>NC_088889.1:42487860-42797360 GCF_037157495.1 Lathamus discolor
GAAATGTTGAAAACTTAAAAATTTAAGTTTAAATAGGTGGAGAGAGCTTAATGCTTTGAAATATGTGAGTAAAAAGAATGAACAGCTTCCATTTTGAAGATGGTCCTACTCTAAGAAGTTTTCTGAAAGAATTAAACTTAATCTGCTTCTTTTAAGTATGATACTGTGGTATTTTTTTAACATGAGCTTGAGTCAAGCTATAACTGCTATCTATGGGCTTGTCATTATTTTTACAATCTAAGGCATTGAGAATTTTAAAAATGCCTTTCATGTAAATATAAACTCTGTGTATTTAGGATATAATCTTTATTTTATGGTGCCCTTCGCTTCTGTGCAGTTACCTCATTTTGATTGGCACCTCTGTTTTCAGACCAATTGACCTGTTTGAACTATGTAAGTTAAACCAAACTTCAGTATCGAAGTACCTGGCAAAAACACCTTTGTAGCTTGTTATTAACTATACCAAGCTCTTAGTGGACATAGTGTTAGTAAATTAGTGTCACTCTAGAGAAGCTCCCTTAATTTGAAAGTATATTATAACAGTTTCTGGTGATGTTTAATAAAAACATTTTTTCTTGATTTGAAAAATTTTGTGAATATATACTAACTATATTAAATGATAATTAAAGTATAACACTTCATGAAGAATTCTGTAATTAAGATTTTAATTTACTTTGTAACATCTAACATTAAAATTCAGTGCATGTTGATCTTTCAGCAGTTTTGCATGACTTGCACGTACACAAACACACAAATAGAAGGGCTTTGAAGTAAGGATTTTCACCTATTTTTTTTTTAGGTATCCTCATTTTACGTGTAAATCAGCACCAAATTCACATGAAGTATTTTGAGGGTTAGAAATTTCCTTTTTATACTAAAAGGGACTTACTTGAAATTTTATTATTAAATTTCACATTTTTGGAAGCACAATTGCTGCAAAATAACAGCAAATGTTCTGAAATCTGGGAGAAAAATAATTATTTAGGGGATTTTTTCAGTTCTCTCTCAGAAATTGTCTTTAGGTTATTGCATAAAGAAAGTTCTAGAAACTGAATTTTTGATTCTCTCTTCTTACCCACCCCATCACAGTTCATACTTCCTGGCTTGTGCAAGGTAAAAGAACCTGTAAAACAGGGACTAGTGTTGTTCTAGGATTATAAATTACATGAAAAACTCTTCTTAGGTTTCCAAACTTCTTGTAGTGGTATTGGCTTGCATAGAAAGGATTTCTTGCCTGCACTTGTTTCCTTGACTGCTGTGCAGTCCAGAATTTCTATCACCTTTTTGTTTTTCTATCATATTTCTTTTTCCTGTGTAAATCTTAAAATTCCAGAAGAGGAGCATAATTCTTGCCAATCAGAAATAAGTACTTTGTCAAAAATGGGCATTTTAATGGTCTACACTGCCAGTTGAATTGGTCGTGACAATTTGTTTAAAAACAAATAGTAGTTATTCTATCTGAAGTGTCCTGTTGGGAAATTTAAAACTTTGCAACATTAATCAAACTTTTTCTTCCTGTCTACTTTCCCACAGTTGTTGCAAACAGTGTAACATTAAGGTTTGTACCATGAATGGTGGGATATGCTGGCCAGCAATTATTATTTGATTATTGTCTTTTGACAATATATATTCCACTATCAAAATTTAAAGGAAAAAGTTTCTTCATCTAAAGTAATTTCGAAAACTGCTTATGTTCATGTAAGAGTATTTGGGAGACACTTGTGTGTCACCATGCTGTGAGGTCATGTATGTAAGTCACTATTTTGTGTTTTGGGGTTTAAATTCTCCTTTGGGAAACCCTGAGCTCCTGTAGCCTCACAGGGTGGTTTGTGGAGTTCTGCAATACATTCATAATAATAGTTTCTGATTAAAACTTGGTCTCTAAATTACTGAGCTAATTGAATTTACATACAGTAAAAATATGCTTTTAAAGTTGGGCACATTTAAATTCTGTTTATTTGATTCCTAGACTTTTTCTTCTCAGCTTTTTACAACATTCTGAGACTCAATGTTGGAAGCCTTCTCTACCTTTAAGAATTCGTGAACTTCTTTCTGAATATTTATCTCTCTTCTCTTCAGTGTATTGTCAGACTTCCGTCAGTTTATTTTGAGCAATATCAGATCGTATCTGCATGGCAGTATATATCATCGAAAAGATCAAATAAATGTGTGTTGAGTCACCTCTTGCAGTACTTTGAGGACAGCATAATAAGGCAAACATTCTGACAGGTTCTTTTGTTGGATGTGCATCTGGTAACTAGCATAATCTGCATTTAGACTGTTGTCTTCATAATGGAATCTTCATAGCCCTGGCCCTGGTATAGTAACTTTCATTCCAAATATAGAGAGATAAGTAAGTGAGCAGAAGTATTTTTCATTCTATTTTGATACTTCTGTAGTCTGCATTCATGTATTTTCTTTTGGGTGGAACACCTGAATTTAGGTCATCTTTTATCAGCACAAATAAAACAACCAAAAACCCCCACAAACCAACCACAGCCTATTCTGGGCTTCATTGCGATGAGTAAGGAGTTGGTTAGATTTCTATAAAATCAGGCTTACCTTTTACAGTAATATGCTGCATTTAAGGCCAGCTCCTTGCCCAGGTTTGGTAAGAACAGTTTTGGCAGGGAAACCAGGGGGTGACTTTTTAAAATACAGTCTGTCACATTTTCAGAACATAATGGTGGACATGATGCATATCTGATTTCATACATTCAGGTCAGCACAATGTGTTCTCAGCAATTTGAAGAGTAGTTTTCTTGCCTTAAGTTGTTATGTGTACATCACTGTTTAAATTAAGATCCTTTTACTGTTTTTCCTTAGTTTCCTTGAAATTTTTCTAATTTCTTAATTTTCTCCTCTTTTCCCTCAGTGTAATTTTTCTGTATTTACAAAACACTGTCTGTCCCGTTCACTTTGCTAGCCTTACTTTCTGGAAATACAGTATAATAGTTAATAGGCATGAAAACAGATTTGGATTTTACCATCTTCATTACCATGACCTGTTAATATAGAAGGATCCCTGTGCTATATACAGACTTAGGCTGTTACATCTCAGAGCTAGTAGGAATCTTCATATGGCTTCTCAGACTACGTCTTTTCAGCACTGAATATTCAATTACCTTTTTTGCTTTTGATCTCTGAAGGTGGGTAGATTGATATGGGACAGTAGGGTTTTTGTCTTTGTTCGTAATAGGTTCATGTTTACTGTTTTTTTTTGGGGGGGGGGGGTTGCATTGTTTTTCTAGTCTTGTGGATAAAACACAGTCATTTAGTTTGTGCCTTGAACGTAGCTGCTTGTGCAGAGGCAGCACATTCTTGTCCTTAAAAATCTCTTTGTAACATTTAAAAAATATTCAACAATTATATAAAGGTATGCTTGCACTTGCTTGAAAGGAGAAGTCTGCACAGTCCTCTCTGGTGATGGCACAGTATCACAGAACGGCTTGGATTGGAAGGGGCCTTAAAGATAATCTAGTTCAATCTGCCTGCTGTGGGCAGAGACAGCTTCCAGGAGACCAGGTTGCTGAAAGCCCCATCCAGCCTGGCCTTGAATACTTCCAGAGGTGGGGCATCCACAACTTCTCTGGGCAACCTGTGCCAATGTCTTACCGGCCTCACAGTGGAGAATTTCTTCCTAATACCTAACCTAAATCTACCCTTGTTCAGCTTAAAGCCATTCCCCCTTGTCTTGTCACTACATGCCCTTGAAAAAAATCCCTCTCAAGCTTTCTTGTCAGCCCCTCTGGAAGGCTGCTCTAAGGTCTGCCTGGAGCCTTCTCTTTTCCAGGCCAAGCAAGCCCAACTCTTTCAGCCTGTCTTCACAGGAGAGGTGCTCCCCAGCACTCTGGTGAACTTCAGGGCCCTCCTCTGGACTTGCTTGAGCAGGTCCGTGCCTTCTTATGTCAGTCTTGAATATTGTTGTTTTTCAGCGTGAGCTAGAGAACTTGAGAACCGTAGCTGCTGTTTTCTGAACTTGAGAAAGAAGTTTCTCTCTGTATTGAGCGATAAATTGAGGACTGTTCTGAGGTTATGCCTAAAGGACAAGAAGTGACTAAACATACTGAAGAACTTAAAGGGACTGTCAGCCTCACCTTTTAATCAGTGACATGCTAACTGGCTGGCTCAGAGTAGCAGAGCAGGGGAGCTGCTTTTGAGCGTGCTGAGTCAAACTTTTCGTGCCCTCATATTTGGTGTAAAAGCACCTCAAAAAGATGCTTACAGTTTAGGTCTGAGTAACAGTTTATAAGCCATTTTTATAATTTTCAATTCATGTTTCGAACAGTTCATGCGTATTGACTTGGAGAAGACAAATGGGTTTTCTTCTGGAAGGCAAAGAGTATATTAAAGTAGACAGCTTAGGGTACCAGCCATGACTTCTATCATGTCATTTCTTGATTGCCCTATAGTATCTTTAAGAATGTATCTGCTGCTGATCACTGTAGGTGGCTGGCTGATAGCCAGCTACAACGAAGGCAAAAGCAAGCTTTGTGGTCTACCAGACATGGTAGAAGCCTGGCCATTTTAAGAATGACCATTTTTATAAGGTTTCACCTCCTGACTATAATTAAATCATGTATCTTTGAAATTAAATCCTACCAGCTGTAGTGCCTGTTGGGCGGGAGGAGGGGAAAGACTGGTGCAAAAGAGACATTACTTGTTTTTATTATTTTACAGTCACTTCATTAGCTGGGATCACAGGTTTCTAGACTCACTTCTACACGCGAGTGAAATGAAACCACTCAAGTCTGTTCTGTTGCACAAGAGAAACTTCTGGAAGCCATTTTTCTTCTCAGACAACTTCTGGGTATCAGCCTTCATAGATTTAATTGGAATACTAAGTGTTCTATAAAAGAACAATATCTAAAGCACACACACACAAAAGAGTATAGGGATTCTATATTTGGCAAAATGAAAATGTTCTGTAAGTATTCATGAGAATAGTTACAAAGCATCCTTCTTGGGGTATGCATCATATTCTTCTGCTGTGATTCTCCTTCCAGAAATATTTCCCATTGTCATACCTCTCTGAAGAATTCTCTATTACCTCCATTATTTCCAGAGAATTCAGTTATGGATGGATAGTTATTTTTGAACACATGAATTTTAACCAGTTTTTGTCATTAAGATACAAAATTTGAATTGATCAGATATTATTTGAAAAAGTGTGTTTTAGTGTTTAGCTGCTTAAATGAACAGTTCTGCTTTTAAGTCATCTGTAATTAGTGTTTACCTTACTTTTTTGAGAATAAAGGCTTTGGTTTAGTTTTGATTTCCTTTTTAATAAAAATGGCTCAGGTCACCTCAGAGTATATATCAGAGAAATTGTTTCTTAATGCATACTTTACTGAAAAATTGACATACTTGAAAATTTTGTAACTTCTAATATGCCCTTTTAAATATAGTAAACACTTAATTTTTAATGTTTTGCAGTATAACTGACTCTTTCAGCAGTTAAAAGCTGGTTATGTCTTGCATCATTGTGGATTTTTTTCCTTTCAAGAGTTTCTGTCACTGAAATTTCACTTTTATGACTAAAGCTTGACTTTCTGATATGCAAGCTCTAAAGTGGAAGCAGGAAAGAATTTATTAATTAAAAGAAAAAATCGTACAATTTTTGTTTGCTAATGTCTACGTAATGAATACAATGCACATATAATTCAGTATGCTTTGTTTCCAGAGGCATGCTAGTAATAAGGGTAATATACATCTGCAGTTCCATGAAATGGTGGAAGTATTCTTGCTCTTGTGTTTAATGAACAATTTCTACAATTTAAATACCATTCAAAAGCAGGGAAAGTTAATTGTTTGTTGCACCCCCATTATAAGTTGTCTGTACTTTTTCCCCTCATTTTTAAGCTTATTTTTGTTTGCACTGTTTTTCTGTGTCAAATTGTTTAGTATAGTTAAAGATGTGTAATATTATTGACAAATGTTTAATTCGTATGTATTTCATTTAATAATTAATGTTGTTTTAATACTTGGCTTGACTTCTTAGTAGGGCTGTAAGATGATTTTTTTTTTTCTCTCCTGCAGCAAACTGTAGACTAGATCTACAGAACACAAGGAAGTTACTCTTTGATTTCAGTGAATTCAAACTGTTTGCATGTAGTTTTCAGATTTGATGTATTATCTCCTTTTGATTTCCAAAAGATCTATTTTCATAATATACAAAGACAAAACCAAAGCATTGTATTTATTTTAAGGAGGTCCCATTTCTTGTTTAATTAGTTTAATGGATTTTTAGACTTCAGTCAAGTCAAGCGGTAGCAATCAAATGAATCTTTGCTGCTGACATTAATTTACAGGAGTCAACAGGACAAAACTTCACGACATGATAGCTGATCTGGGCGATGATGAGATACCCCACATCCCTTCAGGAGTCATTAATCAATCTAGGTCACCCTCTTCTAGAATGACTGATCATGAAGGTGCAAGAGCAGAGGAAGGTACAAAAAATTCAGCTACTTATTGTATTTCAGGAGATTTCTTACAGAAAGCACACACTGTAATTTACTGTCCCCTTGATAATGCAGTTGCCCATTGCCACATTATTTTACTTGCAATTCTTTCCAAATGGTTTTGAGAGAATGTGGCTTCAGTTTCTGTGGCTTATCGTAACTCACCATTATTTCATAAGTATTTTTAAACAACTTCATGTACAGCAGTGTTTTGAAAATATTCACTATTTAAATCCCTGTTTGCAGACCCTTCCTGTTAGCAAACCTTTTACAAATAGGGTGTTATAGAGAGGAAAAAAGGTGAGTATTGACATTTGATACACAGGTTGCATTTTAAAATGAAATTTAAAAGCGATTATGTAAATTATGACACAAATTAGTCTCTCTCAACTTTAATGTTCTCTTTTCAAAAATGTTCTTGGTCTGTATACACAAGCGTACAAAGACACTATTTCTTTATGAAGTATTGGTTTCAATTTCAGGGTTATCTTAGGCAGTGGAAGTTAGTGGCCAACTGTTATGTAAATAGTCCAAAATCTTGTATTTAGCTTTAAGTCTTCTGTTTTGAGGGAGTGATTTTCTTCTATTAACTTTGAGATTAGAATGCAGTTATGTAAATTCTGTGCTCCAGTTGGAACACATACAAAATACTTAGCTGAATTCAGATTTGGCTCCTTTATGATGATCTTTGACTCAAAAGCCCTGGCATAACATCAGCTATGCTGGAATTGGAAAAAATTGATGTTATTATTGATCCCAGTAATATATTGATTCCCCCATTCTTGCCCACAAATGCCTGTCACCAGGCAAGCAGAAAAACAGAAATTTTGCAGGGAGGTTTTTTGCTGCTCTTCCAAACTGTTATTTTACAAGTGTTTGTCTTGTTTGTCTTCCCTCCTTTTGCTGCCTCCCTTTTCATCTTTGACTAGATGATGAACCAGTATCAAATTTACCTGTGGAGTGCAATTGAAAAACCTACTGGTGATGCACTTGCTAAAACTTGCAGACATACATTTAGCTTGTATTTAAGCGTAATGTTTTAGGTTGCCTTTTAGCCTTGTTAAGGTATTACGGGCACGTGAAACTACAGGTACAGTTCCCTCAGTCTGTCTTGGGCTCTTTTTCTTAGGCCATAAGAGGTACGCAGACATTCGTTGTTAAGGACGGGTCATATAGCTGTTTTCTCTGTTAGAGACATTAAATTTAAAATCCCATTGGGCAAAACAATCTTCATGAAGAAATCAATGCTAAATTTGGACTGACTTTTATTGCCTGGTTCCTGTAGCACAAACACTCTGCTGCACTTCAAATAAAGACTGTTGACACTATTATCAAATAAATGATGCCTTCAGGATTATATTCTCATGGTATTTAATGTGTTCGTATGTTTTCAGCTTATCAGTGTAGTTTCGGCTTTATTCATTGAGTAGCAGTATGAATATAATATCTGCTAATTGTGGTTTCTGTGTAACTTTAAAAAATTAATATTAGAATGTACATTTTGATGTTTGATCAGAAATCCTACTCTGAATATTATGTGCCTTTTGAGTTTTTGTCTGTACTGTACGGTGGAAAGCTGCTAGCAAACAAGTGTTGCCTTCGGATTGCTTCTAGGTCTGTCTTTTGTTAACAAGGCCAAACACTTCAGTATTATATAATACATTTTTCGCTCAGTTAGTTATTCTGCTATGTTTTAAAAGCTAAGATTTTGCAGACAATTTTCACTTTTTCTTGGTGGGACACGCTAGCCTATGCTGATGAATGTTACCAAGCCATAATGTTCTTGTGGCTGTATGTAAGGTTGGTGCTGCACTCTGAAGTGTTACATTTCTGAGATGGTGGTTAATAATTCTGTCTTCATTTAGAGAACAAAATGTTACTAAGTTCAGTTTTTTGGTTTTTTTTTTTCTTGATGGAGGAGGGAGTTCTGGGGGGGCAGTAAACCATGGTTCTAATTGGCTGGGAATGTATCTTTTAAACCTCTAAAGGTGCAGGGTTTGGTTTGCTGTGGGGTGGATTGGTTTGGGTCCCGTCCCGTCCCCCCCCCCCCCCCCAAATACCTGCTTTAGTATGATGAAAAAATCGTTATGCTATAGTTACACTTAGTTTTGACCATAGGAAATTGAGGTTTCCATTTCACTATGTTGCATGACTTTCAGAAACATAATCAACTGCAGCATGATTCTCTATCCAGTGTATTGTACAGAGAATTACTATTTTCATGGGTTGTTTTTCTTTTTTTAGTATCTGTAGTTGGGGAGTGTCAGACTGTAGATCAACAGAAAGATGCTGGGCCATGTCATCTGGACTGTGCTTTTGCTGAGAAAGGTTGGACCAGATGATCCTTGAGGTCCCTTCCAACCTGGTGTTCTATGATTCTGTGAAAAAATAGCAGTAACAGCTAATTCCTGAGACATGAACTACTTTTGGTGTACCATGCATTAACTTTCTGAAAAACAAGATTAAGAAGTCCCTATTGTATAGTAGATGACAGCAACGTATATAATCATAAGTAACTAATTGGAGGTTAAAGCAGTTCCAGTCTGTACAAAAATACTATGGCTTGATTTTGACTTAATTATGTATATCAAGATCTTGAGGGTAGGAAGTACTGATTAGGATTGGCCAAGCAAATATTTAGTAATTGCATTTTTTTCACCTACGAAGAAACTTGTGCTATCACATATATTTTTATTTTATATTTATAGATTGCAAACTCAGTTGAACATACAGAAGGCTATAAAGATAATACTGTCGTGTGTGTTAGGAAAATACTTGGATTTTTTTTAAATATTAAAAGTATTCAATAATTTATTTATACTTCACCCATTTATTGATGTGTTGTTTATGATACACAGAATTGTGGGTCTTTATTTTTAGCAGCTACACAATGAAAGATGCATTATGTTGTAACTTCTCTTCCTTTTTATAAAAACAGCTTGCAACCATTCTTTAAACTTCTTTAAATAGGTTGTGTTTTAAAATCATGAAATGTGCAAATAAATTAAAATACAATTATACTACGTTATACATACATATTGGCACCTTTAATACTGAGAAATATGCTTCTAAATTTCAGATAGTATCAATTTTGAAGCTTTAGTGGAATATTAACCTCTGATGCAAATAAAGATCTATCATATAAAGATAAAAAAAAATCTATAATATAGACTCTTCATGTGGTAGTGTTTTCCTGTGATGGTTGTTCATTTCATGCTTTCATATGAAAGTTGATCTGTTAAGGACAAATTACATTAATTTCACAAAGAATTAGTATGACAAGTTCAGGAGCTCTAAAACCTTGGAGGCCTGTCCTAAAGATCAGATAGGAGCCTTGTTCCCCAAGTGATCAGCAGCTCTGGTCTTACAAAGACTTGGGAGGTTTGACTTGTAAATGATTTCTTGTATTTCAGAAGCTGGGACCCTGTCAAGACAGTAGAAGGTAGCAGGTTTTTGGAAACTCCAGATTAAAACATTGGAGTCTTACTGTGGGGAGTCAAAAACAAGGCGGGGGGGGGGGGGTGTGGGGGGGGTGTGTGGAGGCACCCAAACCACAAAACCAAACAATGTTAAAAACAGCCAACAGTAAAAAACTCTAAACCTCCCCTTTGTTTCTTTTATATGCCTTTTTTTTCTTTCCTCCCCCCCCCGTTCACCCACCCAGAGGATGTTTGTGATGTTATTTTTTCTTGCTCCATATAAAGTATTGTTTGTATCTCTTTTTATACTCAGCTGACACACTTTCAGTAAGAAATAAATCCTTATAAATTTTCATCTAATAATCACAACTGACTTGATATGCCCTCCTGCCCCCCAGGAAAAAGCACAAAACCCAAGAAGAAATAACTAGGTGTTTTCTAAGAATATGGCTTTTTCTGGAATATGAGTGGTTTGGAATAGACTGTCAAATTGAGAGTTTTACTAAAATATTAATGGAAATGAAGTAACATTCATACAAGGGCATGTTAAGCTATTTTGAACTGTTAAGTTAATGTAGCATTCTGATGGGTCAAGACCTTTGTATGGATTATGGATGTTTTAAAAAGAGGTGGTTGTGCATGGTAATAATACTGTTTGCTCTTTTTATGTAAATGTAGGAACAGCAGTCTTTATTCTTACATGTGTGAGGAGTTTTTTTTTTTTTTAGATTCTCACAGTTGTGTGCTAATAAGGTTACATTTTTTAATGGTACAGTAGTTCTTCAGCATTAGAACTTCTTCTTGAAGTGATTTTTTTGACCTAGCTGGGCTGACTCCTCTTTGCATAGCCATAGCAATGATGCCATACAACTATAACTTTACATGTGGTCTTGTATACTTTTCTTCATCTGGAGTGGAACATAACAGGGTTGCTACTCGGACAGTGGTGATACAAAATAGTAAAGATGCATGTTCAAAACAGGAATGTGTTAATTATTAGTCCTCTTGTTTGGAACTCGTTTTGTAAGACAGAACTTAGGGTACAGGTGTTTTTCAGATCCTGAAATTTTGTTTTCTCCGAGTTTCAAGGGTTTTCTCAGAGGATTAGAAACAAGGGGTTGGCATTAAAGTGAAACCATAACTCTCCCTGCCGAATCAGTGAAATCCAAGTGTTAAGCAAGTTAAATCATACTTAACATCTTGAAAAATCAAGTATTATTTTGCAAATGTTTGCAATTAGCTAAAGTTTACACTTAGCTAAAGTTTAAGTACTCTACTTCTAACAAGTGACCTAATTTTTGCACGGAAAGGAATACTGACAAGTAAAAGCAGCTTCTAAAATATGCTAAAGTACTACAGTTTTTAAGCCTTAATTCCTATTCCTTACTGCTAAACTGGTATTTGTGGATAGAAGGACTTATACAGAATTGTTGGAGTGTAAAGAATATAGGTGCATATTTGAAAGTTCATTATTCATATGTGAATTCTGAATGAACATTGATTTGGGGAAGGCACAGCTAAATAAGATAAATACCGGTTCAGCGTATACTAAATTAGAATCCAGAATCATGCTGAGAAAGTGAGAGAGGGAATTCATGAATAACAGATGTTTTCATTTTTTTAATAATCTGACAATTTCTAAGTAGAGGAGATGTTTTACCAGGAGGCCTTTAGCATGAGAGATAAAAAATACTTACACAGGCAACTAGAGATATTTGACTAGTATAAAGCAGACACTTACTTGCAGATAAGCATTCATGGTGTAGTGAGTGGAATATTTAGCTGAGAATTTGGACACTGGGGATGTACATTTGATATTGCAGTGTAAAGTGATGTCAGTCAAGTCACTTGTTGAAAAGTAAAATCAAATGACAAAGCATGATACAAGAATTGTGTATTTAAAATGTGTGTGTGTTTGCACATGTGTGCGTGTCTTCATGCTCTTTTTTTTTTTTTTTTTTTAGTTTGGGCAATATGTAGCACATACAAGTTTCTGCTTTGCTTCTAAGTGATGAATTAATGCACTTTATCATCAGTTTGACTAACTACACTGAGACTTAAAGAAACTGTTTTGTTCTTTGTAGCTGAGCCAATAACGTTTCCACCTGGAGGAGGCAAGTCATTTATTATGGGTTCTGATGATGTGTTGTTAAGTGTACTGGGCCTTGGAGACCTTGCAGACTTGACAGTAACAAATGATGCAGACTATAGTTATGATGTAAGTGCAATTTTATTTTAAAATTCTTTATACAGTATTATAATAATATTTGGGTCCCCTTCCCCCCCCCCCCCCCCCCCCCCGAACATAATAGATGCAAAGAACAGGGGTTTCTTCAGCAAAAACTGTTACCTGGGAGAAGAGACACCTTGTGAATGGGCTAAGTAATTTGGATAATCAAAATTAAGTGAGATGACTTGTTTGTTTTCTACTTAACATGACATCTTAAAATTAATTTGCTTGAACAAAAATGGCTAATTGTACCCTGACATGGAGTATTGAGATGGCATGGTATAAATCACAAATATTGATATTATTTCTTTGCTGTCCCCTTTGTGTTTATGTAGTGTTAACAGTATAGACCATATATACTAGTATACTTCAGATACAAGCTTTTAGGGTTCATTTTTATTACAGTCCAGAGTGTTGTGACATTCCTTTGACCGTATTCATTAACCCAAGAGTGTTTATGTGAATATTTCATTGGCTAGTAAAATTTGACGGCTGCTTAGGGAAATGTTCAGGTAAGTTTTATATATTGTATTATATGTCTTGTGTTTTTAGGTTGTGATTGGACCTGTATTATTATTGGTGGTGTTGTTGGTAAGATACCTCTATAACTTGAAAAATCATAGAAATATAGGGAGTGTATCTGAAAAGCGCATGGTGGCTTCTGACATCTTCATGTGTCAGAAAAGAGAAACTTGTAGTATCAAATAACACAGCTAGAAAGCGTTGTTTTAATTTTTATTTAAGAGGGGAGTCTGTCCTGTTGTGGATCTGAAGAAAGGGAAATTCAGATGCTGTTAGTTCTCCATAACAGTGTTCCTTCAGGCTAAACATAGAATCATAGAATCATAGAATAGTTAGGGTTGGAAAGGACCTCAAGATCATCTAGTTCAGGGACACCTCACACTAAACCATCCCACACAAGGCTTCATCCAACCTGGCCTTGAACACTGCCAGGGATGGAGCACTCACAGCCTCCCTGGGCAACTGATTCCAGTGTCTCACCACCCTAACAGGAAAGAATTTCCTCCTTATATCCAATTTAAACTTCCCCCGTTTAAGTTTTAACCCGTTACCCCTTGTGCTGTCACTACAGTCCCTGACAAAGAGTGCCTCCCCAGCATCCCTATAGGCCCCCTTCAGTACTGGAAGGCTGCTATTAGGTCTCCACGCAGCCTTCTCTTCCCCAGGCTGAACAGCCCCAACTTCCTCAGCCTGTCTTCATACGGGAGGTGCTCCAGTCCCCTGATCATCCTCGTGGCCCTCCTCTGGACTTGTTCCAGCAGTTCTGTGTCCTTTTTATGTTGAGGACACCAGAACTGCACACAATACTCCAGGTGAGGTCTCACAAGAGCAGAGTAGAGGGGCAGGATCACCTCCTTCGACCTGTTGGTCACGCTCCTTTTGATGCAGCCCAGGATACAGTTGGCTTTCTGGGCTGCGAGTGCACACTGCCGGCTCATGTTCATTTTCTCATCGACCAGCACCCCCAAGTCCTTCTCTGCAGGGCTGCTCTGAATCTCTTCTCTGCCCAACCTGTAGCTGTGCCTGGGATTGCTCCCACCCAGGTGTAGGACCTTGCACTTGTCGTGGTTGAACTTCATTCCTTGATACTTCTTAATTTCTGAAGTTGTTTCCACATAACTGTGGATCTACAGTGCAGTAAGACCATGTCTTACCTTGTACCCATAATACAGCACTTGTAGGACTTGTTAATCTTATGCCCCTGTGAGTTTAGCTGAAGTCAGCTCCTTTTCCAGTAAATCTCCAGATAAGGAGATAATATTAAGCTAAGTTTAATGTTTAAATGAAAAAACCCAAAACACTTGAATATTCCTACTTCTTTCATTTTGCTCCCGATAGGTCCATGCTCTTCACATAGCTTGTGTTATCCATTACAGTCCATGAATAAAGACACAGCAGGATTCCATTATCTTTCATGGAGCAGTCTTTGATGGGTGTGGTATTTTGAGAAGGAGAGGGTATGTGGACAGGATGGAGATTGTTTTAAATCTTATGAATGGTATCTGGAAATTTTTCTATATGCAAATGGTTTAGAGCACAAGTTGTCCCTAAGACTAGTCAATTTGTAATATAATACAGTCAATGCAAGTAGTGTCTTTTTTGGTATCTTGTTCCTTATACTTACCTCAGTGTATGTAGTTGTTTGTATGCTAAGGGAGTAATGCTGTTACCAAATCAAATGCTCCTATTTGTATATTCTTGGATTCCATAGCTGCACAGGATGGTGGTTGTTTTCCTGTTGTAGGATGGGCTGCAAAATGGAAAGTCCTCATTTAGCAGAGCATCTAAATTTGGAAATCTTCAATCAACAGAACATTATCAAGAAAAAAATAACATTCAAACATTTAAAGACACTGACTGCAGTTGCTAATTATTGCTCTTCTGTTGACTGCAGGGGAATGAAGAACTTCCTTCCCTGGTGAGGTTTTTTAGGGATTATTTTAAGGGTTTGTTTTTTGGGATATTTTTAGTTTTTTCCTGTGATTAGCTTAGGTGTAGTTTCTTTCACTCTAATTTGCTGGTGATTTATAAAGCAGAAGAGATAGATTGCTTGCTTGTGTTCCCATACAGACAAAATTAAGGCAAAAAGGGATTTTTATTAGGTTAGATTGAGCAAGTGTTACAAAGCACGTGTTTTCAACCGTTCTCTAATCTGTTTAGCAATTTCTTATGTTGTATAGTTTGTATTTTTTTCATCTTGCTCTAAATTTAAGGATTTTATGGTTAAGCTTTTTTAGGACATGTAAAGCATTTGATGTCTCCTGATCTAGACAGAGTTTTTGTTTGGGTGGTGGTCGTTGGTTTTGGGCAGGGGAACTTGTTTGATAAACCTACTGTTCTAAGCATCTGCTCTGTTCACTGGCAGGGGACTAGGATCAAGGATTCAGCTGTGATCCCTCATGGTCCTGTATAGTAAAGTCCACCAAAGTTCAGGGAAAAAGGGAGAAGGAGCTAGTGAAGCAGTGTGGTTCCATAGTCTGTCTTTTGTCAGTATTTTGGCATTTACAGTAAATATTGACTAAATGGGGCAGTGTCTCCATGCCTTTTGTTTTGAGATGTCACACTTCAGAATACTGACATACAGTGTCATATTTTACTACTGTCCCGTTATGCTTCTGGACGATCTTGTATCTCATTTGTTCTCTGTAATCAGCAAATCTCTTTTCCAAGTCCAAGACTTTTTTTCTGAGGTGGTGTTTGGGGTTTTTCATTTGTTTGTTTGTTTGTTTTGTTGTTGTTTGGGTGGGGTTTTCTGTGGTTTGTTGTTGTTGTTTTGGTTTGGTTTTTTCATATACTACTGGTTAGCTTTTTCTCTTAGAGGTTGCAAGGATCTCTTTTACAGGTGTGTCGGTTAGTCTTTTCCAGTATGGTTTGTTTACTTACAGTAAGGATGTCAAGATTCATTGGAAACATGGATGGGAGAAAATAAACAAGAGAAAATCAGCTTAGATATAACTGGATTTCTAGGAAGCTGTATGTGGAGTCTTCTGAAAGAACAGAGATGTTCAAGTCTGTTTAAAAAATACAAGCCTTAAAGCTGTACTTAAATGTGCCTTTTTTTTTTGTAACTTCTGTAAATTCTGTACACTGCATTTTAGCAGATTCCTCTGAACTGCTAAGAATGAAATTACTGTTGCAACAACCATTTTAACAAAAAAGATTTAACGAATTCTCTTCCTATTTTTGAAAACTAAGTCCACTATATAATCAGTTCCTGGCTTTCTTGAATGACTTAATCACAACTGTAATAGAAATCAGTGTGGTGTGAATGCATGTCACACCCAAAGAATCAAGGTCTTCTGTCTAATCTGGGACATAACAGCATGCTGAAATAAGCCATTGCTATTTCAGATGTTTGGCTTTAACTTTTTTAAGACCCAGGTCATCACAAGGAAATAAGGCAACATGAGTTAGGCAGGAGGATGAATACATAATGAGGATTAAAACTATTGAGGGACTCTGCTAGAAAAACACCTTTGTTTTGGTTTTTTTGTTTGTTTCTTTCTCTTACCCACTTAAGATTCAGGGAGGTGAAGAAATACACAGTTAGGGCTGAAATATGTCAATTTTAATGCAGAACTCCAAAATTCCATTCTGTTCCCTGAGACTAAGATTATTCTTTTCATGAAGCTTGTATATAACATGCCGGGTAGTGCTAAGTAAATTATAAAACTATTGCAGTATTCAGTATCCTGTAAAGTAGGAAGATTGGAAACAAAACGTTTTGTTATGGTATCTATTTTTGTAGGGTAAAAAAAACCCAACAGGTTACAATGCTATATATAACAAGTTTCAGTTACTTGATCTGAATTTGGCATAGCTTGCACTTAGGCCAGAAATTTACATTAATATAAGGGAAAAGCAAATATTCACATACCTGTAACTGACAGCAGTAAATTTCATTGTCTAAGCCTTTTTATTTATTTTGATTGGATAGAATCAAATTTGGTTTGAGTAAGTAGTGGTAATTCAGTCCAGGATATAGTTTTTCAGTCCTGACAAAGTACTAATATTTTATTATCTATGGGAGATTTTTATCTCTTAATAGTGTTGCTGAAAATATACTGAGAGAATCTGCCCCATAGCTCAGAAACATGCTTTAACAATTACATGGTGAATAGCTAGTCTATAAGGCAGAGGATAGGATTAATTTCCATTCATTTTTGGTTTGCTAATTTAGGTCATCTAATTCAAGTCATTTCTGTAAACTCCCTTTATAGTTACTTGGGGGGAAAAGTACCTGCACATGTACTCCTCCTTATGATGGAAGCTTAGGACAAATAGGATGTAGTCTTCTAAGGATCTGCTCTTTGCATAATATAAATTGTAATTCAAAGCTCCAAATCAGTCTCTTGTGGTCGTTAGACTTTGAGGTTTTCTAGTAACTCTTCTGAGTTACTTACAGTTAATATTAAGCAGCTCTAACTTCCATGTTTTAGCCTAGTAGTCTATAGTTTAAGAGTATGAATTGGGTGTTCATAATATATAAATGAAAAGTTTGTGTATATTGCTTCGCATACTAAGTTCACATATTAACTAAGTTATTATCTCATGAATATATTTAAAACTCATTAAAGACTTTAAAAATATATGTAACGTTATATTTAAAATCTATACAAGTATGTATTGAAATCTTGATTATCTGTTTCTGTATACATACCTTCACATGTAGAAGTATTTTAGAATTATATGTTTCCTGTCATTCTCAGTCAAGTTACTTACATGAGGAAGATCACTCACTAGGCACCTGAAGCTCATTTTTATTATGTTTAAGTGATAAATAAGCTTTTGACAGTTGTCTGCACCCAAGGAAGAGATTACAACTTAAGCAATGAAACCTTTATCTTCCTTCAGGAAAGAAGAATTAAAGTATTATTGCACAGAAGGATTAAAACCAGCTTTTGAAAAATCAAGGCTTCTTGTCTGTGTATTCAGCATTATACTCCATTCCATACCTTGCATGCTGGAAAGGGAATTACAGATCAATAGATAAATGCAAACTTAAGATGGAACATACATTATCTGAATCAGAAATAGTGTCGTCTTAAAATACAGGGAGATGCATATTATGCATATTTTTAAACCCAAGGTAAAATTAATCCTTCTCCTTTTTTTAAGCTGCCAGCTAATAAAGATGCCTTTAGGAAGACATGGAACCCTAAGTATACGCTACGCAGTCATTTTGATGGAGTTCGGGCATTAGCTTTTCATCCTGTAGAGCCTGTGCTGGTTACAGCCTCTGAGGACCATACTCTAAAACTTTGGAATTTGCAGAAAACGGTTCCTGCCAAAAAGCAAGTATATGGGTTCTATAAAACACTGATTGTGTTTGAAATACCTTTGAAATTGATTAAACTCTTAACTGTTTTCATAGTTTTTCAGTAGAGATTTTATGTAGTAACTATTCCTGTCTCTTTCAGGAGTGCCTCTTTAGATGTAGAACCCATCTACACGTTTAGGGCCCACATGTAAGTGTTTAACATAATTAATGCTTGATAAATGAATTGTTATTGTCTCACAGATTTATAAGACACTTAATAGTGAAAGCCAGAAATACATTCTATTTTTACATCATATAGACAAGGTCCATCATACTTTGTAAAAACAGGTAACTACTGAGTCCCTGTCATGAATTGCACAGTCCATGATAACAGGAAGTAGCAAATGTGGTTAAGTTGCAGTGGAAAGGAGAGAAGATAATGAAATCACAGACAATGAGTGACACCTTTGTCTTGGACTGTGGATTTTGTATGTAGTATGTGAAGAAAATAAGGTAGAATTTATTAGTCTCACCTAGTATCTTTAGATACAGGACTGAGAAATTAGAAATTAAAAGTACAGATGCAATCATCAGGACAAAAAACCAGAACAAAACAACTACCCCACCCAAAAAAACCAATCCCAAACCAAAAAAAAAAACAAAATTATATGTGGATTCAGTGAGTGAAGAGTCAGGAGATCACACAAGTGGCTAGGAGGGCTCTAAATTCTTTTCAGGGGCTTGAGCAAGAGTAAGAGAAAATTTCATTGCCAGTATAGGACAAAGTAGTAGATAGGGCATGAGTATTAGTTTATACATATGCTTTTTGGGGCTGGGGAAACTTTGAAATCAGTGAGATAATGGTTGTAATCAAAAAGTCGATTAATAGCTGAGTAAAGTTTTGAGTTCTGCTTATTTCTAATAAGAAGGCAAGGCAAAAACGTGCAGTCCATAGCCAGTCACAGTAGTTTGAATGTACTTTGCTTATATAACTCAAGATCCAGTTATCAAGTAAGCTTCACAAGAGCTCTTTGTTAAGTGTGGAAGTGGATAGCACTTCTTTTGCTGGCCTCAAAAAAAAAAAAATGAGTAGCTTGTACTGTACATACTATCGTCACCCTGCTTCCCTTGAGCCACTTGATAGAACATAATATCTTAAGGCTTATTAGCTAAAGCATAGAAGGTTCTTCCCTAGGACTGGATGGCTAGTTTGTCCTCATGTTCAAATTTAAGTATTCTTTCAAGTGATTTAAAGTGTTCTTCAAGGGTCAAAGAACAATTGAATTGTCTCTGTCTGAATTTGGGCTATTATGTGGACTTTTGTTAGTGAATATCAGAAAGTAGTCTTGATACAAAACTGATCCTCACCTGGACTTCCAGTGAGACTGGTAGCAAAGTAATTTTACTATTTCTCCCCTCAGGGAGGCTTTGAGCAACATTACCTTTCAGCCCACCTTTGTTCTTCACTTTGTCAAATATGTAGGTGGATTCAACCATACTCTTCACCATCTTCAAATATGTGATTTTAGTTTGCTCATCTGCACTTAAACAACTGGTGAACATCTTACATCCTGAGCATGGCCTGTCAGAGCAGCCAGGCGTCTAATTTTGGCAACGTGGTTTTACAATACAGTTAAACCTACCTTAGTAGTGTGTCCAAAAGAGTGGATTTGCTTCTTCCTTTGGGCCACAGCTTGTACTTGTCTGATACCACAGCAAGCAGGTTGAAGAAGTTAAAACCAGTAAAAGTCTAGTCTTGGCCCAAAAGTACTCTTCCTAGGAAATTTTTTTTCTGAACCATTTACTGGGGCATAGGTTACTGTCATTTCCGAAAACAGGATGAGAAAATAGTTGGCAGTGAGGGAGTAAGAGCTACAACCACCTTCGTCAGCATAGCTGGCTATTAGATTGGCATAGATGCACTGTAAAAATTTGCCATTTGTAAGTGTAGTTGCTTCTGAGAAATAAGGTGGTGGTCTTTGAATTGCTTGAATTCAGATAGTTTTACTTAATATGCTCATATTTTAATAGAGGTTGGTATCACTTGTTGAACCATAAAAAAGATTTTAACAGAATTGTTTCTTTGGAGTTTGAAATTTTTTAAGTACTTAATCCAGTCCAGTTGTTTTTTGAAAGCAGATAGCCAGATTTTCACTTCTGTCCTGTAGGCAGTACCAGTAAACTTCTTTTTCTCTGTCTCCCAATAGTGGACCTGTATTGTCATTGGCAATTAGTTCCAATGGAGAACAGTGTTTCAGTGGTGGTATTGATGCAACCATCCAGTGGTGGAACATGCCTAGCCCCAACGTGGATCCATATGATACCTATGGTAAGTATTTTTAAAAGATAAACAGCTTGTGACCACTGTCTTCAACACTTTGTGGACTGTAACTGCTATTTGTCAACTAGATTGTGTGTTTCAACTTTGTGTATGGTGTTTGTTTATTCCTACTTGGCCTAGTGATTTACTTTGTATAGAACTGTAAGAGGAAGATTGGCAATTTCTGAGGTTTAAACAGGAAATAAAAAATTAATCATAACTTTTTTAATAAACTAGTTTGAACCAGAATTCCAAATTTTTGAATTATTTTTTTTATAGGAATTTCTCAGAAAACTAAGATAAGTGTGCTCAGATTCAGTGTCCTGTGTTTCTGATACGCAACTCTGTTCCCATAGCCAGTGTCTCTAAAATTAAGGAGTTGATAACTCTTTGGAAAACTTTGAATCACTTATCCTGCCGTTTGTGGTGATAAGCATTTTGTGCTTAATGCAATTCTAAGGGTGCAGTTTCATGGTTCACTGAAGACTGGGGCAGTCGGCTTCCTCTCTCCCTTGTGTCATTGTAATGAGTGAGCTAATGCAACACTCAGGCTGCGTGATCTGTGGCAGTGAGATGAGAAGCAGTACTGTCTTGCTCCGATTTTGGAAGGCCACTATTCTCGGTCCCTTAA
This sequence comes from Lathamus discolor, assembly GCF_037157495.1. Taxonomy (NCBI): domain Eukaryota; kingdom Metazoa; phylum Chordata; class Aves; order Psittaciformes; family Psittacidae; genus Lathamus; species Lathamus discolor. Next base: position 42,508,707 of record NC_088889.1, read on the forward strand.
AACCAATATGTAAGCTCAGATTGTGCCTCTCTGCTAAAAAATTATTCATTGTAGGCTAATCACTAAAAATGGCCTGATGAGTTCATGCAGGTAAGATAGTTGGTATCAGTTTCATGGACTTCAGACAGAACTGTCTCTACTCAAGTGACAGGGTTGTTTTTCTCTAATTAGCAGGGTTTTGGATTTTTCTTTTGGAGTGTTTTTTTATTCGTTTCTTGCCTTTGGAGTTTGTTTGGTGTTTGTGTTTTTTATGGGTGTTTTTGTTTGTTTGGTTATGTTGTGTTGGTTTTTGGTTGTACAAAATGACCTCCTGTGTAATATTCTAGCTATTGTTTAAATAGGAAGGCCTGGGGTGGTGGTGGTGGTGGTGGTGTCTGTTATATGACAGTTTTATGTGGGATTTAACTTGTATTGAGATACAAAAAGTACTTACTTAATGTTTCTTCACCAAAAAGGTTTAATTTCTGAGCTTTTGTGTTTGGTTTTTTTTTTTTTATGTGTTTTTCCAGAGCCAAACGTTCTAGCTGGCACATTAATTGCTCACACAGATGCAGTCTGGGGTCTTGCTTACAGCGGTGTAAAGAATCACTTACTATCTTGTTCAGCAGATGGCACTATTAGATTATGGAACCCACCAGAAAAAATGCCCTGTATTTGCACTTACAATGGAGAGAAAGGTAAGGTTTTGGCAGTGATTTTTTGAGAATGTAATGAGGCAGCTAATGGTGCATCTGGGCTCATTATCTCTATTTAGCCTAACAAGGGAACAGGACTAAAAGAAAAAGATCTTTTAATAAAATAATGCTGATGTTGTAGCATTACTTCAAACAAGGAATGATTTTCTTTAAAGTACGAGTATAAAACAAACTGTGTATTTAAACTGTCAAGAATTTCAGAAAGGTTTTAGTCTTTCTAAGGTAATTTTTCTCTCTTCCTAGAGCATGGAATACCTACATCAATTGACTTTATAGGTTGTGACCCTGCTCACATGGTGGCATCTTTTAACACTGGCAACACAGTCATCTATGATTTAGAAACATCCCAGTCAGTAGTAATGCTTTCATCACAAATAGAATCTGGTATGTAAAGCTCTTCTGTATTAAATGTCCTTCTTGAATAAGGTACCTTTATCTAAGTTTTATTATATGGTGAAGTAAATTAAAATATTTCATTCCTCTACTGCATCATGCAATTTTGAAGTTAGATGCTTGGAACAGACACAGTGGAAGAGATTGTGGATTAGCAGGATTTGAAAATGGTCATGGCAAAACCAACAGGTTTTGTTCTCAGCCGGATTTCTCAAGGTTCAATTGTCTGAATTGCCTATTAAAACACAGTTTTCATTATATAGCTTTGACCTGGAGGATATTAAGATAAGTAAATAAATGAATTAAGCAGAATATTAGTTCAGTATCAAATTCTGCACAGGTCGTGATTATACACTTTCTCCTGTGGAACTTTTAATATTAGAAATTCTGTTGCTACAAATAAGGAGCTGCAAAGATGTAGCTGTTTAAGAATTGTGTGTATCTGATGAAACTGTAGACAGAGGAGCCTTCTTAGCTTAAACCTATGAAAGTACTGCAGAAGGAAAACCTCCAGTTTCTGGTCATTCCTCTACTATGAAATGAGATCTAAAAGAATAATGCAAGGGGAGAGTTAGCTTCTCCCCTCTGAATAATCTAGTTTACTTAGTTGATTATACGTGGTAGTAAGTAGGTTATATAAGGGCTTCAACACAGGTAACAAACCTGTGTAAAAGGTATATTCTAGGTAGCTTGTGCAAAAACTAGCATCGACATCACAAATAAGAAAAATGCCTTTTTGAGTTTGAAGTGAGAGTCATAGAAGAGTTAGGGTTGGAAAGGACCTTAAGATCATCAAGTTCCAGCCCCCTTGCCATGGGCAGGGACACTTCACACTAAACCATGTCACCTAAGGGTCTGTCCAGCCTGGCCTTGAACACAGCCAGGGATGGGAACATTCACAACTTCCTTGGGCAACCCATTCCAGTGCCTCACCACCCTCACAGTAAAGAACTTCCTTCTTATCTCCAAACTAAGCTTCACCTGTTTAACCTGTTACCCCTTGTCCTATCACTACAGTCCCTAATGAAGAGTCCCTCCACAGCATTCGTATAGGCCCCTTTCAGATACTGGAAGGCTGCTATGAGGTCTCCGTGCAGCTTTCTCTTCTCCAAGCTGAACAGCCCCAACAGAAAATAAGCCCAAAAATTAAGGGAACAAGCCTTAAAACACTGGCATATCAAGATAAAGTGTTTCTGAAAGAATATTCTAAAAACGAGATTCTAAACCATTCGTTGTTTCTTTCTATACCTTGAAATAAGACCCAAGTATATCTGACAGTGTATCATAAGTTAGGTTATCTAAATTCTCTCTCTTCTTTTTTCCCAAGCTGAATCTTTTTAATCTGGAGGTATGAGGTGTGTGATGCCAGAGTTTGTTTCCACTTGACTAGTGCTGCCCTGCAGTATTTGCTTGGTTTGTTTGCTATGTCTCTCAAGAATCTTTCGTGTATAAACCATTTGTACAGCTTTAACCTTACACTGCATTGGATGGAGACTACATAGCTTAGCTTCTTGTCAAGCAAAAAGCTATTATTTATTTCTTAGAAAATTCACTGATGCTCTTCCTAAAATATTATTTGTATCATATTACTTAATATCATAAGCTAAAGTGTAATGCTGAAATGTTCTCCTTTTAAAGTAACCCTTACTTTAAGGCAGGTGAATATTTCTTATTTTATTTGCAGGTGTACAATCGAATAATCATGTTAACAAGGTAGTAAGTCATCCCACACTTCCTGTAACTATTACAGCACATGAAGATAGACACATCAAATTTTTTGACAACAAAACGGGTAAGGGTGAAGAGAACCTAACTTGTATGTATGAATATGTTTAAACTAAATCTTTATTGGGGGGGGAAGCAATTTGCAGAAAACTTCCTAGTGATGCAGTTTTACATGAAAGAGAACTTCTGGTATTTCAAAGATTAAACCTCTTCTGTACCTTCTCTGGAGAGTATTCCGGGCACGTATCACATAGAGTTGCCTTAGTTTTATTTTCTTTTCTGTTTTTTCACCGCTAGCGTCTGTGCTAGCAATGTCAAAGATAGATGAACCTTTAGTATGACTCAGTAAGTCTGTTTTTACAAAGCGTTGACAACATGTTGACTAACAACACTTTGTCGTACTGGGGCAGCTATTAAGTTATTTAAGCGTCTAAAAATTTGAGTTCTCACACAGCCATTTTAGGATTGGTATTCAATGTCATTGCTATCAGTAAAGATGCTAGGTGGATAAAAAGCGTGCTTATAATGGGAATGCGTTCTTGAGAGTTCCATGTCATTTATTCATATGCTTACACAGGAGTCTGCAGTTGAAACCTAATTTCTAACAGAATTTTATCATTCACATATTATACAAATGTAAATAAGCTTGTTTATTTAGATTTGTTTTATTTAGATTAAAAGATGAAAGTGTAGCTTTTAATGGCAGTGTTATTTTTAAAAGAAATGGTACTTCACAGGAAATTCACTGTTTGTTTTGCTTTTAGGTAAAATGATCCATTCAATGGTTGCTCACTTGGATGCTGTCACAAGTCTAGCTGTAGATCCTAATGGAATCTATTTAATGTCTGGAAGTAAGGGTTTTTTCATATTCTGTATGCTCTGTAAATTTTGTGTTTATGATGCACTCAAGTGTCTGACAAATCTAACTGTCTCTTGTCTTTTTTTTTTTTTTTCCTAAACAGGCCATGATTGTTCCATTAGGTTATGGAATTTGGACAGCAAGACATGCGTGCAGGAAATAACAGCTCATAGGAAAAAGCTGGATGAATCAATTTATGATGTAGCATTTCATCCGTCAAAAGCATATATTGCCAGTGCAGGAGCTGATGCCCTTGCCAAAGTATTTGTGTGACATAGCAGAACAAACCTGCATCATAACAGCAGGTCTGTTTGGACAAAAAAGAGGGAATGCATCACTGCCATCAATAAGGTTACCAATAAGACACTACATCTGATCTGCCTGAGTGAAGGCTTTTATGTGGGGCAGGTGTAAGTTGGTGAAAAGTCACCACATCTTGAACAATGTCAGGCTCATTCATTTAACTGTAATTACTGTATTTGGGGGGGTGGGGACAAATACAAAAAAGAAAACCAGTATTTGTAGCCTTGACTGGATATGAACTGAGCGTATGTCTGTTCTTTAGGTGTCTTTAAGCAAACGTGGAGTCTGATCTTATAAAAGACTTTTATTTTGGACTCTGTGTGCTGCCTTAGGGTTAGGAATGTGGTGCTCTTGTGGGGGGAAGTGAGCTCCAAGAGTAGCTTTCTTTTCATCTCTTAGTAATCTTCTGTTTATCAGTTGAATGCCACAGATTCCCCTTTTAAACTTTTATTTTGCTTTAAAGAAAAGGAAATTTAACTTAAAATATTTTAGCATTAGTTGCACAAAATGTTTGGATAAAATTCTAGTTTTTATAAGTCTTTTTATATATTTAGCCTGTCACAACAGTGCTCAAGATTGTATTGATAATGTTTTTCTGCATTATAGAACCCTAAACACAGAGATCTCACTGACCCGCTGCCGTGTAACCACACTCTTCCCTTCTTTTGCCTAATACAGCTCAGCTAAGTCCTTGCATAAGGATGCTAATTCATCATCATCGCATAACTGTCTTCATAAATAAAGGACTGTAAAATGTGTTCAAATGAAACACAGAGGGGTTAACCCCCCCAAATGAACTCTTTAAAAAAAAAAATTAATCTTGGCATCCTATCACTATGTGATATTTTGTACATCTTACTGTATTTACGAGTTTATTTATCAAGGATTACCCATCTTGCTAATGGCCTATTGTTATTTATTTCACTTTTTGTTGGTCTTTATATCCTTTTATGTAGTGTGTTAAAGGGCCCTGTATATCTATTATGGCACTCTTTGAACAGTCTAAAATAGATAAGAAAATGGGACGTTTGATAATTCTAAAGTTGCAAACCAGGATTTTTTTTTTCTTCTGGTTAAGTACCTGGAGTGGAGTTGATTCCAAAAACCAACCTTGTTTCAGAACTTTTGGAGTGAAAATTATTTTTATTTGCGTTTCAAATAGAATACAAAAGTAGTTGATTCAAGATTCATAAATCTGCTGTGTTTTGACTAGTTATTCCCTGCTTTTATTTTATTTTCAGATGTGCTTCAGTTTATGGTGTAACTAAAGATTTTGTTTGTGTAATGCATGATTAATACAATAAAGTATTTTTTCTAGTCTTCCACAAAACTTTTCTGATCAGTTTGCGAGTTTTGATGAGTTTTGTAAGGTTTCTGTTTTACAAACTATGAATCAGCAAATTTTTAAGATTGTACCACATAGCAAAAGTACAGCTGTTGAAAAATAATGTATATAAAATGCATATAATAAATATTAAATGGTGTACCTGTATGTTACTGTTGGCTACATTATTTTGTGTTACACAGTTTGAAAGTGTCATTCTACCAATTACAAAATTAGGTCTAAATTTTAGAAAAAAATGACCATTTGTTTATTATGCTTAGAAGCTGCTTTGCTTTTGGAAAATTGTACTAGTTGTCTGGATGTCAACCAACTGTTCAGTTTCAAGCAGCAGTACCCACATATAAGAACATGTTTCCACAGTATTTCTAAAGAATTTTACAAGAACAAATTGAAAATTGCTGGTGTGTTCTTAGAGTCTTTATAAGACGATAATTGCACTGTTTTTCACTGTCTCTATATATGAAGTGATTCTCAAGTGATTTAGGAGCCAGAAGGATACTCTGTTTTTTATTTCAAACTGCTACTGAATCATTGTATTGAATTAAAAAGAAAAACAGAATTTTAAAAATTATTTGCAAAAGCATAAAATTTGCCCATATGTCAAATATTATCTATTAATCTTTGTCCATTTCTTTGCAAGTACTCCAGTGAAGATGATGCACGAAAGTCTAAGCTGCAGGTCAACATTTAGCTACTCTGTGATGAGTCACTTTCCTGGAAGTATATCAGCAGAAACAGAATACCACAATATGGATCTCAGATTTCCATGTAAAAGTAGTATGTTTAGGTATAAATTACCTTAAGCTAGAACATGTTCCTATAAGTGGTTGTAACTGTATTGTTCCATGTAAGTTTACACTTTTGCAGTGAAAATGTATCTCATGCCATCTCATGTCAAGCAAATTAGATTTTTTTTTTTAAAAAAGGTGCTTATGGTAGGCAGAAGACTGCAGTTCTATTCTGAAATTAATTTTGGTTTAGTAATAATGTTATGTTGTTTTGAAATGTTGAAGTAAATTATAATTGTATAGAAATTGGAGAATTTTGTCCTTTACCATGAAGATTAAGATGAGGCCTTTCAGTAACTGCTTGTAGGACACTAAGACTTTACTTTTTAAAGTAACATTCAGCTGATTTGCACTTTTTGTTCCTTCCAGTCTAAAGCATTCAACTAATCAACAGACAAGAGTATTTGAATTTTATTGGAAGTAATTTCATAATCGCCTTTTCTGAAGCCAAACATTGTTTCTGGCAGCTTTTCCAGACTGCTGCATTTTAATGCTTAAATGAAATGTGATTGTTTAATAAACATTGCCATGCATAACATTTACTTTTTTTTTTCTGAATTGTATTAAAATTGAAATGGTAAAATCAAAAATACTTGCTTATTTTCCTTTTGAAATTGACATCTTCACAGTCATCTTAGTTCACTAATGCATAGCGGGTCAAGTGCTGTAGTTGAACCTTAACAACACTCCAATACAGAGTTTTAGTTTGCTTATTGTGAGGTGTAGCATGCTAAAACCGTAATTCGGTTTTTGGTTTTTTGAACAGAAGAGCTGTAGCACTGATGATGGGTGGGGGAAATGCTGAAATAAATGTTTTCATTTAGGAAAAACACTTCAACTTAGGCAAGGACCGATTTACTTGTCTTTTGTAAGACCCAAAGGACTTGTGCTTAGAACCTGAATGGAAAGAAAGCTGAATGTGCTTAAGAATACATTTAACACTTAGGGTATGATTCATGCTAACGGATTGACTCCCCATCTTGCTTTTTATTGTGGGAACTTAAAAAGCAGATGTGTTGGTGACTGCAGTCCAGGATCTTGTCTACATAAGATTAAACACATCTGAAAAAGGGTGTAACATGCCCTGATCAAGAACCTTCCCTAATTTAGAAATCCAAGGGAAGAATTTATTTGCCAGGAGGTTATTGGTAAATTTTCCTAATGGAAAAACTGTGGGCTTGATGATACCTTATCAGAGGCTGTCCATTTCTCCTATTTGGTGTTAATTGATTATTTTAAAACTGATGCCATTTTCTGTTCTGCCATACTGTTATTACTTATTAGGTGCTTCTCTAGCATTTCCCATCGCAAATCAGTGGAAAGCTGCTTGGTCACACAGTGCTGACTGCTATTTCTTCTAGCTACCATAACATAGAAAAGGTGTCTCAAAAAATGCATCCCAATTGAACAACTGGTATTTCTGCAGGGAGGCTAAAGACAGATAAGGTGGTCTGCATAAATCCTGCTGGGAAAAACAAGCATACTTCCCCCCATACATACTACACATGTATTTATTAAAAAAAAAAAAAAAAAAACCACACCAAAAAACCCACAGAAATGGAAGACTCCAGAATTACTGTTAAATGCTGCATCTCAGGGAAGCAAGAATGAAGGTTTAAGTTCCATACTTGCTCTGTTGGTAAGTGGAGAATACACATCTGTCCTATGCTAACTAAACAGCTTATATTTAATATTTATAAAAAAGCTATAAAACATTATAAATGTTACCAAAATGCATTGTTTTATTTTCTAATTTTAGCATAGAATCAAATTTGAACTGACTCTCATGTTGTTTTCCACTGTCTTTTTAGTTCTCCCTGTTACCTGGATATCTTTATGACACACACCCCACATAACAGAAGTCATCTACATGTCCTGATAGCACTTTATTGTAACAAAATACTCTTATTTTTTAATATTCACAGAGTTTAAGGATGTTAATTTAGCTCCAGTGAGATCCCTAGTAAGGAAGAGGAGGTAGTGTGAGGTCATAAGGTTCCCATTCTTTACAAATGGCCTTAATCCTTTGAAATGTGATAGTGTTATCTCTATTTTAAAGACTAACTGATTTACTGTGTGGCTTGTAGAATTGTCTATCATAAAAAATATGGGGTAAGATTCATCATCTCTTAAATTGAAATGCTCCACTCTACTACAGAGAGTACTGGTCAGTTTAGATAAATATATTTATTAGAATAAATATTTCACTTGGTGATCAAGGGGCATTTGCTTTGGGTTGTATTTGACTTGGCTCTATTTGAGATCCTTTACCCTGAAGGGAGAATACCAACATAAAACAGTGATTTGCAGCTCTATGTTCAGGCTCCCTTCTGACAAAAATTAAACAGGATTGGCTATGCAAACATGCCGTTAAGCAGTTTTCAAAGTAACTTGAACAGGAGCTTTTTGCAGATAAACATTTTTCATAATATTACAAAGATTTTTAATTCTGTTCGATGTTAAGCTCACTTGCTAGCTTCCTTCTCCCATCTCTCCACTTGCAGCTTTTCTTGAAAGCTCCAGCGGCTTTGGGAAACCTGTAGGAGGAAAGAGTAGCTTGTACAGACATCACACTGCGATTTACGTGGGGTCTACGGGAATGCGTCTGAACTCCTGGGTCAGAGGATGCCCATGATCTGGGTGTGCATAGGCGTGTGCCCCCTGCTGTGGCTGGCGCATCAGGTGAGCTGACAGGGCTCACCTGTGGGGCCAGCTGGCACAGGCAATGGCTGCCGCTGCGCTGGGGACAGTGAGGCTGCAGGACTTCAGCATCCTGTGAGTAGCCAGAGCAGGAGGTGCCCTCCCTGCCTGCAGCTGTGTTTTGGTGGAGGGGGGAGAGCTGCTCACGGTTGGTCCCATTTCCCCTCAGGTGCTTCCTGCCTTGTCTCTGCCTGCAGCGTGACTTGGTGTGACTGTTGGGAGCTGCTGCTTCTCCTCTGGCTGCTGGTGTGGGGGGATGCTGGTGAGGCTGGAAGCTGGGCATGGGGGGCAACTGATGGCATCCTGGGCACTCCCAACCTGAGAGCTGCCAGATTTTTAGCCTGTAAACAGTGGCTGGCCCAGGGGCTGTGTTTTTCCCCCATGAAAGGGTCTGGCCGAGCAGGCTGTATGCTATACATGACTTTCTGGTGACCAGCCTACTTAGCTTGGCTAAGCAGATTTTTTGCAGATCATTTCAGTGTCTTTCCAGTTGCTCTTTTGTACCTTGAAATGGGTGGATTTCTTGTTGCTGAGTTGTTTTTTCAAACAATGGGGGTGTGTGGGGGGGTGTTCTTTCCAAAGGGATAACTTTTCTGAGGGAAAAGCTGCTCATTTGATTAGGGGCATCTTGCATTTAAGCTCTTGTCAGACTTACAATTCAATGGGAGTAAGCTGCTCCTGCTTCATGCAGAAGTAACATCTTCCTTTCCTGAAATCTCAGTAATGGCTGGGAGGAAAAAAACCCAAACCCTTCGGTTTTCTTGGGAAAATACCCTGTGTGCAGGAGGCAGGGCCATGGCTGCTGCCTCATGCCTGGGCAGGCTGCCCCGGCTCAGCTGGTGAGGAGCACAGCAGTTGGCAGCTGTGAAGGCTGGTGGTAGGAGCTCAGAAGCACGAGCTCCTGCAGGGTCTTGCAGACACACTGCATGCAGTGGTGGTAAACTGAAGTCTGTGTCATGGCTCCATTTTACACGCCTGGTGCTTCTGGTGGGCTGGTCAGCAGCAGAGGTTTCACCTGCATTGCCTTACCTGTGTCAATTAGAAACACTATTGCATCTCAATGACAGCTTTAAAATGCTTTTTAATGCCACTTCATTACTATGGTAGCTGTTCACAAAACAGGAACTGTATTTTAGCTTCCTGAATTAGTGCTTTGGCTACTTTTTACCTCTGATAACCCAGGTGGCTGATTCTGCCAGTCTGTAAGTGTAGTTTCCTGTTAAGATGGTTTTGCTAACAGCTGCTTTTTCTAGAAGGCTGGGTAAATGTTCTCCAGTTTGAGTGATCTGATACCTGGCAGTTTCCATGGTGCATATGCAATACATTCTGTAAGAAACTTTTTTTTGGCACATATTTGGACTTACAGAGGCAACTGATTGTGGTTGCTTTCTCTTAATTGTGTTAGTCTAGTCTCTGTTTATATTTGAGCAAATCAGACCACTGAGGAGTAAAGGCATTGTTGATGTTACTTGCTTTCAGCATGCTGTGCCAGGCAGTTCTGTTCTGTTTCTAAACTAGCTCCTGGTCCTCACCATAATTAGTTCAACAGCACAAAGCTGTGTACCACACCTCCTTCAGAATATTTAGGCGAGAGAAAGTTCTTGTCTCCTTATCTTCCTTTTCTAAACAAGTACTATATTATTAACATCCCATGGGTAAGTGTGAGAGAATTCCAGAAATGATGTAATTATGAATTTGGTTTTGACATTTTAAAAGACTATTTCAGTGTTATAGTTTGCTTGATTTGAAACTTAAACATTTTAAAGTAGTGTTAAGTTAGTAAGTAATTTTTGTTTTCCCAGCTAATTCAAATTATTTTCCCATATCTTGCCAGTCTTTTTCTCAGTCTTTTTTCTTCTTGTTGTCTCTTAACTTGTGTTCATTGGCAGAGAATTGTTTATCATATTGGTAATCTGATCGCATGTACCAGGGCAGAAAAATAGTTCTTATCCCTTTGCTTACATTCTACCATTCTCTGGTTACTGTTAAGTAGTAAAGGCCGTATCTGACCTCAGCAAAGGTTGGGAAAGTTTAGTTAGCATTTGCTAGCAAAAACAGTGATGCAGGATTCTCATGGCAGTGTCTTAGGAGCTGGTCTAGTAGGAAGTTCAGCTGTAGGTTCAGTTATACCCTGAGGCTAAGGGTATATTCAAACTGACCAGCACCTGGCCTCCAGGAGAGTGCCCTCAGCATGAGGCTGGGCTTCTCAGCCGCCAGGAAACAATGCTACCCGCTCCATTTGGTTGCGGTAAACTGCCTGGCCAAAGCAGTGCTCTTTCCCTTCATTACCATGGAATGGCTGGAGTTCACCTGCCCCTGCTGGTGTTTAGACAACTGCTCTGGTTGTGGAAAGTAAACAGAAGGACACAGTATTCATTTGTATGTAGACACAGATGAACATAAATTAATTTTACAGTAATGAAACAATGAATGCCATTCAGGTAATGAAAATGGCTTATTATCAAGGATACTTCACTAACCAAACTTGATTGTTTGAAAGGAAAGGAAATTTTGATCCTGTTGTGATTAAATTTAAAGTAGGCAGTTGCTTCAAAGCAGAGATTAAGACCTTGGATTTAATCATAGACAGCAAATTTTCAGGACCTGTTCTTCCTTCAGCAGAAGCCAGAGGCAAAATTCCTGTTGAAGCCAAAGAGGACAAAGAATATGAGCTCCAGTTGATAGACATATATAACTGGAAATTTGCTCATACTTAAACTGTTCAGTGGAAGTTTCCATATATTTGATGGCTCTATTTGCATGACAGCTGATCACAAGTTATTCAAACATGTTCTGCTTCAGCTCCCTAAGAAAACCATGTGTTTACCGTCTCAATTTCAAACCAAACCCAGTCAGTGAAATTTTTTTTGACTGATTTTATTAGGTTGGGGCTCTAAGCTTCAAGTTTCCAGGCAGCTTGTTTAAGATACAAGTTGGTCTTCTTTGCCAGCATGCTTAGGACTGCTGTAGCACTTGTGTGCAACAAAGACATTTGCTATGATTTTTGTGGTTTTGATGCTTTCTGAAGCTGACCCAGGAAGTAAAGTCCTGGCAGAAGTGGTGGGGCTAGATAGTGAGAGTTGCCCCATTAAAAATATGGGGTACAAGAGGTTATTATCACTTCAGGACAGGGAGATGAAAATGCGTGTATTGTAGATGAGAAGGCCTACATGACAACACTAATATGAAATGCAAATAGAAGTAATAAATCATTTATGTGAGAAACCACTTTAAAAAAGTAACTCCAATTTATTTGAGACAGCAAATTATTAGAATTTTGTGAATTTAGGTTGCTCTGGGAGCTCCACTGGGAAGGATGAGTTTTGGACTACGTTAACTACTATTTCATGTAAAATTCAGAAACAGCTCTGGGAGTTACAGTAAGCACCTAAATGCTAAGCTTGGAATCTTCTACAGTTTTTTGAGTGAAGGAATCATAAAACTGAAACCTTGTGCTGTGGATTTACCCACCTTCTGATCATGGCTGATACCCTCTACCACACTTCTTCCTCCAAACTTACCTTCTACTTACAACACAGGCCCAGTCCTTTCCCCCCTCCCTGCCTCTGTGTCTCATCAGGTCTCAATCCTTTCATCTGTATCCCACTGCTATTTTTTTCAGATCAAAAACTGTGCTCACAAATGCTTGCTGACACAAACTTTTCAAATTTAAATAATATACGCTTCCTACCTCAGTGTAATCGGGCTGTATGAAGGGTACAAGTAATGCAGCATCACCGTTCCCATGAAATGGAAATATTTGGACATTTAGCTCTACAGGTTTCAAAGACCCAGACCCATTGTTGTCTTGATGGATGAATGACATAAGTATAAACTGCCTCCTTCTTCGCAGTAGTAAAAACAAAGTGGGAGCAAAAATGTGATTCTGCTAGCTGGCATGTGATTTATATTCAGAAGAGTCAACTAGCATCATCGCTAGTATGAAGTGACTAAAACCTTGATATTGACTCACTCAAAATATTTGTATAAATAGTATCCTTGCTGTTTGAGGATGATTTAGGATTTTTTCTTTTGCAAAGTGGGATTTAAGATAATGCAGGCTGCTAGGAAGCATCAGATGCAACCTACTCAAGCTATACTCCATGAGGTTCATCATAATAGCTTTCATATTACAGGATATTAAAACAGATAGCAACAGTCCCAATTTTTCTTGCCATATATATTTCTATAAAAAGTTTATAAACTAAATGAATTAAACCTCTGCACAAGTGCAAAAGTGATTCTGCATATGAATTTATACAGCAACAGCAAAATAATCAGATCTATAAACACATAACAAAATTAAGGATAACAACTAATAGAAAAATACAAGGCATCGCTGCCATTCACGTTTAGTGTAATATATAGCCAGTTATAAGTTATTAAAAAATGCACAACAAAATCCTGATGAGTACAATCCCTTCTGTGACACTCCATAGCTACTATGAATTTTACAATCAATAGCAGAGGGGAAGGAAATAAAGGAAATCTTAGACTGATAGGGAAAGTGCTGTTCTATTTTCCACTATGTATTCTATTTGTACAAACCCCTTTCTTTTCTGAAGAATACTTGGAGTATGTTATTCACACCAGGAATCTGGAATAACATGATGAATATTGCATCATTTTAACCATACACCAGTAGGTATAAATATATCAACACATTACTAGGTATGTAATCAAATTTAAGCCTTTTTTCAAGAAAACTATTCTTTCATCTACAGAGAACCCCACACATCTTTAAAGATGTTTTTATTAGCATTAGAAAGCTTTTATCTGTGAGCTACTGAATCCTTCTTACATGTCTGCTTATTTTTTTCTTTACATACCCTGTCATCTGATACAAATCAGTTAGGTTTCAAGGTTTGAGATGGCTTTGGACTTGAATACTTTCAGTTCCCAGTGTGTGGTCTAGTTTAATCTCTTTGCCCAAGACTCCTATCTCTGTTTAATCAGTAACAACTTCATAAAATCAAGACAGTAGACAGGGAAAAAAAAAAATCTGGTTATCAGATATATTAGGAATATCACTGTTGATTTCAGTGGTGTAGGCAGGAGTAGTATCAGCTAATATGCTAGGACCCAGATTCTCACAAAAAACTACTGTGCCTTAAATACCTTTCCAAATCTATGCCAAAAGAACCAAACAAGATCAATCCACAGAAATCTGTGGGTCTTTAGATGTCAACTTTGCCAAGCAGATGGCAGCATCGTTCACAATAGCAAAACGTCAACTAGTGAAAAATAGACTGTTTAGCTACAATCTGTCATATCTTCTCCTGTCATGTCTTTTCCTAAACGGCCTGGCAATAATGGATGTTGTGCAACTGAAGCAACTGAAGTACTTCACCCTGTCAGCAGAACTCCTTGAAAAGATACAGAAGCTACAGAACGCTTATAGAGCATAGTACCATGTATTTAAAACTATATTATTTTTAACTCATAAGAAGACATCTAGCAAGTGACAGCAAGCACGTCAGAGCTGTATTGTTTCTCTGCTTATTTCAGATAGCCTTAAGTGCATGATACGCATAGCTTTGAATTTGGGGATACTACATATGTATTGAAAATAATAACTGTTGGACAAATTCTGCATTTCAGTATCAAGTACAACTTCTAACAACCTCACATAAATTCTTGACTGACTCAAACACACAAACAAAAGTAGCCTTTCTTCTTCCCTTGCATTATGATAGTATATATAAGAATAAAACATCTGTACTTGAGAGGGACTATTTCAGTTTCATGATTTTTGGTTTCAAGCTATCAACAGCAGATTTTTGCTTCATTGTTTAGAGTCCAAAAAATCTTTACAGATGCCTCTAATAATATCAGGAACCAACTGCTCCAATCCTGTGAACTCCCTAGTGAAGAAAGTATGAGATTCTCTTGGTTCAGAAGCCATGTCTTTCAGATCATCCAGAGGCGCCCAGGCAACACCGACAGAGAACACAGTTATTCCTACAATAAGGAAACCAAAATTATTTAAGAACATTCTGCCTACGTATACAAGAACAGCTATTTCTACATCCATGAATTAATGTGGATTGGAAAAACATGTTTCAATACCTGCAATCAGATAATATCTGAGTCTGTCAAAGATTATTAGAAATATCAGGACTTAGAAGATTTCTCTCAGTAAAAATTCTGAAGGAAATACAGGGTGTCTCAAGCACTAGTGTCTTAGTTGTTTCTGTAGTGACATACACGAATGTGGCAGTTACTATGTCAGTCTTGAAACACAGGTAACACTCTAAAATGATTTTGAAAATAAATTTGGATTGTTTGTGTAAGCTCAGTGCTTTCAAGCATCACCAGTCAATAAGCTTTTTGGCCAAAACTGCTTATTTCTTTTCCAGATAACGATGGAGAGCAGGCATCATGCTGCATTGGGTCATAGCACTGACTGGAGCTTCACTACCTGGCTCTTCTATCTACTAATTTCTCTTCTGCTTACAGAAATTAATCTGGGTGCATGTTTTTCATACCTGGCTACTCACACCTGGCTCCACGGAAGTGGGAGCTTTTTTTCATCGTAAGAGAAAACAGTTCCTTAGGGCTTGTATTTTGCTGAATTTAAAACAGGTATGATACTTAAAAGTTTGCAAATACAGCCCCAGTGAGTAAATTAAAGTCTTTACAACACAGCAGAAATAGAACGAATCAACTTCCACCACTTTTAAGTATACATCATTTACCTGCTTTTTGTGCAGCAGCAGCAGGTCCTCTAACATCATCGTAAGACTGACCATCAGTCAAAACAAAGAGGAAGTTTTTGTTAGCACCATCTTTCACTGGCCCAAACACATTTCTGGTTGTGAAAGTAATGGCATCACCAGTAGCAGTGCCACCACTCATGTAGCGAATGTTGCGAATAGCAGAGAGGACATCTTCTTTCGTATTGTAGTCTGTGAAGCTGAACTCAGTACGCTGATCATACGTGAACTGCACAGCTGCAATCTTGGAACCTATGTCAGAGATCTCAAAAGCCTTTGCAATGTTGCTGATGAATTCAAGCACAAGGCGGAAGTTGTTGTCTCCAACACTGCTGGAACCATCAATCAAGAAAGCAATGTTGACGGAGTTGTAGCATGTCTTGCTACAGAACATCTGCTCATGTGAACACAACTTTTGGACAAGAGGTTTTACATATTTGGTAGTGCCAAACCAGGTGGGCATTTGGTAAGAGAAGAAGCCATTGTTTCGACAGACAGCCTGTTTGAAAACAAGAAGTCAGCAGGTGAATACTGACACAGCAGCTGAATGGATGATAATCAGACACCTACATGATTTTCTTTCAAAGGCAGGTTAGAAATGGAGCCTCATGGTGGGAATTTGGGATAGGGCTTTGCTCGTTTGTTTTTAAGGAAATTGAGGACAAACATCCACAGTTGAAGTCTGAAATCTGTAATATGTCATAAACACAGACATATAGTTGTGTAGAAATATAGCTCTAAGTCACTCAAAGTACAATTTCTTTCTCCCCCATCCTCCATAAGAGGCATATAAAGTCTAAGGTATTTGGGAAAGGGGTTAAATTTAGTTATCACCTTGGAGAGCTGATTTAAATCAAGCTAAGATCAAAATGCAGAAGGGGAGGGTAGGCCTCAGCCATGTAAGATCATGTCTTTCTGTGTCTATAAGTATGTAAGGGTTGGACCTGCTTGCAATACACTGTGATCAGCAACAAGCTGGTTTGTGCTTAGAAGCAGCAGAGCTGTAGTGCTTCATTCTGTTCATTCCCTGAGCTATGAAATTTCCACTGAAACTAGACATCTAAAAGCTCCCTGTGGAAAATGAGAGGTTCTCTCACTGGAGAGAAGTAAAGACCTAGAGATTAGAAAGCTCACATGGGAGTATGTGATCTGTGTTTGAATTCCTGGGCTAAGTTACACAGAGTAAGATCCAAAACTCTTCATCCAAGACTAATATCTTGCATGTGAATGTGCTCATTCGCTTGTTTTTCGTTATTTCCTGTCCTCACTGTAATGAAAGTAAGTAAACAATTATCCATAGAAAGATATGCCTCCCTGGCTGCTATTTCAGGACAGGAGATACATCTGCATATCATTGCTTTGACACATTTAACAATACCTACCTGAGATAGGAGAATCTCCTACACTGAGAATCTTCATGTAATTACAAACTCCAGGAGCTACAACTTGGCCAAGACTGAACTGGGGAACACTAGTACCTTTCTGCAGACCCTTAGCAGGAAAAAAACCCAGTGTTTCTCTAACCTCCCTAACACTATTCTTTTAAATCACTTATGAGCAGGCATAATTACATTGGTTGGTTTGAGATATTTTACATACACACGCATACACACAAAATATCTTTATATAAAGAAGTTCTTACAGATGTTAATTAGTTAATTAGAATTTTAGTGTGAAGTAAATTCTCCAGAATTATACCCATGAGAGAAAAAACAAATAATGGCATTCTCTCTTACTTTGTCAACAAAACCAATGTCTTGCACCATTCCCAGCTCCTCTGTTGTGGGCTTTGCGACAGATACAATGAACACGTTGACTCCAAATTCTCTGGCCACTATGCCAGCTTCTTCTAGATCATCTGATGGCCAACCATCTAGAAACACTACAATGATCTTGGGAATTCCTTTGCGTGCTCCATTTTCCAAAGAGAAGAATTTCTGAGCTGTGTGCTTCAAAGCTTTCCCTAGTTTTGAACAGGAAAACAATATAAAGAAATAATGCATACCATAATGGTACATTTTGGTACTAGTTTCCTATATGAATCTGTGAGGGATTTCTGTTATGATTGCAGGTCTAACCCACTGTAAAAGTGAAATAGTGCTCCAGGAGATTTGATGATGACACTTCAGCAATCTGCAAGTTAAAAAACCAAAACAACTCAAAATCATAGAATCATAAAACAGTTAGGGTTAGAAGGACCTTAAGATCATCCAGTTCTAACCCCTGTCATGGGCAGGGACACCTCACACTAAACCATCCCACCCAAGGCTCTGTCCAACCCGGCCTTGAACACTGTCAGGGATGGAACATTTACCACTTTTTTGGGCAACCTGTTCCAGTGCCTCACCATCCTCACATTAAAGAGCTTCTTCCTTCTATCCAACCTGAACTTCCCCTGTTTAAGTTTTAACCCGTTACCCCTTATCCTGTCCCTACAGTTCCTGATGAAGAGTCCCTCCCCAGCATCCCTATAGGCCCCCTTCAGGTACTGGAAGACTGCTATGAGGTCCCCACGCAGCCTTCTCTTCTCCAGGCTGAACAGCCCCAACTTTCTCAGCCTGTCTTCACACGGGAGGTGCTCCAGCCCCCGATCATCCTCATGGCCCTCCTCTGGACCTGCTCCAACAGCTCCATGTCCTTTTTATGTTGAGGACACTAGAACTGTACACAGTACTCCAGGCGAGATCTCACAAAAGTAGATCAGAGGGGCAGGATCACCTCCTTTGACCTGCTGATCATGCTGCTTTTGATGCACCCCAGTAAAACAACACCAAAACCAAACCACCCACAAGAAATGACCAGATAAAGCTAAGGAAGAAGTCACTGACATTTTTTCGCCCACAGGTCTAGATTTGTACTAGGAAGCAGATATTAGTGCCTGCAAAATAGATAGGAAGGAAGAAAGTTGAGGAGCTACCTAAATTTAGCTTGTTCAATGCAACATATTTGGAATGCTCAGTTGTCCTCTTTTGGCAAACATCTCTTCACAACCATTTATTCCAAATTTATTCTAACTAACTCTTTAATTACCCACTCAACAAGAAAGAAATGCCAAGTCTTTTAGAAATGAAACTGTCTCAAGTTACCACCCTGTTATTAGTCGAAGTCGATTTAAACACCATGAAGTGATATTTGTATATCTACTCTAATAAAATTTAGTAATAAGCAACCCTAACTTCCAGAAAGGAAGTGTAAGATGTGGCAATATTCTAGTGGAAAACCATTGAATTCGAGTATGGCATTTAAAACACTTCCTTACCTAAAATGAATTATGGGAACTTCAGTATATACACACACATATATAAATATATAAAAAAATATGTAAAGAAGTCATTTCTATTTGCATGGAAGTATGTAATCACCTGTATTAGAATTGCCTCCTCTGAACCCCAATTCCTTTATGGCAAACAAAACTTCTTTTGCTGCAGTGAAGTTTTTCAGATAGAATTCAATTTTTGGATGTTCACTGTGGAAAAATAAAACAGAATAATTAAGTGTGTAGTTCACTTTTCATACTGCTATGTCATTAGCAAGCTAAAGTACACTTTGAGTCATTCTGATCTTGGTAATATATGCTCTTCTCTATATTTTTAATTACTAAAATAGAAGTATGCTCCTCACTTAATTCTCACAATCCTTAGCAAGATGAATTATTTACCTGGGTGGGTGAACAAAGAACAGGATGATTCTTAGGTTCAAACAGCTGAAAACATTAGGTTGAGAACATATACAGGAAAAAAACTTGAACATGCCAGATGCTAAATGCTTAACATCTTTCTAGTGACTATAAAAGCAAGTCTAGGTCATTAAATCAGAATCAGCCATCTACTCTACAGTTGTCTAAAGGCAGAGGAGAGAAATAGATTTTAATGATGAAAAATGCAATAGAGAAACCTTGTGCTACAGTTCAAAAAAAGTTTGCTTTCTTTTGCTATCCATCAGCCACTATTGACCGAATACTGTTCTGCAGAATAGGGAGTGATATTGTCTTATTAATCACTCAGTTATCTTTTGTATAGATCTGTTCTTACCTGGCCTGTACAACTCCAACGTGAGGCCCTTCTGTTCCAATTCCTAACATCACAGCTACTTTTCCAACAAAGTTTTTCTGCAAATTAAATCTACGTTGGCCAATGTTGTAACTTCCATCAATGAGAAATGCAATATCAGCTTTACAGTCTGTGAACATCCAAAAAATTAGACTTAACAGCAAATAAACATTAGGATTTTGCTTTGCAAAAGTTAAATCAGTAGGTTCTTACCTTTGTTTCCAGCCTTTTTATCAAGTGTCTTCTTGGGTTTTTTACCTTCAGTGAAGGAAACAGCATGGATCATGTAAGAACAAGAAGATGAATAACCAAATGCTTAGACCCCAAGATTTACATTGCAATCTATCTTCAGTAGGAATTGTCAATCAGTTTAAACTTGCACTACAACTGCTTTACTCCTTAGAGCATACACTCTTTTTCAAATGAAACAATTTATCCTTCCTTTCTACACCTGCTTAGCTGATTACTAAAATGTAGAAAGCTGTGTAGATTGCTGTAGTTCACTATCCCAAGTGCTACCGTTTCTCAGCAATCCTGGTGTACAGCGAGCAGTTTTAATGCTTTGGAAGCAAACCATGACTTAAACTATAAAGCAGACAGTCTATTCACAAACAACATCTCAAGTCCAGTATTTATACACCACTAACTTTCATAAAAACTGATCTATCCTTTTAATGCAGTATTTTCTGTGGAGAAATTCACATAACACCTGAATTTTTACTACACAAGTTCTGACAGCACTCAGCTGTTAAGCAGATCTGTAAGAAAGAATGCATGATGTCTGTCTTCTCTGTCACTTAGTAAGAATGAATAACCCATGAGCTCATGAACTCTTTCCTTCCTTTATGCTATCTGTATTACTTTTCCAAATTAATACAACTTTGGGTTTTTTTTAACTGAAATCAGAATCTATCTCCTCATTTACAAATGATTTCTCTTTTTGCTGATGAAAGATATACTGCAAGAACAGATATTGTATATTTTCTTCTTTAAAGTTAAATGAATCATATGAAAGATGTCATTTTAGCCAAGGATTCATGCAGTGTAACACATCTTATCATGAGAGGTTTCTTTGTTGAAGAGGCCTCATACCTGTAGAAGGACGTGCTGTTGATACGGATCGTCCAACTGATTCAAGCGCTGTGTTCTTGATACCTGTTCAAATATTGGAAGAATAAATTCGCTGTATTTTAATGCATTTAAATGAAATTACAGGTGCTTGAAGAACACCATTTATTTTCAGTAATCTTTCTTCTTCATCTGCTATTAGCTACTCTAGGAGTAGGACACAGGCCTAGACAAATTTTTGGTGTAATTCAGTATTGTACTGCTTGTTCTACAGGTAATAAACTTCCCTAAGCTTTTGCATTTGAAACAACAGCAACTTATAAGTTATTACAGCATATTTAGCTGATGAGAAGTTTTGAGCTGTAGTAGCCATTATTTCTAGCAGATTAACTCAGGACTTGATCTGGAGAAGTGGATTTCACTTACACCCTCACCAAAAGCACCTGTAATTCCGAGTTCTTAACTACTGATATGCAATACAAAGTTTACTAGTATCTTCAGATAGCAGGCTGAATTTTACCTGTGTAAATAATAAGAACACATTAGAGAGATACATTTCCCAAACTTAGAAAAAATATACAGGAAAGCTTTTTTTTTTTTTTGAAATCATGAAAACATGTGTAATCAGTAGGCTTCTTTATACAATTTGTAACTGGTTTGCAAATGGGCACAGTATCTCAGCTACACAGAGAAAAACTGAAAAGCACATTGTAACTTCATGACCACACCACATCTAAGTTGGCATTATCCCTTGTCTTGAGAGGGTCAACGTTCTATTTACAGGGAATGCTTAACAAGCTCTTTGAAGTGCCTGACAAGTGCTACTTCCTGCACAAAGCTGTGCAGGGGAAGAGAAAGGATAGAACTATAGCTGGAAGTGGTAGGAGGACAGGACTGCAATAGCAGGATGGAAGCACTGACTTTCATAAACTTAAACTGTCATGGAACTGCACTGTCAACTGCTTACTATCATGTCATTATATTCTAGATACCTGTAATCTATTTTTATGTACCGGCTTCTGCTACAGACTAGCTAGTCTAGCTGGAACAGTATTTTAAGGAAATCGTGGGAAAATGTAGATAAAATAATTAAAAGTGAAAATTTCTGTTACTACACTTCAGAGAGCATAAACAAATGTGATTGCTTACAGGAGCACTGAAGAAGTTTCCTATATTTCTGTTAATATTTCAAATAAGTTTGCAAAATAGTGGGATCCACCTACCAGTCACTGAGAAAGATGAAGTCCATCTACTGAGCACCTGAGACTGGATCCCATTGGCATTTACAGCCGGGTAGTTTTCCTGTCCTGGAAGAGTCTGTACCCTTACAGCTCCTCCTGCACTGGTGATCACCCCTCTGAGATACAAAAACAGTTGTTATAAATCAGACATTTTAATCACAAGAAAATGCAAATTCTAAAGTTCTGGCAGAATTCAGACTGACACAGAAGAGCAACACTTCACAAGCATATTAATTCTTAAGTGACAATAATAGAATCATAGAATGGTTTGGGTCGGAAGAGATCTTAAGGATCATATAGTTGTAATCCCCCTGCCATGGGCAGGGACACCATCCACTAGACCATGTTGCCCTAAACCCCATCCATCCTGGCCTTGAACACTGCCAGACAGGCGTCAGAACTGTTCAGAACTCTTTATGTGTAACTGAAAGATCAGTTATTATTTTCAGAGACCTAAATTACATGTTGAGCTTCTCTAAGAGGGAGTAAAAGCTGATTATTTGTAATACTTGGGCAAGTACTGTGGAAGACAACCATTTCAAGACTATTTAAACACAGCAATGTGCATCTTTGTGTTCATTTTTCTTATCCATTTGGCTTTCTGCTTGAAAAGAGGTCCCAATCTAATCTGCTTTAAGGCATTGTGAAAGTAGAATAATCAAGACCAGAGTTCAGAAAGCCTTGCAATATATTTTGGGTAACATGAGCCCTGGGTATATGTGGTAAAGGCAGCTTCCACATAAATCTCCTTGTGGACTGCTGCTGAAATACATTCCTCCTTTGTGATGCATACCTCCAAATGTGATTTGCATTTCTGAATTGAGCCATGGTTTTATTTTTATATATATACACATATATATATACACACACACAATTCTTGAAATTTGAAAGATTATGATAGTAGTTTCAAAATATACAGTTATTTTCTCATCTAGGAACACTGTGTATAGTATATAGACAGAGGAGCTTTAGTTAAGTTACCCTGGATGAGTTTAAAAACAGATTATGAAGTTGGCAAACACAAACAGCACTCTACAGCTTTTGTGAAAAACTGAGAGAAAAATCAGACCAGAGCCCCTAACTGGTTATTTCTAAATGACAGGAAAATTCAGTAAGTCAAGATCGTCTTTGGGGAAAATAACACATTAATGTATTTACAGTATTTCAATCCAATTAGAACATAGTTTTCTTCTCCAGTACCCGGTTCTTTTTGACATTCAAGCTTTCACTAGTGTCTCAGTCTTAATACATACAGAAGTGTGCCAGAAATAGAATATATGTAATTGGAACAGTTTCTAGTTTAAGTTTATATTTGCTACTTTGGGTTTGCATCAGCAAACCCAGTCTATGCCCAAGTTAGCTCACACGAACAGCTTAATATCTCTTCCCACTTCCTTTGTTGTGGACTCACAACTTTGAACACTGTCTGAATTAGACTCAAGACAGTTCAACATAAGAATTATTCCTGGAAGCAGTAATTTTAGCTTATTTTCAATACAGTGTAACCAATTTTGCCTGTATTATTCTATTTGTCTATTCATCTCTTCATTTTGATTAATTATTCCATGCAAAAACTAATTATCTAAATAGTCTTCACTGAATCTGGAAGCTTTCCACTGAAACTGAAGTAGATTTATTTTCTCCTTATCCATGTATAGCAAACATTTGATTTTGCTTTTCATCACAAGTCAGAAATCTCTAAACTGCCTTTAGAAGATACACCATTTCCATACAACGGCTCTACTATTTTAATGCAGGCGGGGGATGATACTAGATGTGAATGTAACATGATCTATAGCTTTGTGAAAGTTATTCCTCTTCCTTGCCATTTTTTTCCTGTAGGTAAACTGTTTAAGCCATCTTTCACAGTCAGGTCAGTTTTACTTGTGATGTTTCTTCCAGCAAGTTTACTCACAGTGCATGCTTGTGTCTGATAAAATGGGATAAACCATATTGCCAGTCTGCTTTTGTATTCTGGATCAGACTGACAAATTCCCTTCTGCAATCCTTTATGACTGATTTTAAAGTGAGATTCATCCTGTGTAGATCCAAAGTGGTATTTAAAGAGTGAAGAGGTGCCTATGCACTTCTTGAGTGACTTATATCATTACAATCTGCTTCAAGTTCTTTGCTCCTGTGCGACTGACTTGCTTGCTGTGGCTGTTTTGATTAAACTGGAACTCTGCAGATTTTTCAGGAACAGCTTTCACTTCCTTACTCACTATGTTTCATGCTGCTGCCAGCACTGCTTCACAGCAACTTTATACAAAGCTGTCAGTCCATTCTCTTGCCTAGCTTCACTGTTAATAACAAATTATTACATATAACTAAATGGTAATTTTCACTCAAAAACGCATACAAATTAAACAGAAAAGCAGATACACAAGGAAGCAATCCTGTACCTTACTGCACAATAGCTCATGGAAGAAAGTGTATTGGCCAAGGTCGGCAGAAGATACGCAGAAAAAAAATCTCATGAATTACAGGAATTTAATCTAAAACAGACTTAAAAATATGTATTGAGGTAAGGGAGCAGAGGGGACTGAAGCTTTAGAGCTCGTGTACCTCCTCAAAATAAAGTGCAAGAACTGTTTATCTGCTCTCTCAGAGAAAGAGATGCAGGGCTGGCCTGCCCTTGCTGAACTTTGAATGTGTTTTTGAAGGAGCCTGAACATCAAAACCGATGTCTACACCACAAAGAGACTCTTCCAGCCATGGGAGATGACCCTTATAGATATAACTGAAGTCACTAATCTTAAACACAGCAGTAGAAACCATCCCCTGGTTAAAAGAAAGAGGAAACACAAGGTATTTCATCCGGTGAAAATCTTTTCCCTCTGGGTAAATTTTTCATTGGTATGTTTTTATGCTAATTATATGCATCATATATGTCTAGAGGTAGGCTATCTACTTTATCAGCAGAAGAGAGAGAGAGCAGAAAGATAAAAGGCCTGACAGATGAAGGCCTGCCTTGCTACCCAAGAGCATCATTTTGACCTGCCATTGCTAACAGAAAGCAGCTGGCATTTCCTATAGGGTCCTTGGATGAAAACAGTTGTTCTCAGAGCCTTCAGACAAGACTGCTGAATTACCTGGATTCCCATCTTTCCTCCCTACTATCAGCAGCTACATCAAAATCCTTCCACATTATCTATCTTTCTCCATTACTCCAAGACACATCCTCCTCCAAACTACAATCTCCTGCTGCTGCCTGTTTGCCTTCAGTTACTGACACAGAGCTGCTCAGGGTTTCATGCCAGCACCCTCTGCCTCCCTATGCTGTGCTCTTTCTTTCTTCCTTCTCTGGACCTCTATTGCTTTTGGCAGAAAAGAAGGCTCAGCAGCAGAAGCAGGCACTATACTCCCAGAAGATACACAGCTCAGAAATCCCTCTGGCCAGACAGCCGTTTTGTAAATATTCTTCTAGTAAATGCTAGGGCAGCTCAGGGACATCCACGCTTGAGGTGGTTTTGTGGCCAGCTTGGTAATACCAGAATATGCTTTCATTACACTGGAATTCTGGGCCCCCAGTGTTTAATGGTTCCATCCTGTGGTTAGTTAGGGAGGTTCTAAAAACATTTACATGCCTATTTAGCATCAAACAACTATCACATTGGCTCGGTCTCTATTTAGTGGAATTGGCACTAGCAAAGAACTGCAAAAGCTGAGAAACTAGTCCTTCATTTGACCTTCCAATTATTAATCCAATTAATCACTCAGATTTAAACTCAGTTCTTCATGCCTACATAGTGTCAGCCTGGTAGGAGGTTCTCCATTCTTTCCCAACAAATAAATCTTTTATTCTTCTGCCCAGAAAAAGAACAATATTAAATAAATATTCTGTTTCCTGAGAGTAATTATACATAAAATAAGGAGAGAAAAAGCCAAATACAACAAACTAAAACAGGCAGAGACCATATTCATCCGTAGAACACAAATTTATTCATAGCTAAATTCTGCTAAGTTCTTTACATGCATTGTACAGTAATCACTGTGTTAATAATTGCCTTACAGTAATGGAACTGCTCATGGGAATAAGCATTATGTGGTTTATATAAAATTAAGGAATCAGGCCTCAGTTTGGACCTGGCACACAAACTGAAGTGTATGCAAAGCGGGGGGCTAAGCGATGCTCACACAGCCATTTCCAGTGTTAAAAATAAAATAAAAATAAATAAAAATAAAATAAAAAAAACAAAGATAACCACTGCTCCCATGACTGATGCTGCTGGAAATAGTGAGCAGTTGCCTGACAATGCTTTCTGTAACAGCCACAGTCATTGTAATGGTACAAGCTTGTCATTCAACCGTGTTTAAAGTATAGTTATGCTGTACTCACTGTGCAAGGTGATGTAGGGAATACCTAGTCTGAAACATGACGTGATTGTTTCACTTACTTGGAAGAAATCTACAAAATTCTCAAAGCACATATCTAATTACATTATGGTATCAGCAAATTATGGTGATTACCCATTAGCAATATCTTCTTCAAATTACTTTGACAGCAATATGGAGTTTAGCCATTGCAACAAAGCGCAAAAAGGAACAAGTACTTTGTATGTTTTTGTTGGACTTTGCAGTCTGCACTGAAATTAGCTGAGAACTAAAAAGCTATTGCCTCTCCTCTATTCATCAACCCTTTTTTGCTATGGATAGCATTTATGGCTGCTAATACTTGCAGCAAAACCAAAATGTTCTCATTTAGTGAATTTAGTTCCAAGTATGAAAGGCCAACAGGACTAACATCTCCCAACTCAAAAGTAGTCCTCAGAACAGCAGTTTTCCTAAATAGAAAATTTTCACCTATATTCTTGCTTTTTCAAAACACTTTACACACTGTCATATTCATAACACTTGAACACTGTTAATTTACATCCTTACTGGAAGACACAGATTAGAAGGGGGAATGTATTTCAACCCCTTCATTGCTATTAGAGCTCTCATTGTTCTCACAATGTCTGTGGAGACAGATTATTAGATGCAGGTTTTACAAACAGGGTGCATATTTCACAAGTAGTATAACTCGTATAGACACTTACTATGGAAAAATACAGATTTTTTTTCTATACTCCTATGCTTCTGGGCTGGAGAACAGTAATACACATATAGTTTGTAAGATACAGACTTCAGTGAAGAGCAAAGTGATTTATAAATGTCTGTGCTTTATTACCTAAGGGAAGACTCTGCAAAACCAGAACAGAAATCTGCATCTTCCATTTCTTGTACCTCCCCCTTTTGTAAAAGTGTTCCCCAGCTGTGACAGAACTGATCCCCTCCAGCTTCCTTGCTGGGACCTCTCTAACAGTCACAGTCACCAGTGGCACAGGAGGCTCAAGACTAACGCTCAAGTCTTTAATCTCTTTGGAAAAAGGTCTTGAAAGCAAGAGCCTTTTTACCCCCCCTTTTTATGTAAAGGCATCTTTGGCAACCAGTAACGAAATGGAATGTTAAAATAAATTGCTACATCAGTAAATACAAACACTGTCTTAGAAAAAAAGACAGTGGGAAGAAATCTCAGTTTTCCTAGATAACCTTAACAAAAAACACGCACACACACACCCATTCCTCTAATTTGATCCAGACATTCTTTCACAAGCTTTCTGTAAATACTTAAGCTAGGAAAATTGAAGAACTGAGATTTAAATTTTTTTTTAAATACACATGAAGACACTTAGAGCACACTAAATAGGGCATTCATTCTTTTTACAGAATGATCAAAAAGAAGCCTGTTTTAGCAATAAAACACACACGGAGACATGCAACTATCTTTGAAACCAGCTCTTAAGCTTTAAAAACAAATACAGACCCACACAATCCCTCCCAAGTCCTTTCTAACTGCCCCTATAGTACCTCAGCTCTTACCCTCCTTTACAGCATTCAGGAAGTCCCAAAGTTTCTACTCAAAACTCCTCATTAAATCCAATTTTTAAACAGATTATTTTGGTTTATTTTGGAGTTTAAATACTATTAACAATAGCCAGAATTTTGAAAGTCTTGTTAAAAGTTAGAGGATTTAAACTGACACTTTAAATAAGTTTCTAAATAGTCTCTGTCCTTATTGTGAGACTTTTCTTCATGTCTAATCCAAATTACTGTTCCTGGATTGTCAGTCATACCTTAAGAGTTGTAACACCTTACAAAGTTTTGAATCTACTTTGTGGTAGGAAGCATATTGTGAAAAGTCTAAGTGAACAAATAGGTTGTACAGCCAATTAATAGATGAATCTAAAAATCCTTCTTTAATAACCAAAATCTTTCTCAAAGTATTAAAATCAAAGTCTGAAAATCCCTGTAGACTGATAGTCAGGATTTCGTTCAGCTTCCACAGACATCTGAAATAGGTATCTCACTGTCTGATTTTGCCCAACATTTCCTCATTAAAAATTGATTTGTGAGAATTTTTCTTGCAAAAAAGTAATTAAAATTTTGTCCTTCCTCAAAAAACAAAAAAAAAATCCCCCCCACAAAAAAAAAAAACCCACAGATAACCTGAAAAAGATATCTGCCAGCCTGTTTTCCTTCCCCCATGTAATTATAACTAAAAACTTAGACTAAGAAAAATATCCTGATAACATCTGTTTAACATGGGTTATCAGGATATTTATCTTATTCTAAGTTTTCAGTTGATACAGAAGATAATAAAGCCAGATACTGGTCTCATTAAGAGATCATTAATTAGACTAACACCCAGCAAGCAATTGTCAGAAGAGAAACACTAACATAAAAAACCATAACACTGATTAAAAGTAATCAAATTCAGTCAAATCACAGGTAGGTCTGTTTGCACAGGAGCTGAAACCAATTTCAGCAATTTCAGGAAAAAGTCATGTAAATGAAAGTCTGAAGGCAAATCTGCTTTTATTCTCCAGTTAGTTACTATTTGCACTCTAGTTTCCCATGTCTATGGGTGACACATGAGTAATCTTGCAGAGAAAGTTAAAGTGGTTTTAAGGAATATTTAAACACAACTTGGGTACCCAGGCCACCTGCAAGCTGCCAAACCATTCTCTTCTTCCTTGTTCTCTTTTCTCCTAATGATATTGCTATTCATTGGACTCCTGAAGTCCAGAAAGATCTTTATTATGATGGTGTCAAACACTTAAGAGTAAATTTAAGAGTAAATGAACTTGCTTAACACATTGATTAGCAGTCGTCTGACTTACCTGTGTATGGCAGCTCCACAGATACTGGAAAGAGAAGCATAAACTCCATTCCCAAAGACATAAAATTGCCACAGAGGACAGTTTGCTGGGCAAACAACATCTTCTATCTCCTTTCTAAGGTCGAGTCCTCTTGTAAAGCAAGTGATTGCAGTGGGAGCTAAAGAAAAAAGAAGAACCTGTGACCTGAAAATCTTTAGGATTTGTTTTAAGTTTGGGGGGGGGGGGGGGGTTTGTTTTGTTTTGTTGGTTTTTTTTTTTTTTGAGGGGGTGGGGTGTTTTGATTTTTTTTGTTTGGTTTTTTTTTGTTTGTTGTTTTTGTTTTGTTTTGTTTTTTAAGATTTCTCTACAGTTTCTAAGCTTAAGCAGTGCTTGAATTTGAAATTAGGTACAGCGTCTCATTCTGTTCTCCACCATGTCTGTAAAGACATCTTTGGAAATTACAAATGTATGGTTATGACAAGGAAGAACACACTTTTAGATTATTTATGAAAAAGAAGTGTCAGAAAAAGGTGGAAAGGGTAAACAAAACAAGCAAACAACACAAAACCAGCATTAAAATAATATTCAAGGAATATTACAGGAGGAACAATTCACATCTGTAAGCTTACTGCAGAGACAGAAGGGCAAGGGAAAAACCTCCAAGGCTGGTGGAGAGCATTCAGCTGGTCTGACAGCACAGCAGGTCAGGGTTTTGACTTAGATCAACATTGATTCAGCATCAGAAGTTCAACCCATAGCTGGATATTTATTCTGAGATTCCCAAGAGCACATCTTGCCCTTGCTGGGCACTAGAAGGTGCAAGAACCTTTTCTATATGCATTCAGAACATTATTTTTCCACAATATTAAGATGAAAGCTGGCAGAGGCCAGCCAATGTATCTGTACATAGCCGACAGCATTACATCCCAACAGGAGTATGTTTCAGGGATCTGACCCTCACCTGCTTCCCTGCCCACTCTTTCCATTCTTACCAAGTGTTTTTACTGACCCAACATAAGCTGCTTGTACTTCAAAGTATTTGGAGCATATGCTGTTCCTCATCAGCAGATGGACAAGATCATACCTCCTGCTAATCTCACCAATTTTGGAACTGAAAAGCTGAGCAGTTGCAGCCAGAGGTGCACAGAGAAGTGTGTGTGATCATTTTGGCTGCATAAATCAAATATATGTGTTCATAGACATCTATGCAGTTTTAGTCTTCAGTATATGTAATCCTCATTAATGCTATACTGAAATTATGTTAACCTACCAAATCATGTCTTCTTGAAAAATCTTTGTTGCTATTTGTCAGGATAAATACATGCCTTAAATATGTCTATCTATCCCAGAGTAAGGGGGGGGAAAGAAAAAAAGAAAAAAAAAAACCCAAACCAAGAAAACCACAAACCGCACAAAACAAAGCAGTAAATACTTCTTCATTTTCCCTTCTCAAGATACTAAAAGCTGTCTACCTAAAAAAAAAAAAAAACCAACAAAAACCTGTAAAGTGACTTTGTCTGATTCTCAAGTATCCAAGAAAAAAAAAAAGTCTCTTTCAAGACTTAGTCTTACACACTCACTTCCTTTCCATGTTTAGTCCTACACATTTGCCTTAAAAACAGAAGTCTGAAAAATGAATCAGAATCACCATGCTTATACATAGGAGTTCAATCTTTTCCTTGTTAAAAGTGCCGTATTATTGGCGTTATGCTAAAGGAAGTCAATCTACTTTGATGTTTGAATCCCCTAATACTTTAATGCAAGTACTACAACTGTGCTAGTTATTTAGTGGACACCAATCAAGCAATAACCACCAAATGACAACTAGCAAGATCATCAGAATAAAACAGCAGCAAGGAGTATGGGTGTTCTTGGAGGAATCACTGCAATAATCCTCACTGGTAATCTCTGCTCTCACAGTACTGTTTGTGCCACGCATCCTGCAATATTTTTTCCAGCTTCTAAACGTGCAAGATGCCACAGGCAGTTTTTATACCTACCATTTCTAAGGTACTGAGCTTGGCTGAATCCCTTAGCAAGCTGTGCATACAAAGGCAATAATTAGACATGTCCAGTTACAAACTGTTTATCACTTGGAGATCTGTATTCCCCCCAGCACTGGGTACTCAGTAATTAGTCATGTGTCAGGCTAATATTTACATAGCATTGAAGATGGCGGGGGTGGGGCGGGGGGAATGACACACCAACCAACCAAAAAAAAACCCCAATAAAACAAAACCTTGCTGCGTTTTCCCTGGACACTATGAAAATACAGAGGTCCATTGTAGTCCAGCCCATAGGATTTTTACGTATGGATGCCTGCAGACTGTCATGATCCTTGTCTACACCAGGAGAGAGGGGCTTCTGAGGGAAGGGACCTAGCTGCTGTTGAAGAGCTGACATACTGTAGCTATGGGCTTCAGCAGTCTACCTCAGTTGGATCAGCACAGAGGTAAAACACATACACTAAAAGCTGTTACTTAAAAAGCAACAATTTCATTTTGGTTTTCTAAAAAGCTATGTTTCTATAACCAAGATTAATATTAGGAATAATAGGTGCAGTATCAAAGTGAGAAGTACTGCGTACCAAAATCAAGACTTATATCAACTATGCAGTAGATTTTGTTCTTTGCTGTTCATGTATCATCAGGTATCCAACACAAAACTAGAAGTAGTCTGTTGCAAACAGAAACTGCCAAAGATACATATAAAGTTACTGAGATAAAAGAAAGAGTTTTAATCACCGTAATTTAAGAGTGCAAGAGTATTAGTGGAGGCATTTCTCTGGATATGTATGTGATCCAATATTCTAAATCCATATATTTTTAGAAAAAGGAAAGATAAGCTTCTAATTTACAGGAAATTACTCAGTCCTGAACTCCTACCCATTCAGGTGAAGACCAGAGACCTATGTTAAGTGATGTAAATTTAGGCCTTCGGAACTGTGATAAAATGACCGTCATCTCATTCTGTCAAGACACACACTCTTTAAGCCCCACAGAAACACACTACATCAGGGTACTCCATAAAAACAAAGTACAAGAGAAAAAAAAAAAAAGGCATTTCTTCCTGATTTAAGCTGTATTTAAGTGTAAAGATGAATGTCTTCTGTCACTGTTGACCTAAAAAAAGAAAAAAAAAAATAAAGTCTCACTTCTCTCCTGAAACATCCATCTGATAACAACACTTCCAATCAGTCCATCAGTTTCCATCTTTCTGGGGACTCATCCCATGTACTCCAATTTGTTCTGAATAGCTGTTTCTTACACCCGCCTATAAGAGTTCTCATTTAATTTTTGACAGGAGCTACTAATTTAAAAACCCTAGGAAAATAAAGGTCAATAGCCAAAAATCAGAGATTCTCTAATCTTTAAGTTTCCACGCGTTGGTTTGAAAAAGCAGAATTTATTTAGGCAAAAGAAAAAAGAATCCTTATGTACATTATTACAGAAAAATTAGGGATTCCTAAGAGTAATACAGCTTTATGAGGCAGAAAATAGAGAAGTTCATCCCTATTTTGTTTCTTACTCCTTTTACTATTTAGCATCATTTCTTTGCAAAACAGGAAGATTTGAATCCTCAAGATAAAAAGGACTTAAAACAAGCTTGCTTTTTGTATCTTATGCAAGGAATATTCACACCAGCCTTATCCATACTAGAAAAAAACCATAAAAACCTCCTAATAGAACTATAACTGTGTGTGTTTTGGAAAACATGATGGCAGATTGCATACTAATTCATGTAATCTTAAGTACATATCTTGATCTAGACAAGAGCAATGGGATTTTAAAAATCTGGTCAGGCTCTGATTCATTTCAATCTGAGACTTGCCCTTTTCTGATCTACTTACAGTTGCTTACCAGCACATGCCAATGGTCACCCACCCCTAGAGTTTCCTGAATAGTAACCAGAACTGCTGAACTCTGCAGTATTTGTATGCCTTTCAGGGGGAGCATAAAGAAAGGTATAAAATCCCTCAAGATCTCCTCACACAGTTACAAGCCTGACACAGTAGATTTCTGAGGGAACTAGTGATCTTTCATTACTTTGAACAACAGAATTTATAAGAATTCCTGCAAGCTCTAGTTCAATAACCAAATGCTGCTGAATTAGGCTTGGAACAATGGTAAGAGACAGTTTTTCACAGTAACTGTTCACATTTTATATTACAAACACATCCTAGTACCAATATTCTGTTTTGTCAGTATTGCCTTAATGTTATTTTAGCTGGTCCCAGATACCTTCAGATTACAATGGCTTCTTCTCTAACCCTGGGAGGAAGCACCAGAGAAAACTTTTCCTTTGTTTCCTGACAGACTGTTGGCACTTCATCTGTAATGCACCTGTAAAATAATAAGGAAGGGAATTGTGGTTGGAGTAGGTTTTCTACTGAAGAAAGTTTCTTAGCCATAGCACTCCTGTGACATGCAGCTATTAACAGTTTAGCACAAAAGACTTTTACAAATGCTTGACTGAACACAAAATGATCAGCAAATCCTACTTCCTAATGACTGTAAAATCCTGAATGGAAAAGATTAAGGCCACTCACCTTCTGCAGGCCAGGCCTGCAGGTCTGGAAGCGCATCCTTCTGGAGGCTCCTGCCCTCCCTTGGTGCAAGGCTCTGCTGCAAGGGGCAGGCGAACTGCTTGCGATGCATTATTTCTTCAGCTGCTTCCTGTGGCTCCTGGTTCCCCTGGGGTGCCTCTGGCTCCAGGAGAGCCCGCTCTCAGCAGCAGGGATACAATCCAACAGGGCACAGTACCACAGACAGCCCCTTCCCTGTCTGGCATTTTAAGTATGTTCTTTTGCTTTCCAGGTCAAAATAATGGCAGGGCAGCAGGTTTAAAAAGTTTTTAATCAATTCCACAGTGTAATGTATGTCAGAGATCCTCAGATTGTCAAGCACTGCGGGAGAGCCTTTGTAACACACACAAACACACCACCACTCACTCTTGCCATCAGCGTTCTCCTAGACGGGGACACTTGGCACCACCGCTCTTCAACCTGTGTCAGGAGGGGCTTCTGCCCCCGTTTGGGAGCGTTCCCGGGCACCCTCTGTGCCTTTCCCGAGGGCCACCTCCAGAGGAGCCCGACGCGGCGGGGCGCGGCCGGAGGCAGCGCTCACGCTCCACAGGGCTCCGGACCGGAGGCGCTGCCGGAGACCCTCGGCGCATCCCGGCGAGGGGCAGCTGCAGCCGGGAACGCTGTCAAGCACCGAGCCGGTACCGCTACCTGGTGCCCCCGCGGGCCATCACCTCCCGGCGGGGAGGGACGCGCAGAGACGGTCTGAGAGGGAAAACCCCTTGGGGAGACTGAGGAAAGAAAGCGGGCAACTCACCCGAGCCGTCGCTCCCGCGAACGGGGCTGAAGAGCAGGAAGGTGCCTGAGAACAGACAGGGAGCTGGTCGGGGCGCTGCTCCGCGCCTTCCCCGCCGGCCCCGAGCCGCCCCCCGCGGTACCCACCGAGGAGAAGGGGGACAAGCCGCATGGTGGCGGGGCGCGCCCGGACCCCGGGGCGACGGAGAGCGGAGGCGAGGAGAACGGCACAGCACGGCGAAGCCTGCCCGCTAGGCCACCCCACCTCGGATGCCAACCTCTCCGCACTGCCCTGGCTCTTTCACGGAGCTGCGCAGCCGACGGCAGCCGCCGCGTCCGCTTTAAACCTCTCCCGGGGCGCATGAGCACTGGGGCGGGTTCGGTGGCCGGGGCGGGGGGAAGGAGGGAGCGGGCACGGGGCTGGGCGGCCCCGGCGCTGGGCAAGGCCCGGCAGGTGCTGCTGGCCCGGCCCGGTTCGGCCCGGCCGGGCCCTCCCCTCCCCCGCCGCACCTTCCACCCGGGCACAGCCCTGGTCCTCCGGAAACGGCGCCCCAGGGTTCCTTGAGCATCGGGCAAAGCCGTTAGCCCCTTTGCCCGGGAAACAGGCAGCGCAAGGGCAAGGATCTTCCGTGCCTTTCGCCGTTTGTCGCTCCAGAGCTGCCCGCACGCTCCTCTATCTCCCTTCCACCTACAGCTTTGGTACACCTTATTTCATATGTCTTTATTCCAGATATCTTCAGAAATGCTAGTGAGCTGTCAGTTGCTTCCCGACAACCTCTGCCCCTTCCTCGGAAATGAATGAAGGGGCAGAGCTCTCACCAGCGCGGCTTTCTCGATGCTGGCCCCGTGCGTTAACTGGTTAACTAGTGTGCTGCAAAAGAGAAAACTGGGGCATTTCAGCCTAATATAACCTTCCAAAGAGATGAAAATCCCTAAAAAGCTGATTGTATCGTTTGCATTTGGTCTGAAATGTTAACGTAAATATTACAGGTACCTAAGCAAAACTTCGCTTAAATGAAATATTACCTGTAAATTACAACTTTGCTTAAATGAAATAGAAACAAACCCCAAAACACCACCCCTGAAACAAAACCAAAAGCAGAGCAAACCGATCAAACAAAATCCTCCCCTGCAGAGCCGGCTTCATTCTCGTAGTTCAATGCTTGCACGCAGATGGGGCGTAAAGTATCAGCTGGCACGAGTGTGAAACGGGCAGGTTTCTCATGGACGGGAAGGGAGGCAGGAGTGCCTTTTTCCAACGAATGCTTTAAAATCGTGTTCTGTGCTGGCTGTCAGCATCTGCTGTTTAACTTCTGCTGGGATAGCTGTTCCCAGAAATAAACTTTTAAATCTAAATAAGCTTTAAGAATTCTTAGGAATTGGCACGTTTGACGGCGTAGAAAATTAAGTGTGGGCATTGCAGATAGCTCTGGGGAGAGGCAACTGAACAAGGAGCCTCGCTTTCGGGCTTATTTGATTTTATTTATTTATTTTATATTAACTGGTCGCATAAAATACGCATTGTGAAGTATTTCTTCATATAATTGAAAATAAGTACATTTGAGATCTCTGCTATCCAGAGACATGCCACCCACTAGAGCGAAATAGGAAGCATGACCGGGTAAGTTATCAATTTAATTTATTTATTTGTTTTAAATTGGAGTTTAATTCAAGTGAAGCGTAGAAGCGGTGAGAACATAACACCACCACCTTTGATAGTCTAAGAAACACATTCTTATGCTTCCCACACACAGGATAAAGGTGGCGATGCTGCCCCCCATGACATGGTCTGCTCCTAGCGGAGCATCTCAAATGCATTATTACTCGACGCAGCTGGGGCAGATGTCAGGAACTTCTGCTGGCGTTTCTCTCAGCTTCTCTGGACCCCTAGAACTTGGGGGGGCGGGGGGGGGGGGGGGGAGGGAATTACCGGGCTCCCTCCTCCCCCAGTGGTTTTCTCTCCCTGGCAGGTCGCTCATCCCTCGCATTCTGTGATCAGCTAAAGACTTGGCAATGACCGCTCAAGTCTGTCCTTGATCTCGCCTCCCTTGAGGACTCCCCCAGATGCAGACGCTGCTCGCTGCTTTTCAGAGATGGTTCCCGCTTTCTGTTGCAGTTCACGGCGTTCTTAGAGCTGCGGTGGTTAAGAGGCCGGGGGGGGCTTGCTTAATTTGTATATTTACATTAAAAAATCCCGGGAAGCCGGCAGCTGCCTTGGTGCAGATGCTGCCGTGCGGCTCGCAGTGCCGGCGGCTTGTCCACTCCGGTGCCCTCACTGTAGCATGGGGCGGGATGCGCCAGAGCCGCCCGGTGCAGGCAGCCGCCGCGCCCCGGCCGCCGGGCTTCGGGAGGCCAGGAGAGCCGCGGGGCTCCGGCCCGGCGAGCGGCGTTGGCTTGGACCGGCCCGGGCCCTATGCTGTCTAGGGGCGGGAGCGACCTGCGCACCGGAGGAAGGGCTTCTGCACAGGTTCGTGTGCTTCGCCGCGGTGAAACGTCCCGGGAACGTCTTCTTCCCGAGGCTGAAAGGCAGGAGGCCAGGGAGAGGCGCCCCATTTATGCCGGGAAACACGGGAAATGCCTGAACCGAGAGGGACACTGGCTGCTGTGCCATGCAGCCCCACAGAAACCTCTCTGTCCTTGGTGTGAAGACAGGCTTTGTGCTAAGATCAGAAAGGACAGAAGAAAGTCTAATTAAACTTTCAGCCCTACTCACCACCCGGTGAGTGCCCCGCGACTTGCATATCCCTCACTGAAAAAATACACTCACCCATCCCTCACTGCAGTCCTCCTTTCCTTCTCTTGCCAGTTCTCTTTTCTCTGATTCGCTTAATCTGCTGGGGTTTTCTGTTTCTGGCTTGTCCTTGCATTCCTTTCAGACCTACGATGAGTTTCTATGCACTTTTTTTCCAAAGGCTACTTAATTCATCCTCCAAACAGTTATACATTGACTTTTGCATGTTGCCTTCAAATTTACGTTTAAGAGGTACTGAGCTGGGCTTTAATTTTTCAGTTTGAAACGACGCTGTTTTGGGAAGGGCACTAAGGTGTCACCAGGACTGCCACTGCTAGACAGGCAACCTGGTGCTTGGTGGGTGGAGCATCTGTGGGCGCCCAGCTCTGGGCAGGCACCTGCAGTGAGGCAGTTTGGTGCTTTAGCAGAGATAGGGGGGGGACCTTAGAGGAGATGTGGCAAATGTTACAGTGCCTGTGGTGCAGCCCTTCTTCTGATGCCCTGGGGCTCAATTTGCTAATTCACGCCATCACTCTAGTTAGGCTCCTTTGTGAAACATTGGGTTTTGCTTTGCTCCCAAGTTACTGACTTTTTAGTAAAATAAACCTAAATATACCCACTTAGAAAAAGCACATGGAATAAACAAAAACATTTAAGGCAGAAGAGGGAATGGCAGAAGAGGCAAGTGGATGGTGGAAGCAGCACCTAAGGCAAAGACTGTAATACCGAATTTTTTTATGTTCTCTGAACTGGGTGGCTACAGCCTTGCCACAGTGTCTGGCAGGGGAAATGCTTGTTTACACACATATATATGTAAGTACATGCATACACATATACAGTGTTAAGCAGCACCAGAACACACCTGGATCACTGGAGCTCTGCCACTGTTCCTGTTGAAATGCTCCTTGGCAGCTCCACTAGCTGCCAGGCTCCCAGCCAGCGCTCAGCTCGAGGCTTACTCCAGCCTGGGAAGTACGTTGCCTCCTTCTTTGGTGGCAGAGTGCTCACGTATACAGGCCTGTGCCAGACCATGGCAGCTGGCCAGGACCCACTAGGGCACCTCAGCAGGGGCTGCAGAGGCAGCAGGCACCTTGCCTAGCATTGCACAGCCCAAAGTCCTCTCCAGGAAGGGTTTTCTGCAGCAGGCTTTTACCCATGGCCAGAAGCAGCACAGAACCATCCTTCAATGCACAGCCTGGAAACTTGAGCATGGAGGAAGACAGGTAGCCTCACACAGGTTTCTCTTTTAGCAGTTCAAGCACGAGTGCTAGCAAATAGTTCCTGGCGGGCAGCAGACCCTCGCCTACCATAAGTTTATGTGGTTTAGATTAGCAATTTACTTTACATACTAATTGAAGAGTTCTGCGAGGAGGGGCCAGATGTGTCTGTTACCTCTGCTGTCAGGGCTTTCCCCACGAAGGGGCAATGGACCAGCTACCTCTCCCCTGTGATCAATACTGAGCTTGCCTATGCCCCGTCCTGTTCTGTGCTCTCCAGTGTGACCTGAAGGCTAGTTCTTACAATGATCTCCCAAGAGACTATCTTGAGAGAAAATTTAAATGATGTTTGCTACTCTGTGTTATATAACTGTATTAATTTAAATAATCATTTTAAACCTTTCACTGATGTGAGGATAAAAATGAAGCCTGGGGATAAAATAATAAAGATAATAGTAAACAAAGAACATTTTCTTCACATATCA
Organism: Lathamus discolor; assembly: GCF_037157495.1. Taxonomy (NCBI): domain Eukaryota; kingdom Metazoa; phylum Chordata; class Aves; order Psittaciformes; family Psittacidae; genus Lathamus; species Lathamus discolor. The sequence continues at coordinate 42,547,481 of NC_088889.1, forward strand.
ATTTTTAAAACATATAAAATCGTAATGATTATTTCAGAAGTGGCTAATGACTTTGGATTCATTCTTGGCTGTTTAACTTGGGATATCATCAAGACCTTGGTTAGCACAGAGGTGTATTTTTGTTAGCATTTTGAAAATATTTTTCTGTGTGCAAACATCAAGGACTCTTAAATAATCAGTGAAGACAAGAACGGGGCCCCCCTTCCATCTGCTGTCTATGTGCTTCACTATTTCACTTTAGGCAGCAAGGACAATGTGTGCTGGAACAAACTACCAGTCAGAACATCTTTATTTTTTTCCCCACTGAGAACTGGGGATGCTGATCTTTGATATGAATCCCAAGGTGTGCTTCCTGGAAACAGACAATGCCCTCCGATCGTTTCAAACCCTGTTCCAGCAGCTAGCGTTTGTAGTCTGAGGGCTCACCCATCTCCTGTTCAGCCCAGAGGTCAGAGGTACTGCTTCCTATTTCATGGGCACATGTTTATTAGAGAAATATGTAGCTTTGAGTAAGCAAGGTGCATTTTTTAGCTTCATATAAACATTCTGTTAATCCTGAATGGGAAGTGCCCAGTCAGAGCCTGTCTGTAGTCGTACAGCTGTTATTGGACGTGTGGCTTCTGTTATTCCTGACTCTGCAGTGGGTGAACATCCTGTTCCTTCCACTTCCTTCAGTAATGGTCATCTGCACATTTTGAGGGTAATCCAGGGCACCACACACACAGAGTAGCCGTTCTTTAAAACACGAATTCTTTGTCTTTCCTTCCTGTGCACTTTATTCAGAAGAGTTTATAAATGGAAAAGATATTTTCTGATTAACTTTATAAAGCAAAGGTACAATGAACTCAGTTTATCCAATTCCACCCCTTATATTTGGAACAGAATGGGACAAACAATGTCTCTGGATCAGAATTTGAATTGGTCCCATTTCTCTTGATTGCTGTGACAGAAGAAGAAGAAAAAAGTAGAAAATAAGAAATATTTGTAAAAGTGCATGACATGCAAAGACCCTCTTAACACACATATATTGCTAGTCCAGAAAGTACATGCTGCAAAAAGTAGCCAGTGCCTGTCATTTTAACAAGCAGAAATGTGTCACTGATGGATTGCCCAAAATCAGAATAATGCAAAATTATTTGTAACTCTTCTACACTACAATGGGATTTTGAATATCATAAACTAACAAAAATCTAACCTACCTGTAGTTTATACATTGAAAGAAAAAAACACCATGTTTTTCCCGAGTATTATTTAACCATCTCTACAGCTGGTTGCAGAGAGATACTTATCAATTTCTAGAAAGAACAGTCATTAAAACACGTCTTATTATAATATTTTGTTTAGAATATTTTTAGGAGAATTTTAGTAACAGCTAAGCAAACATATTTTATAGCACCTCTTTGTGTACCATTATATCTTGATTTAATACTGAGATTCTGATAACATTTCAAGGTTTCAGAAAGCATGCGGTTTGTTATGTTCAGTGCAGTATGGACTTGCAGAAGAATAATAGTTGACCCAGGAATCTTATAGTATCTAGAGATTAAATGTGTATATATATATATATATATATATTCTCTTTTTCTTTTTAATTAAGGTTTCTATTGTCTATCACAGTGATGAAATGTCAGTTCAGATTTTGCTTCAGTATTCATCATAAATATTTATCTGTTTTAAAATATTTTATATATTATATATATTTTATATATATATTTTATATATAAACATGCTTATATTTTGCTGTTTGAAAAAGATCTAACCATTTATGTTGTTAAATCACTAGATTTTACACTTGGAATTTGATTTATACTCCAAAGTTCAGATTCATCTCAGAACTCATACTAGTTGGTTGTAGACTTGGCCTCTGCCTTTTATTGTAGCTGAATTGTTACTCATCTCCAGCAAAAGATGAAACTCTATTTTTCTCCCTATTACTCCTTTCCTTTCCTTTCCTTTCCTTTCCTTTCCTTTCCTTTCCTTTCCTTTCCTTTCCTTTCCTTTCCTTTCCTTTCCTTTCCTTTCCTTTCCTTTCCTTTCCTTTCCTTTCCTTTCCTTTCCTTTCCTTTCCTTTCCTTTCCTTTCCTTTCCTTTCCTTTCCTTTCCTTTCCTTTCCTTTCCTTTCCTTTCCTTTCCTTTCCTTCCCTTCCCTTCCCTTTCCTTTCCTTTCCTTCCCTTTCCTTTCCTTTTTCCTTTCCTTTCCTTTTTCCTTTCCTTTCCTTTCCTTTCCTTTCCTTTCCTTTCCTTTCCTTTCCTTTCCTTTCCTTTCCTTTCCTTTCCTTTCCTTTCCTTTCCCTCCCTTTCCCTTCCCCCCCTTTCCTTCCCCCTCTTTCCTTCCCCTCCTTTCCTTTCCCCTCCTTTCCTTTCCCCTTTCCTTTCCACTTCCCTTTCCCTTTCCCTTTCTCTTTCTCTTTCCCTTTCCCTTTCCCTTTCCCCTTCCCTTTCCCTTTCCCCTTCCCTTTCCCTTTCCCCTTCCCTTTCCCTTTCTTTCCCTTTCCCTTCCCTTTCTCCCCCCCATTAGTTATTTGAATACATTTTCTCACCATAGGAAATATCTACCACAACACTAATTTAGCATAACTCCAAGCTCTGCACTGCTAAAACGACAACTGCTTCAGTAACTGCATCTAGGGTATGGAAAAGTGTGCAAGGTGCAGAGCTGAAAGTGAATTGCTTACATTTTCCTCCTCTGACAGCAGTGGTGAGTGTCTGCCTTTATTCTTCCTGCTGAGGCAAGGAGCTATGAACAGTTTGCAGCATCAGGGAAGGATGCCTGAGGATGCCTGGGTTTGTCTGGTGTCTGGTTTTGTGTAGGTGTGAAGGGGTGCTTGGTAAGACTGCTGAACTCTCACTGAATCAGCCAAAGCAAGACTTGACTGTGTGCAGATCCTTTACAACAAAAAGGATTGTTCCAAACCAGAATTATTCAGAAACCCATCCTTAGCTGGGTTCATGGCTCAGCTCTGCTTGGCAGATGACTGGAGGGCAGCCATGGAGAAGAGGGCAAATGCAAAGGTGTCACTTAAACAGGCATACGTAAAGTGATGATTTCCTTGAAGTGTAACGGTCTTAGTCTGGATAGCTGTGTACAGCCACAGACTGCTTCTGTTGGTGAAATACATGGTTACCTTTGTTGGTGAAATATTGCTTTTTAGAGGAATGTTTAGTGATAAAGGTAGATGTTTTTAAGGTCCTCTGAAGATTTACTGTAGGCTTTTTGTATTTTATGTTCTATGACCAGTTTTTCTTGTGGCATATTAACAGCACGTTGGTTTTGCCTTTTGTGATGCTGCTCTTTGTCTGAGCAGTTTTAGTGTATGCATTGGTGTCAGGAGGCAAGCCTGGTTTCTTTTGAAAGAATTCATGCTCAAGAGGAGAAAGCAAACAGTATATTGGCCTCTAGCTCTGCCAGTTCCAGTCAATTCTGAGAGCTGATTTATTGTAAGAGTGCTATTCAGCACAGTCTTGGAGTGTATAAGTAATTTCTTTAAAACTTGTTTGAGTGAATGGTAGTTTTGAGCCACCAGAGATTTCTGGATTAAAGAAAAAAAGAGTTCTTGTTTCATTGCTTTTATTTCATTCTTTTAACACTGTATGCCATCCTAGTAAATGGGTCTTGAAAACTTACTCAGATCATGAAATCAAAAGAGAGGAAATATTTTCCCCTCCAAAAGAGCAGAAACTAAAAGAGAAAAACAATATTTCTTCTGTTTTAAAAAGTCATGCTGAATGATGAATACAGATTTTCACTTTGGTGCAAACTTTGGTTTGTTTTTTTTTTTCACCGTCAGCTATCAACAGTTCGCAAGAGGTATAAAATATTTGAAATAAGCAGTGGAGAAATCAGTAGCTGTGCATTTTTTTTTTCCCATGGGGAGAATTTTAGGTGTTTCTGAAACCCTTTGCAATAGAATTTTAGGATGCTTCATTCAGATATGGGTGGTGTATTTTTTAGGACTAAGATCTTTCTGAATTGCTAAGCTCAGAACTGTTCAGGAAATATTAAGAGTAGCGTGGGTTGTAATAGAATAGCTGGAACTGTTTAGGATGACACTGTTTACCTTGATGTCTCTGAGACTCACACCCTGTAAAGGATTTAAAGGCTTTAAACTCGTACTCTTTGTTCTCAGATTTTTGTTTTAATTCCTTCTGGTTTTACTGATATTTATTTCCCTTCTTTTGACGCTGTTGTCTATGTTGGCTCTTAAAACCTTACTCAGATCATGATATCAAAAGACAGGAAGCATTTTCTTGTAGCTTCCAGATTGGCAGGAGAATCGGTTAATTCTTAAAGTGTGAGTGTGGCATAGAATTTGAAGTTCTTATTTTGTTACCTCAACTATTATCAGCATTTACTATCTCTGAACTGCACATTTATTCTATATATCATGGTTCCTGCTACTGTAGTGTAAGTAATTTCTTCTTGCAGCAACAATTATGGCACAGATTATTGTTAGAAGAGTAATAGATTTTCGATTTACATCTGAACCAAAAATTCAGGCATTTTATTTCACTTTGATCCCAAATTAATTCTTTTGTTTTATTCTTCCTTTCTTTCACATAAAATTTTTAATTAAAAAATATATGGAATTTTGAACTGAAAATGTGGCCATTTTATTTTTAAAGCATTAATAAACACCCCTGCTTCTGAAATGAAACATCTGATCTTGACATATTCTAATATTACTATTAGTTAAAGGTAGAAAATCTGAGTCTTTCCACCAGGTTTAATCTTATGTTGTAGAATATCTCATTGCAGTTCTCTTTTCTGAATAATTCACCGTTCATCAAAAATGAAGTGCCTTGGTTGTTTCTGCAGTTTTATGCATTTTCTTATCTCCATGAAGTAAGTTCTGTAAGGAATGTTTATACATTTCACTCAATATTCTAGGTGATTCCAATGCAAGTAAAACAGACATGCTGAATTTTTAAAGGTGTTGTGTGTGCAGCAGTCAGCATCTGTCAAGATGGAAGAATTTAGTTATTAAGGAAAACTCAGGTTTTTCAAAACTATGGAGAAGTAATAAACAGAAACATAAAATTATCAGAACCTTTGTTTATGTCTTAAGGGTCTCATAGCCATGAAGGTAAACAGAGAAAAGATAGGTGGTAGGCAAGAAAACATGAATGAAATATGGAAGACATAGGGATAAATCAACAAATGGAAAGGGCCAGTCACTGATGAAGAATTAAGGTTCCTGGTAGGTGCCCCTTCACTTTTCCTTTCCAAGCAAGCTCAGGCCCCATTCAAGACATTTGCTGGGGCAGCTGTGCATCCTGCAGAAGGTTGTCCATCCCCAGACACCTGAGACCCCTACCTCAATGGCCAGTACAGGCTGCTCGGGGGGTTGGGACTTTTGCGAGTGCGCTTGGTCTGTCATGAAGGTTATCACTGCACTTGTGTTGGAGAAAACACTTTGCTTCTCCACTGGAAAGTGGGTCTGGAAAGAAAAACTTTTGTTTGGCCATGTTTGAAAGGGTGAATAGAGAACATTGTTTTCTAGGCAGATGTTAGGATAACTGATCAGTTCCCAGATGCCCTGGTTACTTAACAAAGCCAGACCTGAAGCCAAGGGGACCTTTGAGTAAGGTTGGATCCTTACTTAGCAGGCAAATAACTGTCAGTGCAAATAGGGTAATCTGTAGTAAATGTTTGTGGGACCCAAGTGTCCACAAAGCCAAGTACTTTTTGTTTTTGAGCTGTTAGCGGCAGGCGTGGCAGTCTCACATTTTTCCCTCTAAGATATCTGCTTTTATTAGCAGCAGTTGATCTCTCTGTTATGAGGTGACCACATTACGGCTTTGTCAAATTTCTTCCCAAGAATGGTACTTCATGTTCAGATTTTTTTGTTTATGTCACCGAATAGCACACAAAGAGCTTCTACAAGCCTCAGAAGTTGATTTATTGCATTTGCTTCTTGCTGAGAAAGATTATTTTTATTTTTTGTGAATATGCATCTTTTTTACTTTCACAGGGAAGATTACATTCTTGACTTTTCTTCTTTGTTTGTTTCTACTGCAGCCATTTAATTAACATGAATTTGTTAAATTAAAATTAAGAATATCTTCCAGGAGATGATGCTAAAGGAATGCTTATATGTGCTTTTTTAATGTTTCTGATCCCAAAGCTGACAATTTCTTTAAAGAACATTAGTAGGGGGTCCATTCTTCACTTTTATAAACATTTTTTCAGCTCTCTAAGGCTGACAAGACCTGGAATAAGGCCAATGTAGCCCAAAACCAAACCGGCTGATGCATGTGCAGAACTTAAGGCCAATATAAATGCATCTATGAAATGTATATGTATGAAAAATCTAGGGAAAGCAGTTTGAAGAAGACCACCAACAAATAGATCACACATGAACATTTCTTTCATGAGCCCGAGAGTCTTTGCAGAGGTATTTAGACAGTTTTATTTGTAGACTGTAATTTGCTATATGACAGGAGAAAAAACAGTGTTTCACAGCCAGGTCCAATCCGAGAGATGTAAAAAAATCACCTATTATGGCATGTGGAGAGTAACACATTAATTTTTTAAAGGAAAAGTTTCTGCAAGTGAAGCAGTTGTTAGAACACAATAAATAAATGTTTATCTAAATCTGTGATGTTACTTCGGAGTACATCTCTGAAGAAATGTTTAATCATTTAGCAAATACTATGAACGTTTGCTAAGTTAAACTGATTAAATATGTGTAAGCTACCACTATGAATGCTGTACTTCATCAGAAGATTTTAATAATGCATCAGGTGCTTGAAAGATATCCCAAAGGTAAGAAAAAACCCCACCGCTTCCATCGATAGCTAGAAAATGAAAGTGTTGTTGGTAAAAGTCCTGGGGGCTGTAACTCACAGTCATGTTTGCGTGAGTCGCTCCGAAGTCTGAGACAGTAACCAGTGTTCTGCCTTAGCGAAGGTTGCAGATTTGCACTGTTTAGTAGGATTATTTCTGTACTCTAGCTTTCAAAGGGAAATGTCACGTTAATGCCAGCATTTATCGGTATCCAGCAAAATCTAGAGACAATGAGTCCTTGCTCTTTCAAAATCAAACACTCTGGGAAGCAATTCTTTCCCCAGAATGGGATTTGCTCTCATTGTCACATCTGGCATATGCAAAGCCACATCTAACCGTTTTTTCCTTGCTTCCAGGAGAAAAGAGCTCAAATGCAAAACACCCAAACAAACAACCTCCCCTCACAACCCTGGCTACAAAAAATATATTGTACTGCAGCTGTCCCTCCCCTGCCAAGTTCCCCTGTTCTGTCCTTTGTTATTGGAGATAATGCTTTCTTTTCATTTTGAATAATTATTACATACAAATTTTAGGTATTTTTTTCATAATGACCAACTATTGATCTATTCGAAATTCTCTAATTCAGTTAAATGACATTTAAGTTTCTAATTTGTAACTTTGCAATTCAACTGTCAGTAAAAATTCAAAATCCAAACTGGATAATTTCATGGGGAAATATATAATACTGAGTGAGCTAAGTTAATATTCTCATTAGAAACACAGTGATAATGCATCATTTGGCAGAGTTTTGAAGAAAATAAAGTATATATAGTGTATTCCGTAATACAAGTTTTGACACATACTTCAAATACAAGGTGATGCCCTCATGATGTCAAGCCATGTTAGAGGTGATGCACATGCCTGCCATTGACAGTTAGAAACTGTAATGGTTAAAATTGAAATGTTGGCTATTATTCTCTGGGTAATGTTCATTACCACCTTATTTTGGGCTGCAATCTTATCTGATAATTTAGAAGTTGATCATATTTGGCTTTCTCTGCAGGTAATACAGATAGCAAAGGAGTAATCTCATTCATATGTGCTTCACCAGAACCAGAGGGAACCAAGGAAGCCCAGCTTTCTCTTAACTTGGGAACTTGTGCCTGTGATCCCATTTGCTGTTTCCTGCTGTGCTAGGATGATCCAGGGTTTCTGGCTGGTCATTAATATGCTGTCTCCACAACTGGTAGGAAGTAGAGTGTGTATTTCCATTGTGTGTTAAGCTGAATTCTACATACCACCATGAATAATGGGAAAGGCAGTTGAATGTGTGAGATGATTTTGCATTGAAACCTGAAATCAGGGTTGTGGTATGGCATCAGCCAGGTGACAGTTTTTGTATGCTGGGGATAGTAGGTAGATAGTAGGCAGAAGATAGTAGGTAAAGAAGCAGTCAGGAAAACAAGAGATGATTCTACAGGTGTTATACACAAAACGATGGATTGGAGGAAGTACTCTGCGCATGCTAGCATGTATACATACATTGGCTTTTTTGTAGAGGTGTTAAAAATATTGATATATGTACTTATATAAATATATATATGCATCATGTATAGACATGAATTTATAAACTTTGGAAATTATGAGGGTAAATATAATGGGTTAGCAGAAGGGTATCAGCATGTTAAGGATAACAGCAAATAGCTTGCAGTGAAAATGTTAGCACTGAAAATTTTAGGGGCAAATTAAAAAGTATTAGCATTGTAGATGAGGTCTATAGCTACAAACTTTTGTTGGAACAGCAGTTGGTTGCAGATGTAATTTTTTATTGCTGTGGAAACAAGATGTCACCTGGAGTTTGGAAATAGAAGCAGCAAACGGTTGGCAAAGAGGGTGAGACCAAGCAAGGAAAGCACGGAAAAAGGAAGAGGCAGAGAATGAGGTGTTAGAAAAAGATGACAAGTGGGATAAAGGAGAGAAAAGACAGGGAAAAGAGAACTGGCTGGGTAGGCTGTATTTGTTGTTTCTTTTGCCTACTTATCATTTGAAGCATTGATCTAATTCTACTCTCCTCAAATGTTTTGAGGCTTTTGTCCAACCAGGAATTACAAGGAGTAGACAGACATGGTGAATATTTATTGACTTAACTGGAGCATAATATTGTTAACAAGGCAAAGCCTTTTAGCTACATGGCAAAGAATCAGGATTAGTAAAACCCCAAATCCTCTCTGGCTGCAATACCAACTCCAGATCAGTCTCAGAGAGTGAGAGTTGTGAAAGCATTAAAAATAATCTAAAAATAAAGATTGAAATAGCTAATATTGATGTCCTGTTTAGGTACAGAAGCACCAATTGATCTGCTTGTTGTTACAGCTTGTTTTTGCAGCCAGTCCTTCAAACAGGCAGCCAGGGGCCAAATGACTATTAAAAAATATGTGGAATTGCTGAAGGAAAAGCCACTGTGAAGATGTGGGCTTTTCACTTGCTGCCGCTCTTTGAGGTAGGAAACTTCTTTAATCAAAAACTTGCCTCATAGTAACTAGCTCCCAGAGCCCTGGTTTGCTTCTGAGAAAGGAAGATAGGACTCATGTACCAATAAAGGATTGAGCTTCCTAGGAAAAAAAAATATCCTCCTTCTTCCAGTGTTTATTCAGTGTTTATTGTGCAAGTGTGTGGACACCTCTTTGGTTTCTGTGGATGGGAATGCATTAACTAGTCTCAAGTACAGATCTCGTCTCCCAGTTTTCAGAGCACTGCACCTCTTCATTCCTGGTGGAATGTAGCTTCACTTTTTAGCATGCACATATTTTTACTTTCATCTGAAAGGTACTATGATTTCCTCTCTGTGACAGCATCATTAGAAAAGTGGTCTAGAAGATGCTGTGTTACTTGTGCTGGAAGCAAGTGCTCCTGTTGTGGATAGCTGCCAAGCAGTTTATTAGCAGAGATTTCTTACGGGAATGTCTGTGACACCCCATGGATTGGCTTTGGTGGAGTCCTTTAGAAGAGGCACTGAATTACAGAGGATAAAGAAAGTGAGGAAAATAGTGATTTAATAGTGCAAGAAATCTTCTCTCTGTGTGTATATTTAGCTACAGGAACACAGAAAGAAAGGAAAAGAATTTTAAGGATTTTTTAGCATTTTGGAACTTCATTGTTCTCTCATGGGTAAGGCAGAAAGTCCTGTATTCTCTCTGCTGTGTATATTGTACATGTGATCGATTGTTAAACACAGATGTAGTTTCACAATACTCTGCCTTTATGGGCAATGCCAGATTAGAGGGATTCCCCCTAATTCCCTTATTCCCTCCCCAGCCCTCCTGCCGTTGGCGACTGTTATCCTGCACTGGTACACACCCCCATGCACACAATGGTGTTTGAGGCCACCCTGACGTGATCTGAAGGGATCCAGGTTAAAAATAACTCTCCAAAAGGGTTATTTTCAGCAATCCGGTTTACCCTCTGCTCCCACAAGCAGTTGTTGCGGCATAGGTGGAGGGGGGAAGTTGCAGCGGAAAAGCGGGACCACGCAGCCGGAGGAAGGGAGCAGCTGATGCCCATGTCTTGTAGCCGGCACCTGCAGTCCAAATGCAGGGTGGACTCTGCTGCCATTAACACCTTTGCAGCTATGGGTTTGATCCTGTTATTGCTGAAAACAATAGGCTTCATTCCATTGGTGTTAACCATGGTCGTGAAGGAGCTGGACCTCACCTCACCCCCCCCCACCCAGAACTGCAAAGGTCATTTGTAGTTGGATGTTTGGTTTTTTTGCTGTATCTATCTCTTCTAGTTGTTTTACAACTCTCTTTCTTACACTCTTTTCTATATCTTCCCATTGGATTGTTTGTGTCAATGGTGCATTTGCATGTAAAGTTAGAGCTCTGCATTCAAAAATTAGCAACTGAGAATATTCTGCCGTAAACAAACACAAAATTCACTTCCGATTTACATGTACAGTTGGAGCAGATGTCTTTAAAAATTAATAGTTTTTGGATGTGTTTAAGATATTTGAAATCTCAGCTGCGTGCGTTTTCTATGTCAATGATTCTTCTGTTTCTGAATCACGAAACTGACTAGATACAAAGAATTTATAAAATTATTTTTAAATATTTTTTAATTTACCATTTTTAAAATTGAAATCTTAAAAATAGAGCTTTTGAACATAGTCACTTCCAAACGAACCGAATCCGGCTTTTGAAAAGTTTATTCTCTTGGGCTGTGACTCTTACATCTTGCATGTCACTTCAGTGTCACATGACAGAGTATTTTTATAATATTAAAATTAGAAACATTTATTATAGTCCACTTGGGTGGGAATAGAAAGATTGTGAGGGTGTGTGGGAACAGGAAAGAGGAATTCAATCTGTTTGAGTAGGCCCTTAGTAAGCAATGCCTGGCCTCCAATCTGACAAGCTGGACAGATTCAGAAACCACTGTACAAATCAAAAGCTTTGAGCCCAAAGAAAAGGGCCATTATGAGTATTAAAAAATCTATAGTTTTTCATTTTTTTATGTGCTCAGTCATTTAATAGGAAAATATTGAAATTAATCTTGTTGTAAATTAAGAACTGCCATAACTGCCAACTCTTCCATCTCATAGTCTTGTGGTTATCAAGGTTACCTTCTCTTCTGAACCTCAGCTGTATTAATTCTCAAGCTTCAATTCAAAAAGGTCTCCTGAACCAATTTGATACCATCAATCCCCTCCAGCTACTCTCTGCCCTTTATCTGCTGTTGTGGAGGAGTGTGGTTGTTCACAGGCACATCCAGCACTTGGAGATGGATCAGCTCTCTCCTCTGTGTTGCCCTGTTTCGCATTTTTTGCACAACATTGCTTTGTTTCTTCATTTTGGCATCAGGTTGCTCATTTCTGCTGTTCAGATCTACAACAGCTGTATCCTCCTGATGATATGTATAGAGCAGTCAGAAAGTGATCGTGGGGATTAAAAAACAGTAGGTCTTGTGTTTAATAGGTGCCGACCTACACGGGGATGAATTTCCAACCCTCTGACCACCTGTCACTCCCATCAAGTGTTGTGGGAGTTAACAAACCTTACAGGATTTGGCCGAGGAATAATAGGAGCAATTTGTAAAACGGCTTGTCAGATGCAGGGTTCCCCATGCAAACTGTTACCAGTCTGCAAAGTTATGTGCAGAAAAGCTGAGACGCTGATTGAAAACTTGATCCTTATGCTGCAAACCTGACTGGGTATCAGTGTGGGTATTAGAATAATTTCTACTGTGCTTCCATTGCATTTCAATGTTTAAGCAGAAAATCAGTTTAAGGCTATACTCAGAGTAAATTAAAACAAAAATATCATCGTTAAATTATTAAAGTTGCAGTCAATATGTTTTATTATACATGGAAAAATGTTTACTGACATTCCAGTAAAAAGAGGGTTAATTTTACTGTTTTGTCATTATTGGTACTGGGATACATACAGCATACATACAGCTGCAGTGGTGGGAGAGTACTTTTCTCAGTGCAGATACCATTTCATACAGGGAGCAGAGATACAGGAGGTTATATTTCCATAGACTTTAAAGTATATCTCAATAGATGGATCATAGTTTTTTTAAAAGGAGGATAGTGGGCCAAAAGTAGAAAGTTAAGTGTCTTCTCTTGAAGAAGGAGCTCTGTGATGTTGCCATTTTGATGAGGCCATTGCAGTGCCAGTAATCTCTGCAAAAATAATCTGTTGACAGGCACTCACAAAAGTGAACAGAAAGAAGCCAACAATCAGTTACAAACTGCCGCTTCTAAACCCACTTTTCTAACCCTGATCATTCAAAACAGCAGCAGAGGAAAAGCTCATCTGAGACTGATTCTGATGAGAATGACTTGGAAGAAACTTTGAATTCAGCTTTTAAAATTAAGAAGATTTCACAAAAGGAGTGCTAGTGATCAGGAGTGGCTTTTGGGTTCTGAGATGATTTACTGCAATGGCAGGAGATATTGAATATCAGTTTAAAATATTTTTGTTTTTTTTAATAACAGATTACATTCCTGAGAGCATCTGTGAAGGAAGCTCTGCAGTAACAGGGGTGATTCAACAGAGGGATGGAATTTCTTGTCACATAAGGCAAACTGACTTTAATGCAGCTGAGGTATGGCCATCGTCATGATTAACTGTACTCTGAATTTCAACATCCCACTTCACCTTACTTTGTTAAAACCTGTTGCCCATCTTCTTAGCTGCAGGTGCTTCCTTTGCCCCAGTTTCCTTCCTTGAAAGAGGTAACTAAATTGTAAAAGTAGGTGTCTATAAGTGCATCTAGATGCTTGCAGTCAAACCCAAACTACCCTCTACATGCAAGCTGACTTGCAGCCTGAAGCAAGCCAGCTGGATCAGTAAGCAGTGAAAATCCATCAGGGAAAAGGCAGAAGGGGAGCCGAGTGGGTCTAGTTCAGATTTGAACTTCGCAGTGTACACAAACATGGCTGTGTTCCTGTCCATAGAAATAATTTGAACACCTATGCAAGCACAGGTCATAAAAATATGGATATGATCTGTATGTGTAGAAACCTAACTCAAACCTAACACACTTTTAACTTTTTCAGCTTATATGAAGATTTTCATACTTTGTTCTCAAAAGTAAAATCCAATGACACTTCTGTTCTTAGGCTTCAAAAATAGAGACAGATTGATATGCAAATGTCCTCTTGTAACTAATCCTAGAGCCCTGTGTCTGCCAAACTGCCAGAACTTCGCCCAACTGCTACAAGGCTTGGCAGAGCAAGACATACACACACACACACACACACACACGCACACATATATATATATAGGTTTACAGAACATTCTGCCATCATGTTACTCTGAGGTCTGGAAAATAGTGGTGCTTGAAAGTTTATGAAATGTTACTATGAAACTTTTGAATTATAATGTAGATATGTTCTATCACAGAAATTAGAAATAATTCACAAAATACTAGAGGTCAATGGTTATGTTTCTCAGGCATTGGCGAGAGGTACAAAGCTGGAGATGGAACACTTTATTTGCAAGAATACTGAAAATGACTAGTTTCTGTGGTTTTCTGCTCACTGGGACAAATTATGACTTCTGACAGGACCAGATGAAGCTGCTGGACTAGCAGCACAGATCCTTGTCAGCAGTACAGAGGCCTCTAGTCTTGTTGGCCCTCATCTCTCCCAAAGCTTGCATCAGTCCTCTCTGCTGAACCATGCAGCCTGCTCTTGGGAGACCAGGGCTTTGCTAGTTTTGGAAATAAGTCAGCTAACCTCTCTATACCTAAGTTTCCTCATCTCTAAAAATAGGGATAATATTTCTCTGCTTAGTGAGGTTACTGTAAGACATCAGCTCTTGCATATGTTCCTGCTGTTATTTGTGAGTTCAGGATCAGCATGATGGGAGTACTCTGAGAGACTCAGAGAGACCAGGCAAAATCTCAAAATTTCACGTTTATTTATGGTCGGATAATAGGTGATTTTTCTGCTAATTTCTAAAAACCAGACATTAATCAATTTATTGGTCAGTTCTTGTGTATATGAAACCTTATGAAGTTCAACCATGCCAAGTGCAAGGTCCCACACCCGGGTCAGAGCAATCCCAGGCACAGCTCCAGGTTGGGCAGAGAAGAGATTCAGAGCAGCCCTGTGGAGAAGGACTTGGGGGTGCTGGGCAACGAGAAAATGAACATGAGCCGGCAGTGTGTGCTCACAGCCCAGAAACCAACCCTATCCTGGGCTGCATCAAAAGCAGCGTGACCAGCAGGTCAAAGGAGGTGATCCTGCCCCTCCACTCTGCTCTTGTGAGACCTCACCTGGAGTATTGTGTGCAGTTCTGGTGTCCTCAACATAAAAAGGACATGGAACTGTTGGAACAAGTCCAGAGGAGGGCCACGAGGATGATCAGGGGACTGGAGCACCTCCCGTATGAAGACAGGCTGAGGAAGTTGGGGCTGTTCAGCCTGGAGAAGAGAAGGCTGCGTGGAGACCTCATAGCAGCCTTCCAGTATCTGAAGGGGGCCTACAAGTGTGCTGGAGAGGGACTCTTCGTTAGGGACTGTAGTGACAGGACAAGGGGTAATTCTATGTGTGATTCTATGATGATGCAGGTCTATTGCCACATTGCTGACTGATGCCTTTGGTGGTTCTTCCCTCTGGGACGGAGATGGCTAGGCTCAAGAGTTTTGCCCAAGGAAAACTTTAAGCTTTCCTGAGCTCCATGGTGTATCACTGGTGTTTATATATGCTTTTCTGTGCGTCAAGATCTGTCTGGTCCGAAGGATTTTTCTCCTTTCACAGATCAGCCTCTGTTCTGGCTTGTTGAGGGGTGTGTTACCAGCTGGGTGCCATTGCTTGGGTGCCAGCCTATTGCAGCTTGTTCAGAGCAGTGCTAACTGCTCACAGATTGTATGCCGGTTGTCTGATTCCTTCTAATAGTTGTGGACTGGGTAGTGTTAATTTCATTTTAACGATTTTTATGCACCTATGATAAACAAGCAGATATTACAGAAGATATTTTTCTTCCTACTCTAAACCTGCCTTGTAGTAAGTCTAGGTACAAGTCAAACAGAAATAAAGTGCAAATAGGCCTTCATACTACATTGAGATCACCTGATGAAAACACTATAAAAATGTAAAATGCTAGTGTGGCAGCATCAGAATTTAACAATATAAATAGAGATACAGAAAACTTAGTTTAAAAATACATTGGAAAATTGAATGTAACTAGTACTTGAAATGGAATGGCGTCCAGAGCTATGATACTTTGCCATCTTTTTGAATACCTTTTTGAGTACTAACATAAATACTTCCTGTTTGGGAGGGAGGTGGAGAAGGCAGGATGGTATGGCTGTATCTGTAATGTGAATGAGTTAATCTCCATAGGTTTGACCTCTGATGTGTTCTGTCTGTCTCAGGCAAATTGCAAGCATGTGCACTATCCCATCACATGTTCTGTTTTCCTGCAGAAGGAACTGAAAGCATGTCAACACAGAGGAAGATGAAGTCCTCCCTAATTGATTCCCCTGGATAGTCAATGAACCAGGACTGTGGAAACCCACTTGCCTTCATGCTGGGCTGTCCCGCCCCACACTGTGCACCTCAGACAGGGACTAAGTGTGCTGTGGAGCATAACTGCCTAAACTTACAGATACAGCCAGGGAGAGATGTATCATAATGGTGACATGCCTCGTCTCTTTGCTTTTACTGAACTTGAAATAATTCCTTTTTTCTTTTTTTTCCCCCTTCGCTTCAAGCTCCCCGGTGTGCAGACGTGGTAGCTGACCCCTTACTCAGTATAAAGGGCTGCAGACAATCTGATCTCAGGGTAGAGTTTCAGCTGGTAGTGACTGACAGAAATTAGCTTCTAGCAATTTATTTCAGCTGAGAATCCTATTTGTCTGCTGGTTTGTTCTGTAACCCTTTCCATAGGTTGGTTGGCTGGTTTCTTTTTCCTTTCAGCTAAGTGAAAATTTCTAGGTTTAAACTAAAGACTTATGGCTCAAATTACTCTTTTTTTGTTTTTTTTTTTTTTTCTTCCTGCTTAATCTCTGTAGAAACAATTTCTGTATCCAAGGACATGCTGAAGATTTGAATATGAACATCTTTGAGTAAGTCAATGTCTGTTTTACTTTTTTTACATCATGTTGCACTGAAACTGTTGACATTTAGTCATCCCAAATGCTTTTTATGCAAGCCTGAAGTGTCAAACATGTAGTCAAGCATGAAAACTTCTTATGTATTTGAGTGTATTTCAATGAAATAGTATACCTACAATAAATAAATATCAGTGGTGCCTGGGTTGGTTTTTTCCCTATTGGACCATGCAATGAAAAGCTCTGATATTCCTTCATGCTATTTCCATTTTTAAGCATGTGACATTCTTAGCATAATCGAAAGCTAATTTTGGTAGATATCATAGAAAAAAGCGTAACTTTTTTTTCTTTTCTTTCCAAAACAGAAATTTTGCAACATCTGTAAGCTCTGAGTGAGGAAAAATCTTGGGCTGTGATACCTGAGAAGGCAGGAATAAATAATACTGTAGAGAAATGAGCGTAAATAAGGAGAGGGTGTAAATGGAGCTGTTTCACTTTTTGTAGAGAAGCTGGGGAAAGATCCAAGAAGCATTCTTGGATTATTTTGAAGATTAAAAGGATTTTGTTAGAACTGTACTTATTTTTAGGAAAATTTAGCTTGCACACACAGTCTTCAACTCCTGTAGCATGGGGGTTGGAACTAGATGATTTTTCAGGTCCCTTCCAACCCAAACCATTCTGTGATCCAACTCTCTCAGTGTATTTCCCAGGCTGGTAAAGTGAATGGAGAATTTCAACAGTGTGTTTGTAAGTGTGAGGGAGGTGTTAATGAAAAAATGCATGAGTGTGTTGGGGCAGCATGTGGAATGTGTTTCATAATCAGTTGTATGCTGTGGAAGGGAGTGAGCCTTGGTGAAATAAAGGGAATTCACTGTAAAGCAGGGCATTTTCTGTGTGGCCTAGGTGCATTGCCATGAAGAAGGCAAGCACTGTTCAATTTGCTATACCTTGTAGTGTTAGAACAGGTCCATCACTCTTCAAGTCTTGCTGTAAACCCATGAAAACCACATTTCTGACTTCCCGGGGGATGATTGCTCTGCCAACTGTACTGTACCCTGATGCACTTCTGATTATATCTGCCTGAATGAGAGCTCTGCTGGGAGGTAGCCAGGCATCAACAGAGCTGGCATACCAGGGTTTGCTTAGATGGATTGGAGATAGGGAGCAGGGGGAGATGCATGCAGCTTTAAGTCTTCACTGATTATAAAGATGAGGTATGCATATTGTGGCAAATACATGATCCAGCTGGAACAAATCAGATTTACCTTCAGTCTACCAGCTGTTTTTCAGTTAATATAGTCTTCAACTTCTTTGCCACCAGATTTCCTCAGTCAAAATGCTATTGAGCCACCCACTTCCAAAGGGCTTCCTATTTGAAAGTGATTATATAAAACCATTACAAAAAAACATATCTTAATGGTATTAATTTTTTGTGCAATTCAGCCAAAGGCATGTTTATTGAATTTTTCATGAGATTGGTCTGGGTTATGCTGTGACATGATTAGTTATATGTTGTGTTTTACTGCAATTACATCCTTCAGTCAAGCTATTAACTTAATATATTTAATATAGGTAATTTTACTCTGTGAGTAAAAAAAATTAGAACATAATCAAACTGTAAGACCAGCGGGACTGAGGGAAAGGAAAAAAAAAAGAAAATTACAATTTTCAGAGTTCCAGGAGCTAAATCCAAGCCAAAGTGTTTCAGATCTTTGGTTCTGAGAGTTGCCTTATGCAGGGATCTCTGGAGTACTCTGCCACCAGATCTGCTCTAGTTAATGTAGAAGTAACGCTGAAGTTTGTTGGGTTTTGGTATACGCTCTGAAGAATGCTCCAGTTTCTATGTGTTTTGGATTAGCTTATACCCTTCTTGGAAAGTCTTTTAGTGCTGATGGAAGCACTCTGCAGTGCACAGTGGTCCCACAACTCTTCATCTTAACAGCAGTGCCTTGTTTGCCATTTTCTTGCCTCCTTCTTCTGTGCCCTGCGACCACAGCAATGAGGGACATGAGATCACAGTTTTCCAGACTCTTCTTTGCATTTGTTGCATCCTGCTGTGATTGCAACTGTTTCCGATGATGTGAATTGCATGATGGAGCATCCCTTAGAGCTGCAGACACTCAGTAGAGCAAACGGCTCTGAGTGATCAATGGCCTGGAGTGAAGGATTACTGGTCCCTCCTTCCCTAGACACTGAAGGCAGACATCCTTACCTTGCATAAATTGGCTCAGCTATGGCTTTTTTTCTAGAAAGCCTTCTTTGTCGGGTCTATATCCTTGTTGACACCAGCCATTTTCTGAGCCATCAGCTATAGCTGATGTGGCGATGGGCAAATCCTTTGCAGTCCCTGGAAGTACACATGACTTTGCTGGGTTTGATGTTAAATTGGACAGGAGAAAAATGCAAAAGAGACCTGAGGAAAAGGACTGCACTTTGCAGGGTGTGTTGAAGGCGTGCAGCAACAGGGTTTATCTGGAAACAGGAGCAATGTGAAAACATTAGTTTTCACGGTGTACTAAACCCAATATTGCATTCTGACAGCAGTGGGTTTGTTGTAAATGCCCTTCTTGTATCTCCGCCAGTTCATCAACCTCTTAACTAGCTCATGAAAAAGGAAAATCAGTTTTTGCAAATCAAGTTATTTTTTATACTCTGGTTTTACTTTCTGTCATAGTGGCAAGTGACTTCACTGACTGTTCATAGCTGCTACGTCCAGTGTGCATGTTATAAAAAATTTACTGTTATTGTTATGCTCACTAAGCTTTAATAGAAAACAGAGCATTTTTAGGATGGGGGTAACTCCAAATTCATGTGCAGCTGGAAAAAAAAATTGACCTTGGAACCCCATCGTGTTTCAGGAAAAATGTAGGTAGCCCTCCATCCTTATTTCATTGCACAAATGGTTTTTGTCTCTTTTCTCAGTGACAGTTTGTGCGCTCTTCAGTGCTCAGATTTGTCCCTTCTCCATGTGAATTTCTTCCCAGATTTGCTCTGCCTACTGACTTCCATCTTTCTTTTTTTGTCAGCTCTGGGATTATTTGTTGTATGCTTACTCTGGTCTTAATCTTCCTTGCTACAGGGCCAGCTATAAGAGTCAGAGGTTGTATACCTCTGGAAGAAGAAGAGATGAATTTCCTTCCCCTGAAATCTGAAGTCTTTTCATCTCTCCCCTTTCCCCAGCCTGAATTTCCTGTAAGATAATGCTCATGGCAGACAAGAGGGAGACAGTACCTGATTTTTGTAATATTTCTACTTGCTTATCTGCTAGGAAATTAGTCTTCTCTCTCCTGTGGTTTGGGGTGGTGTATTCAAAAAATTTCTGCAGAACACTCTTTTAGGCTTCTTAATAAATTTGGGGTTTTTTTTGGTTGTCTTTTTTTTTTTTTTGTCATTTATTCAAGTTCATTTTGCAGGGACTGATTTTACCTCCACGTTTAAAATTGGCTTTTCACTTTCCATATTCGCTCACCTCACCATGACCGGAATAATTTATCTGGTACATATGTGATCTTTCGTAAGGCTCCCTTTTTATTTTATTTTAGGAAAATTGAGGAAAATTAGAAAAGGCATTTGGGAAATTTTTCCTGCTTCAGAAAAATAAGATTAACTCACTTGAACACTTTCCGAACTCTCTTGGCTTACCATATCTCCAAAATAGCTCAATATAGAACTTCCAGATGAGTACATTGACTTACTCTGTTGGCTTTGGCAACTATCAGTAGTGTTGAGTAGACTATCTTCTCGCTGATAATGGTTAAGCAGTCGTGGATGAAATTACTTTGTTGTTAGAACAGTTTCCACATACGTAAAAGGCTCTGAAAGGCTCATAATCAAAGCCATGGGTAATAACGGTAATCTGACTCTCAGTTTTGTTGCAGTATGTATGAATTCTGGAAATTCTGCAGGAACACCAAGTAATTTTGTCAGTGTGTGTTTTTAATTACTCAATATAGACTGTGAATCTTTTACTTTCCGATTTTGAAATTGTGAACATTGCCCTCACTTTAGATTCTTCAGATATGCCGTAAGCCTTTGCACACAGAGCAAACAAACAGGCAGGGCAATTGACATCTTGGATAAAGATGAATTTTATGGCCGCATCACAGCTGTGGAGTGCCAGCAGTGCAGCTTGTAAAGCCCAGAGGGCATTATTTACTGAATGCTTGGACAGCATTATGTGAGGGTCATCAAGAAATGAAAGAGTTTTTACAGCTAGAATTTTACATTCAAGTTTTTAAAATGTAACTTCCAAGTGATTCACTTTGCCTTTGAAATATTTCAGTGTTTAAGGAGGAAAAATGATATCAAACTATTCTCTTCTGTCCCTTTTTCACGTCTTCGTTATGTTACTGACTTTCAGGCTTCAGAGATGAAAAAGTCCTTGCCCTCCTGACACTTAACATTGTTAAGACTTAGGTGGTCTCAAAGCAGTTGTGCTTTAACCTCAATGAAAATTTCATTGAAACAAATTCTTTCGTTGTGGCACAGACTGGTCTCTTTGACAGCACAGGGGTATGTTGTTCAAAAAGGTAGGTGCAGAAAAATGCTAGCTCGAGAGAAGTATTTGAAGGCAGAGGATGTTTTAAAATTGTCACGTGTAATGGTTTTAATTCCATGTGACTGATTTGTTTAAGATCCCAGTGAAGACTTAAATAATAATATTCCCATACACAAGGTTGGGGGAGGATTTTTCTACCTGAAATTTGTAAGACTTCTGAGGGAGAGACACTTACCATGAGGTCAGTAGAGAATAGCTCAGTATCTTCCCCCACCCCTCAAGGTTCTTGCTTTTCTATCAAGTTGGTTTAAATGGATTTTAATCCTCTGGCTTTTAACTGTGTCCTGTAGTATTTTAGTGAATGCCAAGTGGAGATTTGTAAGTGAGAAAGAAAATCTGTGTGTAAAAAATATCTGGGGAGCAGAGAAAAGAAATTAGAGTGGAAAACAGAACTTGGTCAAGTCAAGTCATTTGTCTGGAGAAAATGAGCAAGTCAGCAATAGGTGATACCATTAGCACGAATGGTGAAATGACTCCTTAGTTTTCTAGAGTAGCATAATAAATGCTGAACTGATAAAAGCCACAGGTAGGATTAGCAAGCATACACAGTCTGCGCTTTCCAGAAAATAAAAAGACAATATTTTCTTGCATTTAAATTGTGTATCTTTTCTGTCTGTCATGGTGGTGAACAATAAATACCTCAAGGACCCATTAGCAGTGGGGAAGCCATTCTCTTAAATTCTGGGTTGCTACCCCACAGCTGTTGAAGCATTTGGTTTTTGCAAGACTCACATTATTTCTGCTCTTTTATTCAACTGTGAGGAAGTGAGAGAGGCAATTGGGGTTTTGTTGTGTTGATCCCCCACTAACTTGTCTTATGGGCAGAGATGTACATTGTACTGTCCTTGGTGTTTGCAAATACATAACTCTGAACTCGCAGCTGGTGTTGTAGTTTTACTTGGAGAAAATATCTGTGTGTGTTCTGTGTGTATACTAGGAATTTTCAGGTTGGGCTGTTACCATTAAACTCGTGATTCAAAAAACAAGCAAGCTAGGACACATCATATCTGCAAAGTGTCAATGAGATCAAATGCTCAGATACAGTAAGTGTAATTACAAGGGGTTTGATTGAGGCTTATGAATTATAGACAGCTTGGAATAATTTGTAGGCATGAGTCAAAAATATATGGAAATACGCATTAGAAACAAGATCAGGGCTGCCAAAATGTTTTGTCTCTAAAGCTGCTGGTACTGATTGTGCTGGATTTTCTGCACTGGGTGGGTTGCCTGGTCTTGCTAATACAACTGTTGTTTCCTGTGTTTTGCTGATTTCAGTTGCAGCAAGATTAAGATACTAATGAGCACTTTCAAAAAACATCCATCTGTCTCATATAAAGTAAAATCAAAGTAGCTTGCAAATGTCTGACTTTGGCCTCAAATTACAAGCCTTTAGAGCACATGGTACAGGTGACAATGAATATAAACATGCAATAGACCTGGTTAAAAACAGTTTTAAGTGGCCTATGTTATTATTAAGTATTTAAGGTCGTTAACACTTTCTTAGTGAACTCTTCATAAAGATAGCAGTAGTCTGGGGGGGGGGGTAAGAGGTTGGCAATGAGGGTGTCTGTGGTTTCTTTGTTATTGATGGAAATAATTAGACCATCAAAGGTTTTAATAGTTGTAGCAATTCATGCATTGGTGTGATTTCTGGACAACTAAACAGAAGATTGTGGTGGCTTCCTGCATGTCAACTGGTTGCAGTGCATGCATGGGTGCTTACCAGGGAGGCTGATAGAAGTGGAGTCTCCTCAGGAGCACAGGCACTGCAAGGGGATATGCAGCTGGGAGGTATCCCATTCGTGTCAGGACTGCTTCACCCTTCAGGCAGGAACTTTAGAAAACCTTTCTCCTGTGGCTTGTACGGTGATTGTAATTTGTGGGATTTTAAATAGATTTATCTCTGCTGATTATTCTCAAATGTTTGGACTTTTTAGTAGAAACATGATGCATTCAGAAACTTGTGGTATTAATTTAGGACTTCAGAGGAAGCTCTGCAGCTTCTGGATGGTCATCTTTTTGTAAGGGCACGGCTTGAACACAACACAGCTTTGTGTGTTCAACCTCAGAGTGTAAGTGCTCTTTTCCACGTTTGCTGTGGGCAGAAATAGTAGTACAACAGCAAATATTGCTGGCCACAAGCAATTTACTTCACACACACATAAATGATTTTAAATTACAGCATATGTATTTGGATTTTGCTGGTGCAAAAGAGAAATTTGAAGTTACATAATTTCAATGCAGTGTAAAAGCATTGATGGAGCAGCATTAGGACAAGGCTTTTTTGTGCAAGGGTTTTCCAGGCAGCGGTGTGCAAGACAAGCACTGGAAATATTTCAGTTGTATTTATATGAAAGGTGCTGGTGAAGCATAGAGGCCTGTCAGCAATACATTTATGGTAGGTTATGAATAAAATGATGTGTTTTGCTGCCCACAAGCCTGCATAAATGGATATGAGGGGGACACCAAGTACTGCAGAGGTACCTGCAGACCAGCCACACAGCAGCAATCAGGTCTTTTGTCAGATAGGAAAAATCAATGAGATGACTGGGGAAATTCTTCAGGTTTTTTCTACTTAGTAGTTTATTATTCAGACTTCTGGAAGCTAAGTTCACTTTTCTTACCTTAAGGTCCTTTCCAACCCTAAATGTTCTCTGATTCTATGATTGCTTCAGTGAAGGCATGTTTCAAAATGAAAGCTGTTTAAAGGTCAAATGTAGTTTGTAGCAGCGTTATTCACCTCATGCTCGTTCTTTGGGAAGTGCATTCAGATACTTGATTGTTGCAAGAATATTTTTGCAAAGCAAAACCTCTTTCTCTATGTGCTAGGAAATGTTCATTTTTAATTCAAATGAAACACACTATTTTATCAGGGCTGCAGAGCAATGGATGAAAACCAGATAAGATTAATACTGTTTGTGCACTTTGATTTAATAAAGTCCATTCTCCTTTTCGAGGTACCTTTCTTGGCATCCTGCCTCTCTTCCTCAAACGAAAGTTTTTAGCTACACATAGCTTACCAGCTTAAGTACACTTTAAAAATGGTAATTTAAAAGCCCTGTATAGCCAAAATAGCTCTGTTCCGGAACGACTCACAGCATGGTCTTTAAACAGAACACCCAGCTACTAAGTTGTTCTGTGTCACCTCAAAACATCTGCTGAAAAACAAGGCTATAATAGATACATTGTCCTCAGATGAGGGGTTTTTTTTTGGGTTTTTTTTTTCTTTTTTTTGGTTAGGTCTTGTTAAATAGCCAGTATTTCATTTCAGTAGAATGGGGCCCTTTTCTCTTGCAGTAGGAAAACTTTCCTCCTACAAGGATAATTCTCTATGCATGCGTGCCTGTACTTTCTTTTACATCTTTTCTTTTAAGAGATTCCAATTAGGAGCTAATCTAATTCAAATGGTGGCTGTTTACCCCTCTTAGATGTTTCTTTCCTACCATGCATATGGCTCCCTACTTCCTTCCCACTCCTTCAGTGGCGCCGATGCTCTCATCTAAGTCTTGATAAAAGGATGGTGTTCACGTGGGTGACTGTGGTGCATATTTTGTTTGCTGTCTGTATCATCACTCTAAATGTCTCTTACTTTGTTGTTCATCCACTCAAAGAAAGTACCATGTATTTCTCCTACAAGAATACCCTCTTCTGTGGTCCATGGAGCACCAAAACCCTCCTATGGAGGAGATGACCAATCAATTGGGTGTTTATGTTATGGCATTAGCTTCTGTCCACAACTCCCCTTTCTTCCCTCCTTAAAAGTAGCGTGTGAAATAAGATGAAGTATGCCTATTCTGTGAGGAAGCTTTGTAACTGTTTTCAGGTCTACAGGTCTAGAAATTTAGGAGATATAAATGGAAACTAAAGGTAGCTTTTTGATTCAGTGAGCTCGTAACCCAAGAAGACCCTTTGGAGGTAGTCAGCAGAGAAGGAATCTCCTGAGGCCTTTCTTTTTATTCATCCTTTGATCAGAGTGTTTGCCTCTGAAATGGCAAAGTTTAAAGACTATCTACAAAAGCGTCTGCTATGAGCCAGGCCCTGAGAAATGACTGTATCTGTAGGCAAACCGGAAATAACATTTCCGCTGCCAGATGAACTTTCAGACAGTTGAATTCTGATCCCAGTGGGGAAAGGGAAAAGGAACAGCGAGTTATGAAAAACACTTTTGTTAAAACACATTTTAAAAAAGATTCCAAGCTAATTGCATTCCATTGCAAGTATGGCTCCTGCTGCCCACCGACCCGTCAGGTTTAATGTCAACGGCAAGTCAAATAACTTGATGCCACTTGATTAGTAATAATTTTATTTTGATTCACATCATGTCAACACTTTTCCCATTTCAAAACAACTGGCCTGCTGACTTCTTAGATTTAGACATGCTCAGACCTTTCCGGTGTCAAATACAATAAAAAGTACTTGCATAAGGAAGGTAACACGTTAATATAACTGTGGTATGGGAAATGTTAAGATTCCTAAATCCATGTTTTGTGTTTAATCATGAGATTAGCTTTGGCCCTTATGTGTGTGTGTGGAACTATATACTGCATGTCTGCCATTGCAGTCCATAAAGTACTGGTGTTTCTGATGAGTTCTGGCGAATTTGAGGATGAACAAAGGACACTCAAAACAACATAAGATACTGCAGGTATCCCTGACTCCCTGACTGTTGGTCACTCAACATTCACATCAAGTTGCATATTCTCGTAGGAATATCAGTTTCTCTAAAAGACTTGGGCACCTGCCTGTATGCATTGCAAGGCAGCTTGTTGGCATAAATTGCTGTGTTCTTGTGCTTTCTGTCAAAATAGCTGATACATGAACCTGGTTAAGGTTTCATTTCCTTTCCAATCCAGGCTTTCCAATAAAGGATCAGCAAGATCAACCTAATATTTTTAATCTCCACCTTTCTTTTTTTATTTTTTTTTCCTGATGAAAAACCATTATATTTTTTGTGTACCTGCAAACTTTATACAGTGGAACTGTAGCTGTGGCACCAAACAACATGCAAGATCCTGCAGTCATTTGAAGTGCCTTTTTTTTTGTGCTTATAGCTTATGTTGACAACAGAGCCGTAAATACTGTTTGGGTAGGCAGCATTTATTTTTCCTGGTATTCAGTACTGTGCCTAAATATGTGAATTGATTCACTAGGTCTTTGGCAACTTGATTCTTCTAATGAAGAATGCTAGTGTGTCCCCAGTCTCATCTCTGGCTTAGAAGGATATGACTTTTGGATGCTGGAGTCTGCCTCCTGACTGGTGACAGATACTACCAACCATGAGTGGTCACTGGTTCATGGCTCAGTGTCCTGCTCTTCCCCTGGCCATCCTCCTGAGAAGAGGGAGATGTCCCCTACCCTTGGACCATTCCTGGGGTGGGGCAGTGTCCTCTACTCATGGCTACTGTAGAAAGAGCACGGGAACCTGTGTTCCCACAGGAACCGGTAGCATTACTTTCTGCCCTTGCCTTCCATTTGAGGGGAGAATCTCCCTCTTGGAATTGTGCTGGCGTCTTTTTTATGATCCCTCTCCCTTCCCAAACTGCTGTCTGAGTGATCTTGACACCCTGATGCCTCAGGAAGGGCCTGTTCTCCATTTTCCTTTCAGGCTGAAACCTCTTCTGTTACCAATCCTCGCCTGTGGTCATATTGAACAACGACTATTTAGTACTTGACTGTTCTGGAGCTTTCCATAAACCAAATAAACTATCCCCAAGCCCTGCCAGCTTCGTGAACCCTTCTTCCTACTTGTGCCATCCCAACACCTGATCTAGACATTCAGCTGGGAGAAGGAAGGTGCTCATCTGGACCTGCCCCTTTCATAGTCCCTCCTGGCTCTTACTGATGCCCACCAAATTCCCCACCCAGGCAGTGATGCTTTCTGTGCTGTCTGACTTAGACCACTTGAACTGTGGCCTTATTGAATACTGCTCCTCAAGCTTTGGATGCAATGGAGTTTGAGCAGCCATGGAGTCTTTATCACAATCTGTGTGCTGCAAAGCTGTGATCCAGCCCGTGCTGCGCTGAGGCTTGCAGCTCTGGCAATTGTGAGGTCGCAGAAACAGCCAAAATTGTTTTCCAGTGAGCAAGGGAAACTAAGATGGTAATCACGACGCATCTGCAAATTGAGTCAGTCCTGCCATCTCTGTCCAATTTTATCTCCACTGTGAGGAGGGGAAAACAACAACAAACCTGTTTGAGAAGTTGGACTTGGATGCAGTGGCTGCTCACTTACAGACTTCTTTAGGATGCATCTGCAGAAGTGGAAGTCTTCTTACATTTAGAAGCACTGGGCATGACTGGAAAAATTGGAATACTGTGTATAGAGGGCGTAAATTTTGGGGAATCAGTAAAAATACTTGAAAAAAATGGAATCACTTTAATATAATAATTTTAAACAAAAGGAAGAAGACTAGAGTAAGGTTGTCTTTCAGTGAACACCCCTTGAGGTCATTTAGCTTTTCCATTGTCATTGTGAAAATACATATAAATATCCAAACAGCGTAAAAATGTGACATATTAACCAAATGATAGGAGATGTTTGTCCTTGATTTCTTACTGTGAAAATTTCCAATGAATGCAGTCCAGTTTTCATCCTTTTTGGATCTAAGTCAGCCAGAGTCGCATTTATTTCCTTAACCATGTTTTCATTACCAAAATGAATGTTTATTAGAAATAGGTAACAGAAAACAACATCATTGTGTGCCAAAAGATTCTTTTAGATCTGATGTGTTTCTCGTTTGGGAACTTTAGATGTACAAATATTCCTGTGGGTTTGGGAAGGGAGCTAGCTGTTTCCTTTGAGGCATCAATGTGAGCATTTTGAGGCTAAATCCTAGTCTCTGCTGGGACAGGTTTCTAAGGTCCTGTAGAAAGGCTGGCAAGGCTACTGGTGAGCTTGGCACTCGAAGCCCGGATCCTGACCAGATAGAGATTGCACTTGAGGGAGGCTAGGCCAGGCGAATAGCGGAACAAATTGCTAATGACACCTAAAAAAGGAAAAAGAGCTTGGAAAACATAATGGATTTGGTGTTCGTGGTTCAAGTGCCACAATTAGAAAACTACATCAGTTTTCATCAGGTTTTCACCAACTGATTAAGCTGGATCCTATCCTAAAGCATAGGGACTATGCTTTTGATCACTGGCATTGCAGTGAATTGAGGGGGAGAGGTAAGGGAAAAAAGACAGAAACTTAATCCTAACAAATATGTGGGAGATTTTATCATTTAGAAAAAATTAAAGCCCAAACTGAACAAGCTTCTCTGCAGAAGGGCAACCTCTTTTTGGTTCACCTGTTTTCATGTTGAACCATCAGAAAGCTGGTGATGTGGCTAGCAAAGTAAGAGCTGCACAGCAGTCTCATGGCATACAGTGAGGGTCTACGAAGCAAGTGGGTTTGTTGTCATTGACACTCCTAGAGGATTTCCAGTTGTTGGTTGATTGGTTTGTTTGCTTTCCCTTCCTTTTCTTCAAACTACCACGTATCACTCGTGTGATAAAGGTGACTTCCAGGCTGATGGAGATATAAAACCCACAGAAGGTAGATTTATGTAGTTACCTTCCCTGTGGAGTAGTGCTTATCTTCATCAGAGCATGGCTACGGTGAGGGAAGGCTGGCTAGCCAAAGCTTTTTTTTCACTGGGCAGAAAAATATATCCCCAGTACTGGAACTGGACAGAAGACTTCTAGGAGTAGGTACCTCTCCCTGTGAGTTACCAATTCAGACTGTACCTGAATGAACAGGGCCTGTGGCTGACTAACAATCTATGGGAAGTGGATCGAGGTTCTACTTCAAGGGTGAACTCACATTGCAGCTGGAGCTCAGTAGCTTAGCTGTCAACAATCCCAGGAAAATGAAGCAAAGGAGATCCTCCTAGAGGACTGGAGCATGCTGGTAAGGGAATCTGAAGAAAGTATTATACCAGCAGTGCTTTACTTCATTTGCATATAGGAAGTGAGGGTTTATTATCAGTGCCAGCAAAATTGGGGATGCACCACTTAGCTTTGCTAATATACAAGCACTACACAAAAAAATTGTGTGTTTGCCTGTGAAACATTTTGTGCCATAATCCATAATCTTTGGCTGATCTCTCTCATGTGGTTTTATGATCAGCTCTGATAGTCTTTGTTATGGACATATAACAGAAGACACGAATGCAAAGAAGACACGCACACAAAGAGTTGTGGTCAATGGCTCAATGTCCAGCTGCAGACCGGTAACAAGTGGTGTCCCTCAGGGATTGGTGTTGGGACTGGTCTTGTTTAACATCTTTGTCGCCGACATGGACAGTGGGATTGAGTGCGCCCTCAGCAAGTTTGCCGATGACACCAAGTTGTGTGGTCCGGCTGGTATGCTGGAGGGAAGGGATGCCATCCAGAGGGACCTTGACATGCTTGTGAGGTGGGCTGATGCCAACCTTATGAAGTTCAACCACGACAAGTGCAAGGTCCTACACCTGGGTCGGAGCAATTCCAGGCACAGCTATAGGTTGGGCAGAGATTCAGAGCAGCCCTGTGGAGAAAGACTTGGGGGTGTTGGTTGATGAGAAAATGAACATGAGCCGGCTCCAGTGTGTGCTCGCAGCCCAGAAAGCCAACCTTATCCTGGGGCTGCATCAAAAGGAGTGTGACCAGCAGGTCGAAGGAGGTGATCCTGCCCCTCTGCTCTGCTCTTGTGAGACCTCACCTGGAGTATTGTGTGCAGTTCTGGTGTCCTCAACATAAAAAGGACATGGAACTGTTGGAACAAGTGCAGAGGAGGGCCACGAGGATGATCAGGGGACTGGAGCACCTCCCGTATGAAGACAGGCTGAGGAAGTTGGGGCCGTTCATCCTGGAGAAGAGAAGGCTGCGTGGGGACCTAATAGCAGCCTTCCAGTATCTGAAGGGGGCCTATAGGGATGCTGGGGAGGGACTCTTCATCAGGGACTGTAGTGACAGGACAAGGGGTAATGGGTTAAAACTTAAACAGGGGAAGTTTAGATTGGATATAAGGAGGAAATTCTTTCCTGTTAGGGTGGTGAGGCACTGGAATGGGTTGCCCAGGGAGGCTGTGAGTGCTCCATCCCTGGCAGTGTTCAAGGCCAGGTTGGATGAAGCCTTGTGTGGGATGGTTTAGTGTGAGGTGTCCCTGCCCATGGCAGGGGGGTTGGAACTAGATGATCTTGAGGTCCTTTCCAACCTTAACTATTCTATGATTCTATGATTCTATGATTCTATAAAAGGACAAAGAAAACAAGTAGGAAGATACCAATCATATGGGAATTATAGATGGAAGAAAATGTTGCTGTTATTCAATCTATTTCATATAGTGTGTATTTGTAGTCTAGAAAAAGTGTATAAACATAGTTATTTGCATTTGAAAGAGACAACTGTATGTTGATTTATGGTTTAAAAAGTCTTTCGAGAGGTATGTATCGAATTGAATGCTTTGATTCTCTTTCTTTTTAAATCAATTCAGTGCTATGCTTGCATTGTAATAAACACTTCAGAGCAGAGCTCCTGAAGTCATTATACAAGGTGTTGCAATTATTCTACTTGTTAGAGATGCAGTAAGAACCAAGCTTTGCTGTTGTAGCAGAATGTACAAATAGTCCGAGTTCATTTAGGGTGTGAATTAAACAGCTCAGTTAAGTCCACCAGAAAAATTATTTGAGCTGACCTGTGTGATTTTACTCTCCAAATGAAGTAGGAGTAAATCCCTTTGTTATTTGTTAAAACTAACTTTTCAGTATAATTTCAAAACCTCTCAAGATCTCTATGTCGAGGGAAGATGTTATAAATTTACTTGGGGGAGGGAGGAAAAAAGGGGGGAGGATGGTTTCAATTACAGGAAACACTATTGAGAATTGTATTCTCACCAGATCATTACTACTAAATCCAAATCAAAACACAGCAACTACAGAAAGAATCCACAGCAATTCTTAAGGGAAGCTACGTGCCTCTTTGGCGCTTAATTTTCATCCAGGCTAATTTTCATCAATTTATTTTCATGACACATACATAATACAAGGATTTGGAGCAGTAACTACTAATTACATTGCATGGCTATGCTGAGGTGCTAACAAGCAATTTTGTTTAAAAGCATTATGCGTACGATCTACCCCTTAGATTGCCAAAACCAGGAATGGGCACGTGCATAAGATGGGAAGACTGAGGTAAGACTTGGGACTGATGGTCCTGAGGCTTATGGGGATTTTTCTGGTTTCACAGGATAAAGATTGCTCCTCCATTGCCAAACCAAGAAAGCCAACCTCTGCAATTACTAAAAGGAGGTGGGGTAAGTTCAATATAACATTTTACAATGTAAAATATAGTCCTGCTTGGTTCTCAGAAGGGGAAGGACACGGGCAGATAAAGACAAAGCTACAGCGTTTATAATGAGAACTTCAAACTACTTTTTTTTTTTCTTTTAAAAAAGTGCCTAATTCTGAGAAACGAAGGCACTATATTGATCACACCCAAACCAGCCATCTAAGTATTCTAAAGCCTTCAAATTTAAGTAACAAAGTCAGTGAATTCAAACTGTGAATTCTTGAAGTGATTGAGTGTATGCAACCATTTGTAAGATTTGTCTCTACTTCCTGAAAGACGGATGTGCCAGTTTTCCACAGGTGAAGGCCATAGTGCTTATTTTCTTCCTGAGAACAAGGGCAGCACTTGAAACTCACTCAGCCTTGTGCTGCTTTTGCTTACCTAAAGGGGAAGGTAAAGCCCAATTAAGAATTGCCAGTCCTGAGGCATGGAAGCTGGCTTTGCCATTAGCACAGCCCTGTCAGCCACTCCTGCCTGAGGCTTATTGACAGAGTAGGCTAGAAAAGTTCCAAAACTCCCTGGTCTGCCATGCAGCCACCTAAAATATTTATTAGCAACACAGAATCATAGAATCACAGAATAGTTAGGGTTGGAAAGGACCTCAAGATCATCTAGTTCCAGCCCCTCTGCCATGGGCAGGGACACCTCCCACTAAACCATCCCACACAAGGCTTCGTCCAACCTGGCCTTGAACACTGCCAGGGATGGAGCATCCACAACCTCCCTGGGCAACCCATTCCAGTGCCTCACCACCCTAACAGGAAAGAATTTCCTCCTTATATCCAATGGAAACTTCCCCTGTTTAAGTTTTAACCCGTTACCCCTTGTCCTGTCACTACAGTCCCTGACAAAGAGTCCCTCCCCAGCATCCCTATAGGCCCCCTTCAGGTACTGGAAGGCTGCTATGAGGTCCCCACGCAGCCTTCTCTTCTCCAGGCTGAACAGCCCCAACTTTCTCAGCCTGTCTTCATACGGGAGGTGCTCCAGTCCCCTGATCATCCTCATGGCCCTCCTCTGGGCTTGTTCCAACAGTTCCATGTCCTTTTTATGTTGAGGACACCAGAACTGCACACAATACTCCAAGTGAAGTCTCATGAGGGCAGAGGGGCAGGATCACCTCCTTCAACCTGCTGGTCATGCTTCTTTTGTGCAGCCCAGGATACATGAACACTGCATGGCTGGGGGGTTGGAACTTGAGGTTCTTTCCAACTGAAACCATTCTGCGATTATATGATTCTATGGTATAATTTTATTTAAAAGACCAGCTGAGCCACATAATAAGCACAAGCCTGCAAGGAACCTCTGAGGATGTGAGGGGCATAGGGACTGGCTATAAATTGAATAAGCATGCCAAAGAGCCAGTTCACTTTTAACATTGTTTGCCTCTAGATCAATCATGGAGACTTCTTGTACAACCTTCTACATTCCTACTTCTACAAGAGGTATTCAGGGAAAAGGGCCCTGTAACAAAAAACAGCATGCCGTAACTTAGGTTGGGTCAGAAGGAAAGTAGTATGATAACCACGCTGTTAAATTGGTAAATGCGAGATTTTAATGGTAATGGAGAGCTTTAGGACTACTAATATGACAAAACCAGAAAGCTAGTTTAGAAAGAGAAGAATGTCTGAAGAACTAAAATTTTGTTTATTAGCTTAAGAAAAAAACCCCAAACCTGAACTGACCAGTGCACGTACACAAGGTTCAGCCATAAAGCTGGGCAGAAATAAAACCCATCTCAGGGACAGGGTAAAAACCGCAAATTAAGTTTTTGATCCCTGCCCCCAAAGTAATTTCTGTTCTCTTTACGAAGTTTACTGAAATAGCAGAATCTGCAAGCTGTGATTTAGGAGTGCTCCTGGGTTAAATGAGCAGGGTCAAGATCTGGACAAAAAGCTGTCAGCAGATTTTTCAGAAGCTGGCTGTCAGCTGCAAGGTTAAAACTCTTTGCACAGGAAGCACAGTTTTCTTGGGGATGGATTATTTCAAGCTCCTCAAACACACTCCCACAGGAAGCAATAAACACCTTAAATGTCATTCTTCTTTTCCAAATGCACTTTCACCTTGTTTTTACTAACTAATATATAGGGAATTAGCATAACAAAGTGCATTTGACACGATGAGCCCTTGCTGACTGAAGCATGGGAGAGTGCTCACATACAACTATAACTAACACCAAAATAAATGCATTCATTGACTTGGTAAGATTAGAAGTTTATAGTAGTAGTGTAGAGTAGCTCACAGTACTCAGCTGAAAAAATTAAATCACATTATTACTTTTTAATACCATGGACTAGATTATGCATATTTTTACAGTGATACTTTTAAGGAATAGCTCAACTGCACTTCTTGTATAGGCATGCTGGGGAAAGAAGTATTGCCTTTAGAGCAAAATTAACATTTACCATTAAAGAACAATGCAGAAAAAAACACTGCTGAAAAGTTTACAGTAAGCCAGTAATTCTCACAGTTTGTTAATAAAATCACAAGTATGTTCTTCTCACTTTTTCAGTATGTTAGGCTTCATTTTGAAGATGTATTATTGTTTCATTAGTAGCAGTGCTGTTTCCAAATAGGACATTTCTAGAGGCATAGACCTACATCTAGAAAGAAATTTAGTTCCCTTCTCCCCAATTCCCACATGTGCTCTTCAGAGCTATCCTAGCTGGCAAAATTATTTTATCGTGAGATTTTTCAAACTATTTAACTGCTCCTACTTCATGCAGTTGTTAAAAACTGCATTTTAAATATGTGCTTATAATAAAGTTATGAGCTGTTGTGTGAGTATCACTTGGTTTCTTCCAAAACATAACAAAGTAGTTACAATTAAAAGTGCAGAAGAAAATGGTTAGAAATTTAAAACTGTAAAGTTTTACAGTTGAAACTGAGTTTGTAGGCAAGTAATTTTCTCTTAACCGTAAAAGCTAAATTTTACTGTATCAGAAACTTGTACGTCAAGTATATCTTTGGACCATCAAGAAACGACTGCACAAATCTAAGTACAAGTATAATGGCTTTGGTAAAATAAAAGGGTAAGAACTTGTAGTAGTTCTCTTGCACTAAGGCTGTTTGTCTGTGGTCCTAAAAGGCGGTTTTGTCCTTTTCAATTCTGTTAAAGAAAGATAGTCTGGCTTTCAAGAAGAAAACATCTCCTAAAGACAGACTTGACCTTTTCTTCAAGCTTTTGCTTTGTTTACTGTAACAGAAACTATAGATAAAAACTTGAAAACACTGTACTTTTCAGCCAGTTCTGGCATACACCATAGCTCACACTGCATTTAGAATGTAATAATGTGAAACCAACCCCCACCAAAAACATAGCAGGTTTTAAGGTTTATTTCTGAAATGTTGATATACACCATATTAATTACGGATATTTTTAAAAAGTTATCATATTAATGAAATGGGGTTAAGTTTTAATATAATGACAAAATTATAGTTATGAAGATATCTGAATGTTGTAATAATTCTCTGTTGTCACTCTGCCATCCAGGTAATGGTGTTTCAGTCTTATTTCTGGCCAAGCTGGGACAGCTAAACATGAAGAGACAGAAAACCATTAGGCTGCTAATCTTATTCTTTCAGTCAAACCAATATCCAGTTCCTAGAGTAAGTACTATGAGCTTTATTTTTATTTGCCTCTTACAGCCAAAAGTATGCTGGTAATAGAATATTTAATGCATACCCTCACAGGAAAGGATCTAAGCTTCAAATACGAAGATTTTAATAAATCTGGGAAGTAAAGGTACAGTATACACAGTGAAGTCAACAAAAAAGTTAGTTAATTAAGCTGACTGAAGAGTTATAAGCTGGTAAGTACCATATTTCTCCTTCAAGTGCAACAAGAATTAATTTAGTTTTTAACATGTAATTTTGATTAACAATTTATTCTCCTCTTAGTAGGAAGTAAAACCATAGGTGCTGACAGCTACTGAAGGGCTGCTATTTGCTGACCACCGTGCACAATTTTTATTTTGCATTTGTATTGGAATATGGCGTAGAGACATAATGGTGATTATAATGTTTTTAAACAGAAGAATGATTTTTTAGTAGAGGTATGGACACCATCGAGCTCCACTAGGTCAGTATTTATAAATAACCAAATTTGGGATGAAGGTTTAAACAGCAGTTTTTGAGTTGTAAAAGTCTCTAGAACAGCCTGTAAACACACACTATTTGTGAAAATATCAAGAATGGGGTCATTTATTTTTTTTATTAGTATTTACATAAAGGTAATAATTATGAACTTGTTTACCTTGAACTCACATTGACAATACAGGCCTTCAAAAGTTAATTGAAAATAATGACTCTAAACCCCCATTTCGATCAAATGAAAACAGATAACAAAAACTTGTATTAATCTTTCCCAAATCAGTTTGAGTGGGTTTTATATATATGTATTTATTTATTTATTTTAAATCCATAGAGAAATCTAAAAGTAAATAGGTCAATGCACAGTTATGGAGGCAATAAATATTACAGAAGTTATCACAGGTACCTACCTGTTTTATAAACTGTGTAGCATTAAAAAGTTCACTGCAGCCATACAGGATGTGTTTGCCTTGTTTACCCTAAAAAAAGACAAGACAAAGAAATCAAGTGTTTAACAGAGTAGCAGAAGTGACAAACTAATGGCATACCAAAAAAATTCCCAAGCCCCATCTTGATGATGTTGAAGTCTTACACTTTTGGCTGGAAAATGAACAATTGCTCCACCAGAGGAAAACAACCCTGTATTTAAAGGGGAAAATGAATGACTAGAGGCAGAAAGACAGTGGGGAAAATAGAGTATTTCACACATTTAAACTCACTAGAATGCCAGGTTCTCTGATGTATCCATGAATGGCCTGGGGAAGGTAACATCCCTACCTGAGCAGTCCTAACCCCTACAACAACCTGGCACTGTGCTAAGAATAATAATGACATATTTACTGATTTCGTTGTATTAGAGCCTGAAAACTTCAATATGTAACTGATTTCCATATGATGATCTTGATAAAATTAGCACTTTTGGTAAATGAATTCTGAAAAAAAGTGTTGATTTCAACTGGATGCTTAATAAACCTAGTGTGCAGTTTAGCAGTATTGACTTGATAGTAAGGTTACCAAAAGGCTATGTTAGCATTCTGGAAATGAAAATTAGTTTAAGTAATACACAGTTTCAGACTAAGTTTATTTCCAGTGTTGGGCTAGTAATACCATGGTTCATCAAAGTTCAAGCATAGGCTTAAGAAACCTGTATCACTGTTAAATTATTTTGCATTTTCCCATATTTACGTAAAAATTACTTAATAAAGAGTAAAATGGGAAAATAAGTCTTTGCTTTCACATATGTTATGAACTGTGCTGCTTCAGCAGAGAGTACCAGAAGCAGATTTGAACAGTCCTTAGCTGGCAGTCACACACTAACCGGGGAGATGGTAATCCTGGTTCAAGTCCTCATCTTTATTAATTTTAAGTCTTTTGTTGTAATAAGCTATTCTTGTCTCTGAGCAGGATCTTGAGCTTGTGTCTTCCCACATTTCAAGCCAGCTTTTTCTTAATCTTGATGCCTGAATAGGTCTGGTTTTGATCTAAACTGGTATTTTGACAGATTCCACTTACAGCAGTATGACTGAATAGTATTTGTTTCTGCCTAGTACCAAGAAAAGAATTCCAAGTATACAAATAAGCAGAGCACTGGAACAGGCTGCTCAGGGGTGTCATGGAGTCTCCCTCTCTGGAGACATTCAAAACCCACCTGGACATGTTCCTGTGTAACCTGTTCTGTGTGGCCCTACCTTGGCAGAGGAGTTGGACTATGGTCTTCAGAGGTCCCTTCATGCCCTAATGATTCTGTGAAATGGGACTGTTTTGTCTTCCAGGCAGCTCTAAAATACATTCCAGTCTGTTGTATATATTCTTCTAAAAGTGAAATTTTAAAATGTGTATGCTTTTATTTAATCTTTTAGCCCATTCAAAGAGCTCAATCTCCAAATAACTATTGGGGCCAAGTCAAAAGTCCTCAACACCTAAAAAAAAAAACCCCAAAACCCAACTCAATGCTCTTCAGTCCGGCATTTTTTCATGACCAAGAATCCGTGCTGGATTTAAATTTCTTGTGATATAACATTTAGCACAGATTAGAACAGATTATCAAGCAGTACCCTTCCACCACATACAAATGGACATTAAAGGACATGCTAAATTCTCCTGTGCAAAACGGTATACTGGTCACCCCCTGAGGGTCCCTGTGGCTTTCAATTTTGAGGATGCATTTTCAGCATGTTAATCTGAAATTGGCCAACATCTTTAAGGCGTGATCTGTCTTGCTGACATAAACATTTGCTTTCTGGTGATGTGCAATAGTCTGTTATAGCACAGAACTGCAAAAAACTGGATTTGAGTGTTTCTCTTAATTCTCCTACAAAAACACCCAGAATGTCAAAGCTGAACGAATGTTGTTTCCTGTTTTAGAAAGATTTAAAATACTTTCTCTGTGCTCTCAGAGGCAAACTGGCAAAACAGATAGTGTTTAGAAAAATAAAGCAGTGAATAAAATCGTTGTATCTGCTTGCAAGAAAAGAAAAAAGCTCTGTTCTTGCACGCAGATACCTTGCAGGATACCTTCTGATTTTTCATTTTTATTCTGGAGGAAGACTGATTGAATATTAGAATAATTAGTAAGCTACATCTGTTGAAACAACAGATGCTGGAAGTGTACCTCACAGAAAACTCAACTGTTACTGGATAAGCCTGTAAGAGTCACCTGGGAGAGGCAGACAAGTCTCTGGGTGGTGGGGGAGGTGGAATTAAGGCTTTCGATAACTTTTCTGTTTTTTTTTTTTCTCAAGAGCAAATGGCTCAGTGGAATCAAGGTGGGGTATTCTTTCCCCCTGGGAGGTCATCTCCCACTGACCAAGTATGCACTCTAGTTGGAGAAACAGACAGAACTCTTCAGCTGTGACAACAGATGATGAAGAAACCACTGTCCATGGGTTCCAGAAGAAGAGAAACTACATCCAACTTCTGGCTCTGTAAGATCTAACATTACAATTCCTGTATTTTTCAGTTCCTTCTGTCCTCTCCATTTGTTTACCAAGTAACCTCCTGTTTGCCCTCTTGTTCCTCAGAAACTTCAGCTTCCTGCCTCTTTGTATGAAGTTCCTCCCTGAATGCTGTAATTAGTTATCAGTAAGAGTGGTAAGTGCTAAGCTGAGACTAGATTATTTCTTTAACTTACATTCTTCTTCATTCCTTTTTCCTATCCAGACCAGCTCTGTTCCAAAACAGCTGCCTGTTAAAGGGGGTGAAACAACTAGGTACACATGTTCTGACTTCAAGTTCTTCAAGATTTACCTGGACACAAAAGCCTCCTGTGCTTGTTTTGTGGAATAACTGGTTTTCAGTGACTAATGCCCCATATTTATTTATATATATTTTTAATCCTGGGAAGTGCTTGAATTCCACCTCCACACCCCAAGAACTGTAATGATGTAGTTACTTTTGTCCATCCACTGACTAGGCTGCTAGGCTGGCCAGCTAGAACCAGAGACATTAAGTCTGTTATACTGGCATTACAGTTATGGGTTTTTTTCCTTTTGCATATAACACCTCTTATGAATTCTGCAGAATCAAATGATGCAGCATATGAAGAATGCGGTTCCATTATCTCATTAGCAAAAACTTTGAAAGAGGGATAAATAATAAATGCTTATTGATGCCATTCTGATCTCTGCTTTGACAGACAGCATTGTATTTGCATTATGTTGCCCTCAGAAACAACAGACATTATGTTCAAGTAAGACTGTTGTAAAATAAGATACTGTTATCTGTAGGCTTTGTTTTGAACTGACTTCATACTGCTAAATTGCATGTGAAAAAGCAGTCATATCTCGTTTGCAAGATTAAAGAAAACTAGAGAATTCTGTGTAGTTCCTTACTTGCAAGGCTATAATACACTACAGCTGCTTTATTTAACAACAGCAAAAGAAAACTAGTAACAGGACTCTCGCACAATATGAACAGCCAAACTGACAGCATCTGATGTATCATTTCAGAAGACAGGTTAATTCAGTCAGCTACATCTGTTACTTCAGTTAGCTACATCAGTTTTCAACCACATTAGTGCATATGAAGACAAAATAAAGCAGAATGCAGTTCTCAATTCAGAAGTGCAACATGAGCAAAAATACCAGAAACAGTAACTCTCTGATCTGAATTAATGATCCACATTTTTCTACTGATTTCTTCTATTCTTTTTTCCCAGGCTCTGTATATATTAAGGACATTAAGGCTACTTTCATAGGTTCAATCTTCCTAATACTAAATGTTACAGAAAACCTGCTAAAACCGGTTTCTATCAGCAAGTTATAAACAACAAAAGTGCACATACCTTTATGTAGTCAATAAGATTTTGGTATTCAATATAGTTGCCTCCTCCGACTACAAACACTATCGCCTAAAAGGCAACACACACATTACCAGAGTTTGCATTCAAATTCTTAACATTTCAGTAATAAAATACATACCAAATCATTATAGATACAATAAAAATAATCCTAATAACACTGCAGTTTTAGGAGGATGCAGAATAGCAAGTTAAGAGCTTTTAGCATGTCACTATCTTCTACTAAGAAATATTTGAAGCCTATGCAGTTCCAACATGCTACTTTTTTTGTGTGGAGCTGTCTCCTGTGTCCATAGGAACAGTGGAAATATTTCCATGGATGAGCAAGAATAATTTGGGACACAAATAAAATACTTCCACTACAAAGAAATACACTAGTTCCATATTTCCACACACCCGCCCCCCCCCCGTTACTGCTGGTAATAATCTACAATATTACAGGTAAAGGCCATCAGTATCTTCTGGGCTGTGTTTAAAAGGGAACAATCAATGAATAGAAAAAGGAGGTTTCATAATTGTATCATTTTTGTTAACATTCACTATCCAAAACTGTCTGATTACAGTATATGAATTTTATTACTATTATTTTATTACTATTGTTACTATTGATGGTTTTGCTGTGATCATCTGTTAACCAATATGTATGACACCACACAGTATTTCTTTTGTTCAGGATAATCAGGAGATATCTGAGACATCTGTATATTGCCAAGGTAAGATTTTGCTTATGAAACTTGGCAGTAAGATCAGATAAGTGAGATGTTTACTATTTGCAAACAATTATGTTGAAAAATACTGAAAGTTACTGGCATTTATAGAAAATGACAACATTTGGTGTTGTTTTGCTTTTTTCCTTTAGTTGCAGAGACTCTATAAAACACTTAAAGCAGTAGTCAACACTGCTGTTTAAGGCTGGACAAAGGATTAAATCTGAAGAGCACTGTAAAGATCCGGTATTTAAGTGGGGGGATTTGAACTCCTAAATACCCAATTATGATATTAATGAATCCCTGTAATTACCTCCAGAAGAGTTTTCTAGATTTATCTTCCTGAGTATTAGTTAATGCTGACACAGTCCTTTGAAGATAAAAACACTTCTTCAGAGTAACAGCTAGTTATAGTCAATACTAGATAAAATTACTCCAAGTGGGTTTTGCAAACAAGACCTCTTATGGGTTGTTGTTTTTTTTTTATTTTATTTTTATTTGTTTATTTTGATCATCAAGAATTACTGGCACTTGAGAATTTTATTATATTTTACACATGAACATTGAAAAATAATTTTTATGTGACTTACCTCCTGGAATGGATTTTTGTTTCTTGGCACTGAGCTATAAAAAGAAATACAAACAAACTGCACTTTATATTTTGTTAAGACATTACTATAAATATGCAAAATAAGTATCATGTAAACATATTTCTGAAGTACAATATAATATTAGACAAAGATGTAAAATAGAACAGTAACTGACCTTCCACATTCATTATCCAAGTACGTTATGAAAAATCATTCATTCTACAGGACTGAACACATGGGTAAATAGGCGTTCTCCTGCATCAGTTTTAAGGTTGCTGTTTGAATCATAAGCTTTATGACAACACTTCAGACCTTAAAAGCTGCAACTTTAGTGCTGCTAGCTAGGAGCAAATACAATGAGTAAAAAATTTCAGCAGTGTTAGCACAGTTCCTGACACTTACAAATCCTGTCTGCTGGAATCTTAACTAGGTGAGGCCAGCTGGTTTGCTGTGCCTGCATTATATACATACTGTTCAGGTACGTGTTCTGGTGTCACTGCAACAGTAGGAATAAAAAGATTTAAGGAGGAAGAGGTAAGTTACAGTTTGGGTGGTATAGGCTCTTCCTCTCCATCTCAATATAGCCTTAGACACAGACAAGTAGCAGGGCAAGGGGGAGAAACCTTTTTTCCTGCATCACCTTGCACCTTCAGGAAGAAGGGAAAAGGCAAAGAGAAAACTTGGGTCAGTCTGCTCTCCTGCCTGTTGCTCACACATTGCCACCACCTTCCTGGCCTGTACTTGCCTGCAGCCCCAGGTAGTCAAATATCATGCTATGTTCTAACATGGATTAAACACAGTGCATTTTCTCCCTTATTTCAAGAAGTTTGAGTGACAAAAAATAATTGCCTCAACACAGACTTCAGTGTATCAGAAAAAGTTGGTTTGTCTCTAATATGTTGTTTTGATCTGTCGTGAATACTACAGACCCCCCATAAGCAGAACTGTTACCCTACTTCCCTTGTTGTTTAATACGATAGGACAAATTCACATGTGCTTTGTGCCATCCTTTCCTTTCTGGGAGCAAGGGCTGTTTATACTTGATGTAGGCTTTACACACACAGGATATAAAGATACTGTTTTGCTAAGACTGAATTACAGTAATACGGTTCCTACTCTTTAAAAAAGAATGCGTAGAAGTACCAGTATTAAAACAGTAGGCTAGGAAAAACAGTAGTTATTTTAAACTAGTAACATTCTGTCAAGCCAGCTAACCTATGTTTTTTTTATCATCCACATAAATATTTGAGGGGAGAATTAGACAAACCCCTATATACCTATGCAAGAGTTTTGCTGTCATGCTCAAATATGATTTAAGGAATATAACTTGAGTTTCTCTACAACCCCCAAACTAGAAATTATGTTTTCACTATGATGAATGGCACATTTATGAACTGCTGTAAATTTTACATTGTTTAAAGCAACATAAGAACTACATGGAGTGGGTAAAAATGAGTATTTACATGAGAAAAAGAACTTCAGCTTTAATAAAACACCTTTGCACAAAATTTCCTAAAAATACTGACACTTTTCTTCTGTGATGTGTCTGAGATCTGCTTACCTTTAAATTATAAAGTCTATAATAATACTTTCCAATAAAACACATTTGTTTCCTGTTACTAGTTATGCTTTCAGAAATAGACTTTTTGTGTTTCAAGACCAGAGGAAGCAGGGACTGATTTTAATGCAAATAACTACAACCAAGTCTGGACCTACTTTATCCATATTCATCCTGTAATAAGGCCCTGCTATTAAATGAGCTGATTATTTTTCCCAGTGGTTCGATGAAAATTAATTTTAGAAGGTATGTTAAAGCAAAATATCTTCTGTTTCTAGGGTAGCAGAGATGACATTATCAGCCACAGTTATTGGTCAAAGATATAAAGCAAAATGTATAAACTTTTAGTTTAATCTCTCTTCTCTTGTATTGGCAAAATAAATGATATCCAACTCTCTCTTCATGTGCACATGAATGGAAAACATGCACATGCCTATCCAAGGGCAATTGAAGTCAATTTTTGATGAGTTTTTTCAAAGTAATTAATAAACTACTATTATACTCAAATAAAATACTCAAATAAAATTTTTATCTGGTTAAAAAGTAACAGCGCACCAAAATTTTTCTATCTGATGACTTTTTAATTTTACAAAGCCACAAAATTTTGAAAAGCAGTACAACTACAAAGAATTCTAACATCTATTACTGCAGCATGGTCAGTCACTGGAACAATGGATTTTTTTTCTCCGCAGTGTTATAACAATTTATCTGGTTGCACCAAGTTCCTGTTGTGAACTACTTCAATGCCAACTGTCTTGACTTAGAATTAATGATTAAAATTAATTATGTGTAGTCAGCAAGGAAAATAAAACCACATTTCTTAAATTAGCCTTTTCACAGGGTACAAGGAAAGAAGCAAAACTCATACTAAACTCACCTGTCACTGCCTCGCAGCATTTTGGGGTCAAAATACCGGTAGTCATCTGTCTCCTATCAAAAAGTACATTTTTATCTCAAAAGATTGAAATATTGGCTTATGAATTTCTGCTTCTACCTATTACATTGAGCACCATTCATGCCAATGTAATTTTCCATTTAGCAGTCATGTAATTAAAAAATTAATTGTCGTGTCCACTAATATTCACAGTGCAGCATAAACAACAGTGAGAGAGATATGAAGTGTGCTATTAAGCTTTTTGTTTCTGGTCCATCTAAAATTGACTGTTACATAATGTCCAAAAAATACATTGGTTTCATAATAAATCCCAACAGAAAGGCAGCATGCAGAAACTAAAATTAAGGTGTTACCAGCTTTAGAGGCACATCACATGGTTATAAATGCTAAAATTTTCCAGGTTACAGAGATCTGCTATTGATTTTATCTTCTAAAACAAAACACTTCTATGGCAATGAATGCTAAATACAAGGCAGACCAAATCCTGCTACTGTTACATAAGTTACCCTTTTCATTTCATGATTTATGACTACTATTAAACCAAAATTAAGCTCTTGAAGAAAAACGAGTTCCACAAGAATTTGAAAAGTCTATCAAAACTATATAAAAAAAAAATCTTCTGTACACAAAACACTGAGGCACTTCCAATATTTTTATTGGCAACAAGCAGGATTTTTGCCAGTTATTATGGATGAAAAACAAAACTTCTTAGTAACTGCTTCTGACAACTACTTGGCTTTCTTCTGTTTCTATACTACATTTTCATCCAGGTACTCTGAAGTTCAGTTTGTGGACAAGCTGCATACAGGACTACAGTTGATTTCATCTGGGTGCTTACATGCACAATCTCTTGTGTTTTAATGATTCTATAGAGCAGAGATAATTCTCCTTGATTAGTAGACAGACTATCTGGGGAATTTATTAGAGCTATACAAAGCATAACTATCTTTAATACTACAAAACAGTTTACATGTGGTATTTATACACATAGAAAATAAATCTATTTGCTATTAAGGACATTTACATAATTACATAAAATAAGTCTCTTATCCTCAAGGATAATTAGCTTTTAATAAGGTTTACATCTAATTACACACTGAATCTCTTAAAATACTTTTGTATGCTCCAGTGGTTACGTCAATTGCACTTGTAAAGTCTGCCAGCATTCATGATTTTGGCATCCTTGTACATAAAGGTGGCATAGCAACTCTGAAGCAATGAGAAAGCTGGGAATGGATAAATATTGCTAGACTAAAAGTGAGAGGTTTTTGAGGAACCTTCAACTCACTTAGATAAAGAGTTGCAGCTTCCCCACTTGTCAAAATGAATTCAAATTAATGCCAGAACTAAAATCAGAGTTTTAAAAAAACCCACAGTATTACAAACATTTCCTCCTGAATATATTACTGCTCTGTTTTTCCATTGTGGGCTTGTGTACGTAGACACAGTAAAAATGGTAAAGTAATAGAAATGTGATAAGCTAGTTTTGGGGTTTTGTGTCATTGTTTAAATACACCATTCCTGCTGAAATCATTTCTTCAGATACAGGGAAAGAAACCCTACTAGATTTTATTTAAGAAGTAGTTAGTGTGCCAATAAAAACAACTGTATAGCAGTTTCCTTACAACTGAATTTGTGACTTCCCCAAGCAATTCAAGAATAAAATTCATGCTGTTGAAATAATAAACTTAATTTTT
Source organism: Lathamus discolor (assembly GCF_037157495.1). Lineage (NCBI taxonomy): Eukaryota > Metazoa > Chordata > Aves > Psittaciformes > Psittacidae > Lathamus > Lathamus discolor. The sequence goes on from NC_088889.1 coordinate 42,592,474, forward strand.
AAGATTTCAAATTAAAATGGTAAAAGACCCATGGAACTATCCTTTACTTTCAGCCTGTATCTGTCTTTCTGCAGAAGTTGACATGACTAGTTTTGATTAAGGAAATCCCCCTCTTTTAGAATTTTTCATTGCAATACATGAAAAGTAGTCAGCCATATAGTAAGTATCCTAAGCCTAAAAGATGCCACAGTCATTGAAAAGGATGATATTAACCAAAATACAGTTCCATTCTTACATATCACAAATAAGATTTATCTACCTCTTAAAGTCAATACAAGTGCATATACTGTACTGATGGAGGCTAAACCCCTTTTATGGCAAATTCCCAAAATATTAAATGTTTTATTATCAAAACCTGTCCTTTCTCAAGAGTCAAACCATCTTGTGTAAGACACTTAGAAGAACCTCCATAATTCTATACCAAGTGGTGATCAATGTCCTATCCATGGTTTAAAATTTGTGTATACTTGACAATATGATTGTTTCTGTGCTAGGAAGATTCAAGGTTGTAATCAACCTCCAGCGGTACCAAAACAAAGCAACTATGTTATTAGATTTATGTACAGAACATTCCTTTATGAAAATACAGTCCCCAAAGCAACTGCTTAAAAACCTGCTTCAAGCAATAGATGTTACTACTAACACCTCCCTTCCCCTGCCTCAAAGTATACAGATTGCTTTAAGATCATGAATGTTTTTAACTATTTCAAGAAGTTTAACTACAGTTAAACAATCTAGACAAATTAAAACAGAATTACAGGATGGTATTATTGCCCATGAGAACTGTTGTATCTGTTCCTGCTTCTGAAAAACTCGGACAACACAGATGTAGACTCATTTTGTGGTAGCTGTCCTTGTGAGAGAAAAGAAGCAGCAGGGACAATTAACACACAAAGTGACTGACAGACAACCCTACAGAGCATATCATTCTGAATAGGTTTCATATTTCAACTGACAATAATATTTGTGAATGTTTGTGGTTCAAGCTGCACATTTAATATACTTTGTTGCATTTTATATTTAGAAAAACTATTTACATTCACTGTAATAATTGACTTCTCAATAATCTATTGTAATTTTGCTTTGCAACTTCCATCTGTACATACGTTTCACATGCTGACCACTGTGGTCAGTAAGATTCAATGAACTATAGAGGAGATTCTTTCCTGTGTTGTAAAAAAGAAAAAAAAAAAGTAAAATGTTAAGCTTTTTTTCCCCCCTATCTATTTTGCCTGCAAAGCAACAGTTTTTTATTGTGGGGAACAGAAAAGGACCTCAAACATGAGAAGACGAACAAAGGCCAAAGTAGTGTATTATTTCTACACATTGACCTTTTCCAGATACCTGTTCCAAAACAGGTGTTACATTTGTAGCCTGAGGAAGCTAGTGTTGATTTTGCATTATTTTTCACCTACTTGTAAGTTATCTGTAATTTCAGCTTTCTGTATTAAGTGTTCTGAGTGACCTCTACCGGTTGATCATATAAAATTAGCCTTGTACATCTTTTCCAAGTCTTGCAAATAAGGACAACATCCTGCTGCCACCGAAAATAGTGTCAATTTCTTGGTTCAGTAAAAGAAAGCAAATTTTCTGATAAAAATCTAAGATTTATTATCTGTGGAGCACAGTTTAAGAAAAGACAGGATTACTTGCATGTTGATAATTTTCATATTTATCTCTTTACATATACTTAATAACTGAAGGTGGAAGTGGACTAAGAGGAATGTTTTAAATCTACTAACTAGTGTGAAGCTTTACTTTTGTATCTGTCTAATGCTGATGTCACTAAACCAGGAAGACTGAGATGCGATAAACGTATCAAAGCTTTCTAAATTACTTTTAACAGATGACTTTTTCAGAACAATTTTGTGCACAGGATGGTTGTATATAAGAGTTCTGAAGGAACAAAATAAATAGTCAAAGTAGTTTGTTTTTTCTTTCTATCTATCCTGTATAAAAATACTTATTTTTAGCTATAAATTCTAGTAAATGTCTTGATCACATAGCTAACACTTAAGTGTTTCAAAAGTTTGTAACTTATGTAAGTCTGAGTAAATTTTCACAGAAATAAGGGGAAAAGAGGACTTTTCTGACACAAAACTAACTCTGCCTGCAAATATAAAGCCTGAAATGTTTCCCTCGAAATAGCAAAGCTTTAAAGATGTGCGAAATAGAACTGTCTCTGACATACCTCTCTGTAACTAGCTTCTTTTTGAAATTACACTCTAAAAAAAAAAAAAAAATCATCTTGATACAAAGAAAATTTAATTCCACAGTTTAACTTTTAGAAATTTAGGAGCAACGGAGATGCAAGATAACAGAAGCTTCTCTTAATACAGAAGCTCAGAACAGATGAAAACCTCAAAAACATTAGGTCCAATGAGACACAATAAATTGTCATTGTTTAAAAATTATTTTCATGCAAAAAATCCTATGAAGTAGTTGTGAAAAGGGTTCTATTCTTGAGATACAGCAAGACTAGATTTAACTTCACTATCATGGGAAAAAATAGCCGTGGCATACTACATAACAGCCTCAAGATTTCATTTGTTCCACCTCTTTCCATGTGAAGAGTTATACTCACAGGATTTGACTTCATCTCCATAAGGTTGTCCAATATACGTGTGACTGGTAAATTCTGTAAAACAGTGTGAAATTAATGGAACACTGAAATACTTACCAATAATTATTCACAGGCAAATTATTATTTCTATTTATATTAGTTTACACAGCATTTGCAATACTACTTTACACTGGTTTCCTCCTATATTTTTGTAAAGGCTGAACATTTTTATCATCACCTGAACTACCTTTCTTTACAGAAAGTGCAAACATCTCAGGAGCATCCAGCTAGGGGAGGAACAGTGCAAAAGAAGTGTGAAGATAGGAACAGAGTTGTATTTAAGTATTGCTAATATACGAATTCTTAAAAAGTTCTTTGCAGTTTAAAAGAAGGATTGTAAACCTGAAGATGAGAATTAAGGGCATGATTCTAAGAAAGAACTGATGTCAGAGAAATGAGTAAAAGAAGCAATCCTGACAACAAATGTTTGGATGAACTGGAAAGGAATAAACTGAGCTGAGATTCAAGATGACTTTTCCTTATTTAAGATGGGAAATGTTAGCTTGGACAAAAGATCTGAAGTATTCAACAGTCAAACCACTTTAGTTAGAATAAACTGAGGGAGAGTTTACATAGCAACGGAATTGGAAATGTGTCTTGTTGACACAATATATCAAAAAGAACATTCCAAAGGATGATCTACAAATAATACTGAAAAACACTTTGTAAAAAATCCAATGTAAATCCCCAAATGACTGAGAAATGAGAAGTTAACTTTAATAGAAATACCACAGACCTACATCAGGCTTAAAAATATGAGGAAGAACAGCATTTTATTTGGCTACCCGAAAACACCTGGAGAAGGAATTAAAAGCCAGGAAAAAGATATCCTAAAAACATTGTCATTGTAGCTTCTTGCTCACTCAGACCCAAAACAATGCCATTTTGTCAAGTATAATACCAACTTCTTAAAACCACACATGCTAAAAGAAATAACAAAGTGTTTAATATAAGAAGAATAGGAGGTCTCATTTAGAGTAGAAATATTATCTATTGTTACAAGTAACATTTTATGAACTAGCCTAGTTTGAGTGTTCACAGATGCTCTTTTTATGATGCCAAAATGAGTCTTAATCACACATACGGGAATCTAATTTCTTATGAATGGAGGTATTTAAAGAAAATCTGAACATTATTCATTATCTGTCCAAAAACAGGGAGCTACAAAGTGACAGATCTGCCCACCAGCAGAGGTTCATGTTTAGTTTTCTCTTTTACTACTCAACTAGTATTAATATGACAGAGGCACTAAAAGTTGTTTTTCTAAATGTTCACAATGCTCATATAATAGGCTTTGTTTGTTTCAACTTACTTGTTGCTTCAGTACCAAGTTCTTCACTCCTTCCATTACAAACTGTGATCCTGTATTCATAACACGTGAAAGCAGACTGAGAAACAAAATAAAGGTTATGTGTAAGATCTTCTTTTTTACATTTTCATTCTTAAGCTTTATGCTGACATCAAATTCCCATTAAAGCTGATGGGACTGAAGGACCAACTAATTAATTTTGTCATGAAATATATTCTTCAAACCGCATGGCAACCCAGCTTATGGGAATACACCTATGAACTAGCAGTTAGATCCTCACCTATCAGTAGAAGTCTTGAGTTCTAATCTTTAATCAGTTTATTTTACAACTTCAGTAATGCGAGGATTTGAGTGCTCCTTTCAAGTGGGTATCCTAATCAATTAACAGAGATTCTCAGTGTCTCCAACCAACCAACCAGCATTTTTTCCAAGTGAGACAGCACTGGAATTCTCTCTAACCGTACTACCCCACAGTTTCTTTATGACAGTGACAAGTGCATTCCTGAAAGTAAAGTTAGTAATGAAGAACCAAATAGTCTCAAGCATGGAAAGACCTAACTCCCATATCCTGTATGGGGTATATGTACCCTTAGCAGAGTCATTATCTTTTCATGTCTTGAAATAAATAACTACACCTTTCAACAAACAGACACCCAGTCCAGGACATCCTAATGAAAAAGCAGTGTGTTCTTACACCCCTGACATTCTTCAAGCCCTGGAGAGAAACAGTTTTGAATACACAGGACTATCCTTATCTTCTGCCACTGACTAAATAAGGCTCAAGTTGATGGCTGTCATAGATCCATTTCCTGGTGCCAAATTCTTCTATAAGAGTACATTTAATGTACAGGTGCAGATATTATTAAGTTACTTTGTGGATTTAGTCACAGATACTTTTATTTTCCTGTGTGTAAGTCCTATGCATTAAGGAGAGATGAGTAATTGTCTGTAACTTAAAACTTTTTACAAACAGGGAAATGTTTTATTCTGGGCCTTGTATAGCAGGACTCACACTTTCAGTACCACTAAAGTAAGCTAAAAGAACCTAAAGGCTTACAGAAAATGAATCAGAAGCATACCCCAAAGGTTTAGGCGTAGTGTTTCCATAGCTGGCTGGAGCTGAAGCCATCTTAGTGAAAGCCCTGTGAAAGCAAGAACAGAAATCAAATGCTTATCTCATACCACATATTGCTGTAGAATGCTCCACTTTGGTCATCCAAAAGTGAAAAAACTTCTACTTCTGAAACTCTTTCAGGAAGTAACTATTTCTTACATGCATCTCTCTTGTCTAGAAATGCAATAGTTAAGGAACTGAAAAGAATCTGATTTTGTACTTAGAAGACAAAACCTTTATTTTGATACCACGTAAAACTAAAGTAACTGATAGGCAGCAGGGCCCTTTGGTACGAACCAGTAAAGTCTGGAATCTGAACTAGCACAGCTTTTAACTTATTTCAGTAAGTTGTTTCTGTCTTGGATCTGTAAGTACACTACTACCTGTCATTTTCAAGATGGTTCTGGCATTACTGGAGTTTAGTTTTAAAATAAGATTTGCATGTATTACCATAACAATGACAACAAGAAATCATGCCAAAATTAACAGAATCATAGAATAGTTAGGGTTGGAGAGGACATTAAGATCATCCAATTCCAACCCCCTGCCATGTGCAGGGACGCCTTGCACTAAGCCATGTCACCCAAGTTAATATTTAAGGATAATTTAAGATGTATGAGAAGTAAGACAGTAATTCTTTGGTAAGAATGATGAGTTCTGTGAAATATACCCAGTTATATCCTCACGTAGGAGAAAAAAGAAATTACTTACTTCCATTGTTTTATGTAGCTCAAAGGAGCAAGATTACAACCTGCATCCGTCAACGCTTTTTTATACTGTTCCAAATCAATCTGAAAGTATGAAGCGGAGAATTACAAGAGGCTGAAACTATTCTAAGCTCTCTTTATGTGGAAAGCCAAGTTACCCTTACCTAAATATTAAATAAGCAGCATAAAGTTATAGTATTAACCAAAGCTAAACAGTAACTACGAGTCTTACTCCCATCTCCTACCAAGTAAGAAAATAAAACTTAAAATTCAATTTTCTATGAGCACCTCTCATTAAATTTAACAGCATTTGTAGAACTAAATCCTGTGCACTTTCAGATATGGGAAACTACTACATAGTATCTCTACTGTATAAGCATGACAAGGTGTGCCTTGCAGTACCTCTGAACTAAACATTTAAAAAGATAATCTTTCTTCCTACTAATCATTCATATCCTGTGAAACGGTGGCTAACGCTTTGTGAGCAGATTCCCTGATAATACTGCAGGACTTATTTGAAGTTCTAGTATTTCCTGAGCATTTCATACTTTGCTTCAAGAGAAGAAGAAATACCTACTTAGTGCTGAAATGATACCAGAAAATCGTGTGTGGTAGAATTTGGTGCTGGAAGCTGTAAAGAACACACATACCTCTGAAGGTGCCTGAGCTGAGCTTATGTAATAGATCAAAAATAATCGCATTTTGTCTTCTGGAGTTCCCGCTGCAACAAAGAAAAAATAAATGTAAAAAACCTACAGTTGTAACTAAGCTGCTGTGTCAAATGCTCTTCAGCAATTATATATATATGCACAGTCAGACTTTAAGTTATGACAGTAATTGTTATCTATAAGCATGCCTTTATTCAGTGTCTGAAGTGGCAGAAAGCCATTTAGCAATTTTATTGTAAAACGGGTTAGACAGGCTCACTGTTCCTGAAAGTTTACTTGAACTTCCCCGTTTGCTTGTGGCAAATATTATTCTTCAAATAACATACTAAGTTATGTAGTGGGCATTATCTCTTGTTTTATGCACGGACTGCAAGCATTAGCAGGGAGCAGATCCATGAAAGAGAAGACTAAAGAAAGATCATAGAAATAAAAGCCGCAGCACATTATTTTTAACTCTACAGTTTGTTTATGCAGCTCTATGGTTGACTGTACTGAAACACTTGAGGGCTGCAAAAGCACTTATGTGAACTTTTGGTCAGGAAGAAGTGTCTGACCATCCAGCCTGCCTTTATGAGGGTTTTCAGGGCCTCAATTTTCTTCTGCACACTACTTATTAAAGAAGAACACCACTACAAATTCTTGGGAAGCATTATCAACAGCAATCAAACTTCTCTGCCAGATCAAAATGCTGATGTGACCATCCCCGTATTACTTAACTATAACCTACTGACAGCAGATTTTGAACACCAGCCACTTTTTTCTAGACAAGAATCACTATTAATAAAGAATCACTATTAGTGACTTCACATGAAGTACAACTTCTCAAAACAAGATTTCAAATTTGTAATTTAATTCTTCATTAATTGATACCTTTAAATATAATGTTTTATGAAAATTAACTTGCTTGTACTTGTGGGCAAGAAAAAAGTTTGGTGGGTTTTTTTTGTTGTTTTTTGTTTTTTGTTGGTTTTTTTTTTGTTCTTTTTTTTTTTTTTTGTCCCACTTTTTTTTTGTTTTGTCCCCATCATCCTCATTTCCCAAGCCCCCCCTTCCCCGAATGTGGATCATGTCAGCAGGGGTTCATCTAATCTAATCTGCAACTTTTCTTTCTATGTGAGCATATATTTAGTTTGGCAGAAGTTAATAGTAAGTGCTGTTAAAATGAACATTTTATGACTTGGTGCATTTTTTTTCCTTGGAAATAATTTTTATTAACATTTACCAAATACCAGTAAGCCAGAAGATCAAGAACTGAAGAAACTTTGGATTATCTAAACCAAAAACCAGGTTTCAAGGTAGACATCCACTTCGAGTTTACATGGGTAAAAAAGGCACTTAAACATTCTAAACATACAGTGTAACTGAGTCTGGCTTCTGTAACTGACTTGGAAACTTGGTTTCCAGCTTGCCAGTTTATTGCTTCTTTCAGTACTTCACTGATCACTAAGTTTCAGTTTCAATTGGAATACCCTGGACCTATTTACCTGATCTACAAAACTAGCAGATTTGTGCTCACAGGAGTGTAAGTGATCTTTTGTCTTACTAAAAGATCACAAATTAAAAAAAAAAAAAAAATCTGTGATTGCATTGCACTTTACTAAAACTAAGAAAAAACACTTTGTTTGGCAAAAGTAGTTTACTCTTGACATACGACTGATGCAAATTATAGCTGTGATAAGACCCAGGTCAGTTGCCTGTAACATGTTCACTGTTTCTTTTCTAGGCTATGGTCTGTGACAGCATAGAGAGGGCGGAGTGCTGAATGCTCCGAAGAAGACTCAACTTGGTAAATGTAGAACAGAACAACCTTATTTTCCACTCAAAAACCAGCAGGCAGCCTTTAGGGCTACTAGAGCAAAGTAAAACCACTGCCTCCCATTTTATCACTACTCCAGGATATAATAATATCCACTGAACTGGGAAGCAGCTAATAGTCCTAAGCAGTAGATTAGTATGACATAGTAAGAAATGGGACACTGAAGCCTGAAGCTCTTAAGTGGTCAAGTCTAAGTGCTTTTGAGAAGACCTCTACAGATATCATTGTCCACAAGACAAGTATTCCCACAGATAATGCAAACAAGTAGTTCGCCACTGAAAAGCACTGGAAGACTTGGCCTGTTACTCCTTCAAAATGTTTTCAGCTGGTATTTCTCAGTGATTCACACAACAAGAAGCTGGCCAGTTTTACAAGACTGCATGTCCAGAAATAACCTCTATGATTTAACCTAAATCCTTGTTATACAAACTTACCTTACACCTAGACAATGCTTATGAAATGCTAATGTGAAACTGCAAACACTTGAATACTTAGCTTATGAAGGAAAACTTTAGCTTGGAAATCTAAACTTTCTCTTATGTAAAACCCAGGAACTTTGCTAATATGAATGTGGATGTGATACATGAGGCTTGGAAAACAATTTGCTTTATATTCTGATCTAAAAACACACAGAAAATGCGGATTCAGGTAAGAAGTAATTGATCCAGTAGGAAATGCTAGCAAGCATAATAATCTGTTTTCATATCTAAGTTCATGCAATTATAAAAGCTGAAATGGAAAACAGTAAATGAATGGTTGATTCTGAACATGCAAAGGGTCTAGTCTGTACTGATGCTTAATAAAGTACATATTAGTTTCATATTAACAATGAATGTCTGCACTCAATTACAGATTGATGTCTGACATTAGATTTCCTGACAGTCTGTTAGTTTCTAGACTTGATCCAGTATAAGATCTATAAAATTTTAGCTTAGGCTTCTGCTAACCATGTACTACTACTTCTACTGCCTTTCGATTCTGTAGCGCAGAAACTAGTAAAATGTTTTTTTTTAAAGTCATATTCTTTCTATAAATATGAATCATTGTACAAATTCCAAGCAGACATTATGTCCAGTATGTAGCTACAAGACTACAAACATAAGCATGCAGTAAAAAAAATCTTCTTAAAAGAACATACTGGAAAAAGAGCAGGAACCCTGGGACTCTTGATGCTTGATGTTTGCCAATACATTTGCCAATATGCAGACAGGCCATAACTTAAGTTTTACAATCTTGCTCTGCAGGTTATTTTGTTCCAGCCAACTCGTATCAGATCATACTGAAATCCATTAGAGGGTTGTGAAAGGTTGAGACGACAGTTGATGCTATGATACTATGAAAGGCTGAAAAACTATTCTGGTCTCAGACTTTTACAGAGAGACCCCTAGTGACTCCTGCTAACAGAGAACCTGAGTATCACCCAGTGTGCAAAGCCTTGTTATGTATAAGCTCTATATGGAACAGAAGCCTGGATGCATCGCTCTTGAACAGTGAAAACAGACAAGACGCAGCTGGGTCAATGCATGCGAAACTTGTGCCTCTTAGTAAACTGGCCAATGTATGTCTTGCTTCCCTTCTCTGCACCTTCTCCTACTCATTGTTTTGTTCACACAAACAAGCGCTACCTACATTACAACCCCTTGATCCAACCAATTGTATGAAATACCCTTTTTTCATTATGAGGTACGTATGCATTATAAAACATAAGCAGGATTTTAAAGAATTGGTATTGTTTGGACCACACAATTCCATGCTATACTAATAAATAGTAGAGAAGCACAAAAGTAAAAAATATTTTGGCCTTCAGAAATAAAGACTTAAGACAGGATTTTAGTGGAGCTGCACAAGCGGCCAATATTTTGGTTATTACTCAATCATAATACTAAACTCTCTAGACTGCTACTATTATCAGTAAAAGCTGTTTTCTTTACAAGTCTTGCACAGGTTGCACATAAGCTCTTTACCAATCCTGAAGTCCCAGCGGGTACAGAGATTATGGTGAATCTTAACAAATTTTATATCAAGTTCAGATTTAAAGTACTCACCATCTGGGTCAGAAATCATGTCCAGAAGAGATTTATCCAGAGTGGATTTGCTCATTATCTTTTCCTCATATTCAAAATACACATCCAGCTTTCGACTCTGTTTAAGAGCAAGTGTTAGGGTTAACAGCGTAATGATGTGAAAGTATTTATTTCCTCTTTAAAAAGTTTTAGTTATTAAGCTGTTTTTAAAAATAACTTTTTTAATAAATTATCAGTAAAAGTGCATTATGCTTTTATTAACTCTCAGAAAATTGATGCTTATGTAATTTTCACATTAAAAGTGAAAATGGAAGTTAAGCAAGGTAATTCTGACATGTAAAATTTAAACTGGAAGAGGAGCTTTGTTTTCAACTATGGTTTTGCCATGGCTGAAAACTATATGCCATCATACATAGTGTTATGCTGTAAAAGGAAAAATCAATGGCCAAGTGAATATTATGTCACATATTGTGCTGAACATTAAGTCCCTCAGTCAACAAAGCAATTACTCAATGCAGATAAATGTAGGAAATTCCTAATTACATTAAGGCATCATCCCAGAGAACAGTTGGCAGCTTGGGCTGGTACCGAAGTAACTACTTCAGATGAAATTAGATTACTTTGCTAACACTGGAAAAGCCGTTTCTCATTATACAATGACACTTATAGATCAAGTTGAGAAAACCCTAATTTAGAGAGGATGGCACAGGGACTGCACAAAATTAACGAGGCAAAAGCTTTAGAGAAGAGATCACATGGCCATGCAACTAATGACAACATTGCAATGTATCTACACAAACAGCCCAGCCTGGCACTTCTCAGCCACTGTATCATGCAGTTACAATCTAAAGATAGAAAAATGCATTTCAAAACTTAATCCATTACATCACACATCATTATGAGCATTTGAACATCAAAATGTAGCATCACAAAAATGTTACAACTACTCATCGTTCAAAACCTTCATATCCAGTAATTAACTAAATCCTGGTGTTTGGACACATTCAGCTATGTATTGTCTCAAAGAGACCAGCAGAGTGGATCTCCATCTCGTTGCCTTGTATTTCAGCTCCACATAATGCTCTTTGGGAGATCGAAATGATATTGCCAGAGTGAGGTAAGAGTCACTAGTGCTTTTCTTGGGTTAAGAGATTCAAGAAATTTTGTCTTATAATACTGAGGCATGCAAAACTGCACCTAACTCACTGCAGTGGTTGTTGTAATGTCAGCACCACCAAAACTTTAGAAGTCTGTTTTTCACATGGTTTTGAATTCTACTAAAACTATTCCTGAGATCACAAATAAAGAAATGGAATTTTAGAAAACAGTATTTCACCACCCCCCAAAAAAGGGAAAAAACAAAGAAGAAAAGACAGAAAGGTACTTCTCTAGTCTAAGAATTTTTGGGTGTTTCACCTTCTGCGTACTGTAAGTTCATAAAAAAAGAGCTGGAGATGAGAATATAAAACAAAAGAGGTAAGTCACAAAAATATTTTAATATTGAAAGCCTTTGGCAATCAGCTTATGATGCAGATAGCTATGTAACACTGCTCTATTTCTCATTCACCACCTACTGAACTAATTAAGAAAAGCAGTTAGTTGCAGAAGAGCAACTTAATTTAAGGTTTTTGTGGAAGCTTGTCATTACAACTTATAAAATTAATTACCATTAAGAGTGCTCAAAAAATGACCACTCACTAAAAACAGAGCTAGAGCTTCTTTCAAGCTGTATTTACCTTGAACTCATGTTAGAGGAGTATTCACAGTCAAATTTTGGCAGTTATGCTACTGTAAAACCTTGGATTACTCCTGTATTTAACCAAAGTGATTAACAGAGGCTATGTTACACTAATTTAACATTTTACTAGATCTGAACTACCAGCCTTTTTACAAGTCCCTAAGTCAGATGTAGTTTGGCATCTGGCACGTCAGATGTGTTCTGTGACTTCAATTCTACAGTATCTTGGAGACTTGGAGATGTGCATTATAGTTTCCTTAACTCTCTCTAGAGAGATAAAATATTGCAAAAAATCTACTACAGTTTTTCTAGCCTTTCCATTACATGCACTTGCTTTTTGTATTTTAACTACATTTGTATCTCCATACATGGAGATAAATGGCCATGTTTTTAAGTTTGAAGCATTTTTCCCAGACAAAAGGCATCCAACAACCAAAGGATTGTCTTGAATTGTGGAAACTCAATCCTATTAAAATAAATATATTATTGTTGAATTTGGCAATGCCCATATTATCTTAGCTGGTGATCTGTGTAAGACAAATTTATTCAGAAGGCATGTAAAAACATAGAACACAAAAATATTCATTAATTCACTATATTTGTTTACAGATCAACTTTGAAATAAAACCACGTAATTCAAACATGAAAAACTTTTAATTGTAAGAACAGATTTACAATTGTTAACTTACTTGGAGCAGAAACTAGGTAAAATTCTTCTCAACCATGTGCAACTTCATGACTGTTTGACCATGACTGTTGAATGAAATGGACTAACTGCAGCAAAGAAAACTCACTGGTTGCATGTATTTGCTATACTTTGAGCCTAAACTGAAACATTAATGGTACATGTACACTTACTCTCTTAAAAAAATATCGGACAATTACTTTTGAAATGTGAACTCAGTACTCTTTGGAGGGCACCAAACTGAAAATCCTAAAACTTCAGGTCCTTTATTTCTATCCACAAGAGGCACATCAGAGGTAAGCAGCAATATAAAAATCTCAAGACTCTCTTTTCAATGTGACAAAAGCATGAACGAATGAGATGGATCACTATGGTGAGTCCATTCAGCTGCTTCTTCATGACATAACCAACAAAGGTTACTAGCAAAGATGCTAAGTGATTTTCCTTATACTAGCTTCCTAGGATTTAAATGGCCATCTAATCACATTTCATACAGATTACTGAATAGCCTTAAACACTACTAGTTACCTTTTGACAGATTTCCCAGATATGCCACATCAATGAGACAGTTACTTCCTGAAGAGCCAACTTGTCTAAGAAGTGCTGATAAGAAGCAGATGTCCCATTTAATTTGAGTAAGTGCAATGGCAAACTCAAAGACATGCCAAGAGGAAAAGCTCGAGAATAGGAGCTAAACAATCTTGTAGATTTAATTATAAAAAAAGACAGCAAAGAAGAGGTTCTCATGGATGCCAAACTGGCAAGCAAGGTGAAGAAAAACCGTAATAAAACCCAGTAATAAAACCAAGATGCATTCACATTTACAGATATTCCCTTTCTGCATCCTGCTCTTAATTTCCTACCATGACACCTTGCTCCATAGCAACTTCATTCAGGAGACCTTTCTATCTGCCAACTTAGAGACAGGACCTGTACTGCAGCTAAAGTGCTACACTTCAGCTTGCTTTGTCTTTTTTAGTTTGGGCTTTGTCTGTTTGGCTTTTTTTTTAAATATATTTGACAAAGCTTTCCACTAAGCATCTTTAGAAACAGGCTATTCATAAGCCAAAATTTATTTTAGGGAAAATTACTGAAGTGCATGGGAATCTCTACCTGTCACTGTAGTCCAAAATGAATACAAAATTCCTTCTTTTTTAAGCAGAGAATTGGAAGCAGGACCCACTGAAATCTCTTGGAGGGTCATTTTTGTAAGGACTTCCAGGAGGCTCTCCTATCCTCTTTACAGTACCAAATTCTTCCTTTTGGAGAGAGAGAGAGAGAGAACATGCGGAAGAAGAGAAAAGAAATTTTCTAAGAAATTACTGGAATTTCTCAAAAAATACTGACAGAAAACAACCAGTACTAATAGCCCCCAGAATGAGTGAGGCTGGTCAGGTAATTACAGTGTGCTTCTAGCAAGAGGAAGAGAAACCCTGGGAGAAGACTGAAAGTGGCAGCTATAGACAGTTCCCTTTGACTGAACTGCACAGAGTAATGCCAGAAGGGTCCTGTAACAGAACTTAGAAAAAAATGTTGTTTACTGTAAAGTTACTCAATTATCAGTTCTGAACTACAGAGAAACAGCCTGGACCACTGTAACATACACATTTCACAAACACATGCTGCTTCTGTTTACATGGTAAGACAAAAACGTAATCTCAAATTTAAAACAGAGTAGTTGCAATGGTAGAATTCATTTACAAAATATGAACTTGATAATTTGAAAGTCTACTGGCAATGACAGTAATGGAGTCAAAGTATCAGGCCTTGAGATAAAGGAAATTCAGATATACACGATAAGAAAATTATGTAAGAATAAAAAAAAACAAAACCCGAAACCAAACAAATGTAAGTTATAGGCCACGATTTAACATATTTCAGTAACCCTTGTATTCATACTAGAATAACATGCAAAGATAAGCATTACTGAAACTCCAGAGCAGCTAGAAAGATGCCCATATTACTAGTGCTCAATCTGTTATCTGCTGGATACAGTCCTTCAGTCACCAGCTTCTCCAGAGAAAAAAAAAAATCAGTGCAAAACAAGGATGCGTTTGTTCTAAGCACTGACAATAAATACTTGATGGTTCACTTTGTGAAAAAAGTGATGCATTCTTTCCACCATTTCACTAAACAGTAAGATATGCCAGAAAACTGCCAGGACTCTTAAGTATGTGATTAAGTTCTGTTTTCCTCTTGCTGTGTCTTAGAAAATGATCCAGCAGAATGTGGAAAGCAGCTGTAAACTGAACACGAAAATATGACAAGAAAAAATAAATTCCCCTAATATACCTAAAGCAGGTCTCATAGTATTCTTTCCACTGATTCATATATATGTAGGGAAGAAAAACGCTCAAATACTTGATGCAGTAAAAAACCACAATGAACAATACGAACAGCCTGTTTTAAAGTATGAATGTGCTTCCAGATTATTTTAAAAGTGAAAATATAGTTAACTTGAAAAAGAGTATGGTGCCTCACTAGCTCCTCATAAACTGGGCACTTGCGAAAAGAATTCTCTCTTATCCTAACCCGATTTAATTATTGAACTGTATATAAACCCTATTAACCACAGCCTCAAGGTGACATCAGACTTTCTGTAAAAAGTACCAGCTAAGATACTGCACTTTTTGAGAGTACTTTTGAGGAATCCATGAGGTAGCATATCATCCTGCATGTTAAAATTCCACAGCTTGAGATAGAAAGGTACTTTTTGTAACACTGGAGAGTGAAAAGAGGGGAGAAAACAGACAAGACAAAGCAGTTGGCATAAAATTTACTTATCACTATATTGAATAAACTGCATGCCTATTTGTCTTGCAATCTTTGACAGTTATACAATAAAAAGGTAAAGAGCCTGAGCACTTTGCAGTACCAGAATTAAAACTCATGTATGCAGAAATGGATCACCACTCTGGGAACTCTCCAGAGGCTCCCTGTCAGAGGAGAAAGCCTAAGGGCTAGTACACAGCTACAGCAGAGGGAAGTAGAGTAATTCCTTCAACCTCCAGGTAACAGAAAAGTGTGTCACTGTCACCTAACAGGGAATGACCAAGTGCATCTGGCTCCAGTCCATCGTTAAGAGGACAGTGGCGATTAAAAGTGGTATTACTGCCATTCCACATCTTACTCTGACACCTGGCTTCTATCAAAAAAATAATATATAAAATACTACTGGTGTAGGCCTATCATTAGTGTCTCAGTATCTTCCTTAGAAAAGCGAATTTACAGACAAGGCATCAAATAAAGGTATCAACATTGTCAATTTTTGTTGTTTTTTTTTTAATAGTACTAATGTACTGCTTTTAAATTGCCAGATATGAAAATGGACATGCTTAATATTGCAAAAGCACATTAACTATGCCCTACAGTACTGAGCCAAACACAGACACACTTACATCTCTTTCCCAATTTTATAAATATGTAAAACTAATTTATTAAAATTCAGAATGAATCCTTTGTTCACTTACAGTAGTTAGCTTAAAAAAAAAAATCAGTAGCAGTAACAACTGAGGACAGATCTTAGGCACTTTACAAATGGTAAAGTTAGCTTTGAAACACATCACCTTCCATGAGTTATAAAAAGCCTGGGGTAAAATTTTCTAACTTGATTTTCAGTGAGTCCTGGCGCTTTTATTGTTTTCAGAAACAGAATTCCAGTGTTTCTGAAAGTCTCATCTGTAATTTCTGTTCTCATACTGTTTGAAAACAGATCCATCTTCCAAGTTATCCTAGTAGTAACCATGGTCTTTACTTGATAGTGAAACCGTCTGCAAGTTCTCTGATACAAGAGCAGCAGACTTAAATAGAGAAGAGGACAAGCATCCTCCTGAAGTGCTTAAATTATGCACAAGACATCTAACAGACCCTGCTGCAAAGACCAGTTTAGTAACTTGCATCATTATTGCCACACCTCTGGGTATCATTTTCATTGGTGAACAAGAAACAGTACCCTTCTGATAAACACATACAGAACAGAAAATTGCTTAGACTGAAGTTGTAACTTGCCATGACACATCTCTAAAGTAAACAAAACACTTCTATCAAATTTATTTTAGGAAGACTTTAACCCACAATAAAGTTGTGGCCATCATAAAAAATGAGAGTATACTACTAAATTCTGGTAATATAAAAATTCGTATGTTTACTTCACTTTCCATGTCGAGGCGTTCAAAATTCATTCCCTCTCAGCCTTTAACACTAAGTAATGTTATACAGTGATTTCTGCAAAACGTAGCACAATTGAAAAGGCTCACTTTCTTATCTTAGTTTACCTGCTCAAATATATTTCTCCAGGTAAGGAACACTACTGACAGAAAACTGAAGTTGGAGAGCAATCATACCTTTATATGCTCCAAAACGGCTGTTGCAACATTTGTATGAAGATCAATGAGCCTCTTCTTTTCCAGAAGTTCTGGAAGAGAGCTGAAGAGATTAAATACAAACTAACCTGCTGAGTTGCACAGTTAGCTGAATTGTGTATTCTACAGCTGGTACAAAAAACTTTACAGCTGCATAAAACAGTTTGGGTTGGAAGGGACCTTTAAAGATTATTAAAATCTAAAATTACAGAATACAGCAGGATTGGAACTAAAAAAATTACTAAGTATAGATATAATAATTCTCATTACAGAAGGACATTATCCACTTGTAATGTCGTAAAACAGGTTTTTACCTTGACTAATAATTTAATACTCCTATTGAAAGCTTGTGATCAACAACAGATATACGCCCTGCTTACCTAAACAAATAATCTACTAGAATTATGATTTATATAAGCAACACTTAGTTCACATCTGACACACCTGCCAAATAGCAGTAATACACTCTTCTGAAGGGGGCCAAGATTTTCCTTAATAATGCCAGACTACAGAAAACACTCAGACAGAGGATAACTGAACTGGGAAACATCCTGATGAAGTTTTAGTCATACAAAGAAAGCTTTTCATGTTTGCCACTTTCATACCCTGCTGCCTTAACCTGAAACAGCATCCTGAGAAGTACAAAACTTTAAAACTATAGGGGGAGCTTACAAATACCTGCTTGCTTTTTTGAAACTCATCCATCACACATCCTCTCGAATTCCAATCAAATTCTAATTATGGCATAGCATACAAAGCAACTTTTGAAACTCACAAAGATAAAACTAATGCAGACACATGATGGATTTCACAGGGCACTGGGCATTTCACCCCATCTATCCTCAGAATAAGAATCATTCCTTCTTCCTTCTGATTATGGTCTTTATGAAAAGCAGCAAATTGAACATCTCCCTTCTCCAAGGCATCGATGGAATGAAAAAAGATTTACAATGAGGAATGAGTCTAAATCTCAGACTTTGCGTCATCCATGGTGGCTACGTCTCCAAAGGAAGGGAATAAACTTCTCATGAAGAGTTCTTGATGACTATAATCTTGCCAACAGATGTTACAGTAACTACATTAGTCTAAATGTAACTGATTACTCACTGTGCACAGCAAGCAGATGCTTCAGGAAGTGGGTTTCACTAGCCATTTATTTAAGGAAGGAATGCACAGGTAGGTAGTTGTGTTTTTCTGGTGGAAAAGTGTAAGCACATCTATGATGCACTTAGAATATTCATCTTTGCTGAGGAAAGACTCCAAATCCGTGTGTATGGGGGCTCATGCACACATGGTGTGGAAGTTACATGTGGAAGTACTTGTCAAGGATATTGCATCAATCTTTACCAGGATTATAAAGCACTTAAACTCTGTTAACCAAGCTGAATAACTTACTTTTATTTATTTTGAAGGATATCAAAAGTGAGATGACAGAAAGAATTAGAAATGGTTCCAAATTAATTAGACAATAAGGCATTATTGATTACTTACCTGACAGCTGAAGTTAGCTTAGCTGTATTATCAGAAAGCATACTTATTGCTCCTTCATCCTCCCCTTCTATACCCTGGATTTGGGGAACGGTTTGGAAAGAAGAGTAAAAATAGTCACAATAAATATAAAGATCTCACATGCAAATATAGTCTGTACACTTAGAACCTATTTTCCTAATGGTATTAACATCTGGATTGTGTTTTTTATAGTTAGTATGGAAGTTATATGAATGTAAATCAAATACATGCATGAAATTGAACCTTCTCATGAAATCTGGTACTTCTAGTCCTACTTTTAAGACTATATTAAGCCTAAAATTCGGCATGCGGTGATACTTTTCGGGAAAAGGGGATGACGTGGTAGGCTAAGCATTTCTGCAAGTCCTACTGTCATTTACATAAAACACATACAGCTAATAAAACTCACCATGATACTTTTAAGCCTTTTGACTTCATCTTCCTGGGCTCTGTAGGATTCCAGTTCTTGCTGAACTGACTCAGCTACCTCTGGAAAAGGACTAATGAAATACTCTGCATTAGGCTCAGTTAACAAACTGAAACACCAGAATCAGATAGGCTGCATGATCAAGATGATAATGGAAATGTCTTCAGAAATATCAATACGCAAATCATGCAGCAGTGTCAAATCGGTGAAAATAACATCTTACTGTAGGTTTACTTAAACTTTCTAAGATATATTCACTGCTTTCAATACTTCTATGGAATTTTGATAAGAATGATTTTGCGCTATGGAACAAAAAGCTAATATACAAGTAACATGGATGATGATGGTTCATTATGGGGTGGGTTGACCCTGACTAGCCATCAGGTGCCCACCAAGCCACTCTATCACTCTCCTCAGCAGTATGGGTAGGGAGAAAATAATGTGGAAAATCTCCCCAAAGCTCATGGGTGAAGACAAAGGCAGTTTAATAGAGAAAAAGCAATGGTTGCATGAGAAAGCAAAGCAAAACAAAACAAAAGACTTTCTTCTCTACTTCCCATGTGTAGGTGATACCTGGCTGCTTCCCAGGAAGCAGCTGCTCTGGAAGACAAACGTCATAAAAAAAAAAAAAAAAAAAAAGAATGTCCTCTCTTTCTCCTCTCTTCTTCTAGATTTTATTGCTGAGCAGATGTCATAGAGTATGGAATATCCTTTGGTCAGTCTGGGTCAGCTGTCCTGGCTATGTCCTTTCCCAAGATCTTGCCCCACTTGGTGAGGGGAGAATGTTGGAGAGACAGCCTTGACGATGAGCCAGCACTGCTCAGTGGTAGCCAAAACACTGGTGTGTCATCAACACCTTTCTAGGTACCTATACAAAGCACAGCACTATGAGGCTGCTAAGGGGAAAACTAACTCCATCTCAGCCATACCCAATACACCTTAAAAAATAAAAACTCAAAACATTTTCAAAGAAGTTTAAAAATAGAACTACCATAATATGCAGAATACTCAGAATTTATATTGACTATATTAATACAAATTTTGCACCTATACAGCTTACCTGCCCTTATGTTTTTGCCAGAATTTATCAGACATAGTTAAATCATAGGACTTCTTATTTTTTTTCTTAGGTCTGGCACCTGCTGGAGAACTTTCTGTTCCTGTTGATTCTTCCAAGTTAACTCTGTTCAAATGAAAATCCTGAAAAAAAAAAAAAGTAAATATCTGATAGTTTTTAATTATTTAATCAGTGAAATTATTTAACTAGTGAAATAGTGAATGCATGATAACAAACAGTTTGCGACAAAGTTGGCGTTTTGCTATATAGCTTTTCTTCCACGATGCACGATCTGTGTTTTCCTGCAGCATACACATTCCCTCTGCTGACTTCATTTTAACCCTTTTCAAGAACATTAAAAATCTGAAGGTGATCTATGCTTGGCAAATTACTATAAAGAGAGTCAAAACAACCACACAGAACCTGCCATGCCTCTTTTAGAACAGATGTATTTTTTTTCAGAAATAAAACTCCAACATTACATTGTCATTACAGTGAACAGAATTAGATCACTCTAAATTAAACTGTCAACAGTTTAAACTGGTTTTAGTTATCCCTTGGCAGAGTTCACACTTCAAATTAAATACTATAAATGAACCACACCAGAATAGGAACCAAACTAAGTAGCTACTCAAACAAAGCATATGCAGTGAATGACTACAAACCTCATCTTACAAGACATGTTTAAAGTTTCAGCAAAAAAAGTATTTTTTTGAGTATGTATAACAAAAATTTAAAAAAAACCCAACAAACTAATTTCATTGCCAGTTAAACTGTGATGTTAAATTGGTTCACCAGTGGTTAAATTAACTTACCAGTGACCTGAGTTTCCAAGTTAGTTTTGGCATGTATAAGTTTTACCAAAATAATTCTCATTAAGTGTGCCTCCTTTCACCACCCCATTTTGTCTTTATATGGCTTTCTATCCATGCTTCCCATTTTTCCATATCCACTTGTGAAATGTTGTTTATTCAGAAAGGGGAATCTCTTCATACAAGCCTGTTTATATGTAGGAACAAAATTATAATCTAAACAGATGCAGCATACAACTTTGTGCCTGGATTAGCATTTAGTTCATCATCCCACTGAATTCCTGGACTGTTGTAACTCAGAGCTTAAATAAAAAATGATTTATTTGAAAATGCATTTTACATAATCATCACCTCAGTTAACACTTTCACTGTTACAATTTATGGCCTTTTCAAAGGCTGCTTGCGGTTATTTAATGAAATACTATGCTCAGTACACGAAGAACCTGGCATGCTGACCTTTAAAGTGAGTAACTTGACTGGTCTGGAAATGAAACTTGACATGGAATCACAGGCCACTTGGTTACTATTTCACAATACAATCCTGTCAACTCAATGAAAACTAGATGCAACATGCAGCATTTATCAAGTTGTTCCAGAGAAACTACTGAAATTTGATGCAGCACAGACAACTATCCCATGATTCTCAAATCATTCATCTAGTGTTATTCTAATACCCCTCCATATTTGTAGCAGTAGTTGTCCTAAGCTTCCACTACATCTTTGATCCCTCTGCATCTTGACGCACCAAACTCGTACACCAGGGCATACCTGAGGCCACCCAACACTACCTTCTTTACCTGGCAGCTGAGTAGGAGGCAAGTATGTGAAGCTCTGCATGGATTTACTATTTAGTAAGTGAGCATTTGCAGATTAAATGGTTGGCATGTGAAAAACTGAAGTGTAGACCTTGTGCAATAGTGTTTACACTGGTAAAAATTCAAATTCAGGTTTCCATCCCCTGTTCACCCCCTTCTTTCACTGATTTTCAAAAGCAATGTGTAGAAATTCAGTACTTCTGTTTGCAAGTCTCTAAGCAGTTCAACAGTCATAGGAGAAAATAATTGTGACTGTACAATTCACAACCAACTCTGTATACAAACACATATGTATATATGCATCTTTTACATATCCTTCTAACAGTCTCAATAATAAAACCAAAATATGTCTCAAAGATATTTAAATTATTTGCAAAACTAATTATGGAATATAAAAATGTCTCCAGATTGTAATTACTCTTACTTGTGTATCTTTCATTATTTACTTTGTAAGTATACATGAAATGCATGAATATTAGGTAAACAGCATCTGCTTTCATTCAAGAACATTTCTTCTACTACTACTGGTGGTTTTACAAAATAAACTTGAGGAAAAGTGATCTAAGGCTACTGATCTAAGGCTACCTGAATTTCCAAACAAATTATTTAAAATACACTTGATATCTCTATACTGGACACTTACACCACCTTGTGGGGAAAACCAGAAACAGGTATTTTTAGAAATTCAAACACACTAAAATCAGTTCTAAAACCTCGTTAAAAGCATTAATTTTTCAAAACTGAACTGCAGTTAATGGAGTCTGGAGTTTACATAACAGAAAAGAGAATGAACTACTGAAGAAAAACACAGGATTTCTGAATAGTCTATCTTTTGATAATATCAAGATTTCAAGTTTTTAACCATTTTAGAAGTTACTACTAAATAACCTTTCTAGATAAAATTTTCCAAGTTGTTTTTTTACCAAAAAATTTCCAAATTACACAGACAGAACAGATTTTGCATTATGAGAGCATCTGGTATAAAGTTTAATAATAAATTGAGTGAAAAAATAGTTTTGGTAACAGAATCAGATTTATTCTTACCAGAACATCATGCACTAAAGCTTGGTATGTCCATGTATGATGTAGAGGAGTTGCTAAATCTATGTTTCTGTCAACAAGGACTAACAGGGGCCTTTGGAAGCTGAAAAGATGACATGGTATTAGTATTTCGTTAAACATGTTTAGAACGCCTCAGTAACATCTTCAGTGATTTCAGCAACCTTCTGCATCATGTACTTCAAGCTAAAAGCCAAACTGCTTACTGCAGAGTTCCTCCAGCCTTCCCCAAAGCATCTGGAGCTGATGACTGCCAGAAATTACAGGAATCACTGTCTTAGTAATGATAAAAAGATAATTTCTTTTTGTACTGAGTAAAATTACCAATGAATAAATATTAACCAGAAGGCGAACAGTAACTAGCCTTTTAGGTTATTAACTAATATCTCTTCATGTGGATACACATTTGCGTGCCAAGCAACTGTTTGAGTGGCTAATATTCCACCTTAATTCCCACTATAAACCTCAAATATAAAAATATCTCTTTCAAGGGCTTTTAATTATGAACTTCTGAGATGCATTGTGGTAATTCCATCAACACTCAATTTTATGGAAAAAGAATGTAGAAATGCCTAAATATCTTCGATTATGGCTGCATGAAAAAATTATTGTGGAAATAAGAAGGCTGTGAATCATCAGAGCATTAGTGGAACCATTTCCCTTAAGGACATTAACCCTACAGTAAATGTGATGGCTAAATTACAGCATATTTAAAAAAGTAAAACCATATCAATTACATGCTCTGGATTTCCTTACAGTAAGTATTTTCATCTCAAGAGCCTTAGTCACTCAATTCTGAAAACCAGAATACAAATCTGACGCTATTTAACTGGTTAAACGTTCTCATGTTTCCCTTTCCTGGCATTTTGATTTTCTGAAAAGGGAAAACTGTGGTTACAATTCAGTTCCAATGAAAATGGGGTAAGTGGTATTTCGCAGCTATTCTCTCTCCTAATACCTTTCAATCTCACTCAATTTTGCCACCCTTGATGTTTCGTGTCTTTTATTGAAGTTCTGCTCTTAATTTGAGATAAAAAATATGATGACTATTTTATATCCGGTTAGGAGATCATAACCATCTCCTTCAGCTACAGTCTTCCCAATATGCCTCCTCACCTTTTCATGTACAGTGTAAATGCCTGTAGTAAGCTTTACTAAAGCAGCCTGTAGAGCATTCAGCTATCTGGGAGATACACAAGAGGCTGCTAAAAACACATTCTCAGTTGCATGCAAACATCCACAATGTCTTTTGTCACCCCTCTTTCCCCTCTAAGGATTCAAATGGTCATGACTTAACAGTCGTTAACTATCTATTTATCCAAGTGGTAATCCTTAAGCAGTCCTCCTCAGGTACACACAGGAATCAGCTGAGAAACACTTGCTTTTTGCATAACAGTGCTCGCAAGTGAGAAAAATGGGCATTTCTTTTTAATGGACTAAAGACTGTTAACAGCTATGTTCAGACATCCAGCCGGATTATCATGGTCCTGCAAAATTGGTGTATTTGCAGGAACTTGGTTCTTGATGGATTTTAGGGTGAACAAAATTACCTGGTTTGTTAAATAATTCTTGTCTCACTGTCTTGGGACTGCACACTTATTAGCTATAAAAGTTTTCAAACTGGTTATACCAAGAGATTGGAAAACTCCCATAACAATATATAAAAACTTTTAGTATAGAACTTGAACCGAATTCCTGTAAATTCAGTTTTCAGAACAGTGGTGACTTATCCTAATGAGGTATTTCAGACAACTGAAATACAAAAAATAAAAATACATACTTATATTACTAACGTCATACCTGAACTGGCCAGCTCCAAGTGTGTCACCCGTAAAAAGACTGTTTCTGGCATCTCTTAGATTCTCTCTGAGCTTCTTATCTAATTTCTGCGGGGCGGGGAACAAAATAGCTTTTAATAAACCAATGTTTCCTAACATCTTGATATGGTCAACATTCACAGATTCATTGTGCTGTTTTTTTAGTTTATAAAAGTCTTAGCTGCAGGAAGCCTAAATTTGCTGCATACAGGAAAGAAAACTCTTCCTTCCATTTTCTCCCTCCAGCATTTTTATCTACACCCAGGACTACACAGAATGTTTCCTTTATGTCCACTAATCTCCTCCCAAGACAGTAAGTACCCTCTTCCTAAATGTGTGAATAGAAAATACCAGGAAGAGGCACCAAGACATTGCCACATTGTTTCATAGAAATGAGGTTACCTTCAGTATGAATGCATGCATAGCGAGTGCTTAGGTTTAATCAGTATTAAGGCTTCACAGACAAAGAAAGATGTGAGGAAGACAATAAAAATGAAGAACAGTGACCCCTAATGAAGATAGTGCTGCAGAGACTTTTAATTGTGATTTAGTTTGGTAATTTCATCCCTAATTGCTGATCAAGTTCAGTCAGTTTAGTTTGACATAGTAAAAATGTCTTGTACTTTCAGGGTTTCGCAGTAAGATAGACTAAAAATTTCTAAGACACAGAAAAACCCAGGCCAGACAGCCATGTTCTAAGCTCTGTAGATATACCTTAATGGTTATAATTATAATGCCTGTCAGAAAATCTTTATAAACTCTAGATAAGGAATGTTTATTCACGTTTAATTTTCTCATCAGCTGATTCCATAATATTACAATTTCCACAAATGAATTCCATTGAACTAAAATCAGAAAGGAAAGCTGGCATACCTCCTTGACAGTTTTATTTCCTTCATAAGGAAAAGGATACAATGACACTAGATTTCTCAATACTTGGCAGACAAGTAAACAAGATGTTAGGAAAGTTTTAAAAACAGTTTCTTACCACTGCCACCATTTCAGCTGCAGTTCCTCTTGAGCATCTGATTATAGGAATAGCTCCTAATAAAAAATACATTGACTTCTACATGTATTATAATTTTCAGATTTTAAGTTAGTGTACCTTCACATTTTTTGTGACATTCTGAGATTAAATTTTTCAAGTGGATAATACAAACTTACACTAAATTTGTCTCTTGCAGTCTTTATGAAATAAAAAATACTGTATAGAAATATTAAATAAAGTTTTGCAAAAGTAAATAATACCTCATATAGGAATTTATGAGAGGTACAGTGTGCACTAGAAAGATAGCTAATATGCTGTAGAGGGGGCAAACTATTTCATATAGAAGCATTTAGTTTCAAAAGATTGAAAGTCCCATTAAAATTGTAATAAAAATTCTGATAACACATCACAATAGGTCAGTTATAACTCACTGCAGGGTGAGGTCATCTTCACAAGCATGTTCTTCATTGGCTTTCAGGTTTCAAAATTGTTAACTACCATTTCTCACACTCATATATAAATATGAAAATTCTAATACCATAGAGTTTAAGTGACTGAGTAAAAGAGACTTAATCTGTATCATGCTAACACTTAAAAGAACTCAATAGGTCCAAGGGAATCTCCCTTGAACAGACTGCCCTACAGTGATCCTCAGCTCCCCTTGTAGGAATGCTGTCTCAGACTGACTGATTTCAGTGAGAACTTGTATTAAATGTCATCACTGTGAAAAATGTATGAGCTAAGTATCAAGAAAACTCCCAATAAAAATAAGTAATTTTTTTAAAAATAAGCAAATTTAACGTATCTTCCTATTCCTCCAGTTATTTCACTTAGATCTTTGCAGGGTTTATTTATGTAAGCCTTTTTTTTTTTTTTGTTATTTGTTGTTTGGGTTTTTGGGATTTTTTTTTGAGAGCTACAAATCCAGAATTCAAATTTAAAGCACTATTAATCTTTACTGCAAACTAAGATTTTGTTAGAACAGTGAGTCCAAACCTTTGCATTTCAGTATTCTTTTCCTATTGATACTGAAGACTAAGACTCGACTCCCATGTAGGACAGACTTTACTGTCTCTTGCAGTGATGTATAGTAAGGTCATTAACCCACCCCATGAACTATTGAGAATTCTGTCACAGATCTAATTCTGCTTTTCATTTGCTACAAGAAATCACTAAACTTCCAAGGTATCTCATTGAATATGGATGTTTTCTAAAAGGAAAGCATATAGAAAACATGCTAAAATTTGAAAACTTACCAAGTGTAACAAAAAAGCAGAAGAGACTATCAACAATAGTGTCCATTATAGTTTCCATTTCTGTGTCTGTTATATCTGGTCGGTTAATGGCTAAAACAGTGTGGAAGAATTAAGAATAGGGTTAAAGAAGTTTATGCCACTTTAATATGAGAAAACAATCCTCTTCTTACATAATGGCTGTTAATAGCCAACAGCTTTTATTGCAGAGATCAAATCATGAAATGCCCCTCTTAGCACATCCATTTAAGAAAAAAAATTGGGAGAACTTAATTGCTGCTCACTGTATAAGGTCAAACACTACACAATCTTTTCCAATTATCTCTGACAATGCATACTGTAACTTCTGGATTGCGTCAGTATCGCGCTATTGAAAACCTGGAAAACAACATTATGGAATAGAAATGGCCGTCTATTTGGAAACCAATCATCAGATGTAGCATCCTCAAGAATTACTTGTATAATTTAAAGAGAATTACAGTATGCAGTTATCTATATTTAAAGATTCTAAATGCCACCACTTGTGATGGAGATTCCTTTTACTTTTTTTCCTTTTTTTTTTTTTTAGTAGATTTACAGTCAGTCTCCAAGTTAGGGAGAACTTCCAACTTTTAAAACATTTCACACTACAAATGGAATGACTTCCCTCACACATGTAGGTCAGGAAAAGAAAACAGGTAGCAACATTTCTATAAAATAACTAACACTGACAGGAATATAACAGCCAACAGGAAACATCAAACCTAATCTTATCAGAGGTCTCAAGTGAAGCACTATTTCTGAAGTCATGCCATAAACCCCATCCTGGTTTGTTTTACTTTATCTTTAAAATTTGTTCATACAACTACCTGTCTTATACTCTTTCTTCAAAAATTAAATTCAAAGCTCTAAACATTAAGCCTTTTATCCCAAATTTATGCATGGCCAGCTACAATCATTCTCTAACTGTAAAGGTGCTTTTCCCACCCTGCTTTGTCCTCTTAAGAACTTTAGACAGATGAATTGTATTAGCAATTTCTATCAGCAGCTATTCTCAGGAAGTCAAACCTCTTATTATGCTGCTGGGATGCAGCAACAGACATGCCCCTGGTGGTGGCTTTTTTTTTTTTTTCCATTCTGAGTTCAAGTTTGTGAAATATCTGCACCCAGAAAGGCAGACTTTTCCCAGGATCCACATTTTCCTATAATTCCTAAAGCTCTGAAACAACTGGGCTATCATTCTGTAGTTATCTCCAACTAATGGTCTCCCAGTTTATAGGTCTCCCAAGTTTATATCTTGGTTTTAGTCCCTTTTCTTTCTCATTTTTAAAATTTAATTCTCTCATTATGCTTGATATACTCATTTATGATGTAGCAGTAATCTGCATACTGTTGGTGACTTCTAATTTTGTGCAACATGCACATTTTATGAGCACATTCCTGTTTTTTTTGTACCGCAGCAATCAACACAAATATTCAGTATTACTGCTGCATAGGTCAACCTTTGAGAAACTCCATTAATAACCCTCCAGTAAATTGTTCTGTTGTGTTTTCTATACATTCCTCTCTCTCCACTGTAAGAAGCTTATGGCGATGCATCTACTACGGGAAAGTAAGCTTAGATCTCCTACGTTTTCTTGTTGTTTTACAAAATCGATCCATATTTGGTAAAGAAGCATTCACAAACCATCAACCCAAAAACATAGACTTTATACCAATTCTATCTGTTTACTCTTTCTTCTACACAGTCCTAGAAAAACAGAACCAGACAAAGCCTGAGGGATTATCTAGTCAGTCCTCTTACCCAAAGATGAGTTAAACCCCTGTTATTTCTGTGTCTACACTAATTTCCAAAGCCTCCAAGTCATAAAAATGCCACAGCATTTATAGGTTTCTATTCTAGTATTTCACTATCTTTTGTTAGAAAGCTCTCTTAATATCTGACCAGAGACTTTCCTGTTGCAATTTAAGCTCCTCACTTCTTGTCCATTTCTACATGGACAGACAGAATGTGTTGCCTTCTTTTTGTCTGTGAAAGCCTTTTATGCAACTTAAGAATGTTATCATGCTTATTTGTCCTGACATTACCTCTCTGTAAATGCAGTCATACAGCCAGGAAATCAGGAAACTGAAAAGTAACCTTTTCCGTCATATTTGTTCTTAGTTCACCCATTCAGCTACATGCATGAACACACACGGCAGTACTGCTGCAAAAACAGTAGCTGTCTTTCCTCACCATCAGATTTACACTGACTTATGCAGATTATGAAACTATATACAGACTGGCAGTTTCCTGCTAGGGTTACTCTCCAAAGGCAAAAGAAGACCATTTCTTTGCCCCTGCACTCCTACTGCCTCACACAGTGAGATGCATCAGATCAGTGCTCTTATGGAAAACTGATCATTCTGTATGGGAGATTAGATTTCTGTTTGATCAGCTTTTGGAAACAGCCCACTTCTAGATGGGTTTAAATATAGTGTGAAACCATCTGGTGTGTGGCAAATTTCAGTGGCCCAAGAGTGGAAAACAAACTGCGCAGAAACACACAAAACATTTTCAGTCATTTAAATTCAAATTCCTTGCAGCTAGCAGGTATCTTATGAGAGCTGCTCAAATATCTTTACATCCACACAAACACAATACAAAACAGTTATTACTAAAACTCTTTAACAGCAGGTTTTAGTGAAAAAAAGTCTGATTTTCAAACAAAAATGCCCTTCAGAAGAGGCTTTTTTCCTCTTCTGTGAGACAGAACTCAGTATTACAGAATTCAGTATTACAGATCCAGTTTTAAAGGAAGGTACCAACTCTGGGAATCTGGAAAGAAAGGAGAAAGATCTCACCACTAAATGTTAGGCATATGGAGAATTCTCATCTCTACCTGGTCACTAGTATTCTGTGCATCTAAATAAATCAGGAATTAACTGTAACACTGTGTGTAGACACTAACTACACTAAAGTAATGAGGAGCTGCTGCTAAAAAAGGGCTGACTTGCCTCTGTCTAACACACTTCTGCTTCTTCCCTTGCACTGGATTTGCAGATCACACAAATGAGCTGTTATTTTCTAAGAAACGAGTCAACTGAACAAACACTATGCAGCTCCAACACTACTAGTTCCGATGTAAGTAGGAGAAGATGAGGGAAACTACACCAGGGGCAGCTAGCCTGTAATAGCTAGCCATTTGAATTAGAGGGGAAGGAGAGGTAGTGTGGTAGTTCTCTGTTGATTTAGCATATTGAATGGGTCAGAGAAACACAAAAATCAGATCAAAGGGAGGAAAACCATGTGGACAGTTATGCCAACTAGTATATATGTTGACTTGAGCTGCCATAGCACCATAGATGTAGAGGTAACTGACCAAAGGCAGCCAGCTTGGTTTCTCTGCTAGGTTCCAAAAGAGGTCCAACAGAAGTCCCAGGAAGAGAAAAAAAAAAGCTTCCATGCGGCTGACTTCACTTACAACTCAGAGACTTTGAAAAAGCTGACATCTGGCTCACACACATGCAGAAGCAATCAGTGTCTCTTATTTTCTAGGAAGTCCTTTCCCAGATTCTTTCCTGCGCTACTCTGGCCCTTGATCCTAACCATCTCCCCTTGCACACCACCACGTTTTCATGTCTCAAGAAAAGGAGACACTGACTGGTCGCTGTCTAAAAGATACAAGAAATTCTGTCAGTTAAAGTCATCTTTCTTGCTTTGTATTTCTTACAGTAACTTTCCAACTGACCATTCACACAGAAACAAAACACTAATTCCTTAAGAACTGCAGAAGGGATCATGACTACATAGTAGTGCCTAAACACAGCAGGCACCTGCAGTGCCTATCTACATCTGTAAACAATACAAAATTTTTCCTATATTACTTCATGTATGTCCTGGGTTCAGCAGTAGCAGTAATTTTTCTCCTTCTCAGCAGCAGATGCAGTGCTGTGTTTTCAACTTTTGGCCTGGGAACAGCATTGAAAACACCAACGTTTTTAGTTGCTGCTCAGTAATGTTTAGTCTGACCAAGGACTTTCTGAGTCTCATGCTCTGCCAGGGAGGAGGGGAAGCTGGGAGGAAGGAGAGACAGGACACCTGACCCAAACTAGCCAAAGAGGTATTCCATACCACAGCATGTCATGCCCAGTATACAAACTGAGGGCAGTTACCCGGAAGGGTGAGATCACTGCTCGGTCAGGCTGGGTATCAGTCAGCAGGTGGTGAACAGTTGTATTCTCTTCCCTTGTTATTTCCCTTATCATTTTTGTCTCTAAACTGGAGAGATAGCAATTTGATAGGTGGACCAGTCGGTGGATAAAGAACTGGCTGGATGGCCACATGCAAAGAGTTGTGGTCAATGGCTTTCAGCTGGAGACCAGTAACGAGTGGTGTCCCTCAGGGATTGGTGTTGGGATCGTTATATATTTGTCGCTGACATGGACAGTGGGATTGAGTGTGCCCTCAGCAAGTCTGCCGATGACACTAAGCTGTGTGGTTCAGTTGATATGCTGGAAGGAAGGAATGCCATCCAGAGGGACCTTGACACTCTTGTGAGGTGGGCTGATGCCAACCTCATGAAGTTTAACCACGACAAGTGCAAGGTCCTACACCTGGGTCGGAGCAATCCCAGGCACAGCCAGAGACTGGGCATACAAGAGATTCAGAGTAGCCCTGTGGAGAAGGACTTGGGGGTGTTGGTTGATGAGAAAATAAACATGAGCTGGCTTAAGTGTGCAGTTGCAGCCCAGAAAGTCAACTGTATCCTGGGCTGCATCAAAAGGAACGTGACCAGCAGGTTGAAGGAGGTGATCCTGCCCCTCTACTCTGCTCTTGTGAGATCTCACCTGGAGTATTGTGTGCAGTTCAGGTGTCCTCGACATAAAAAGGACATGGAACTGTTGAACAAGCCCAGAGGATGATCAGGGGACTGGAGCACCTCCTGTATAAAGACAGGCTGAGAAAGTTGGGGCTGTTCAGCCTGGAGAAGAGAAGGCTGCATGGAGACCTCATAGCAGCCTTCCAGTGTCTGAAGAGGGGCTATAGGGATGCTGGGGATGGACTATTCATTAGGGACTGTAGTGACAGGACAAGGGGTAATGGGTTAAAACTTAAACAGGGGAAGTTTAGATTGGATATAAGGAGGAAATTCTTTCCTGTAAGGGTGGTGAGGCACTGGAATGGGTTGCCCAGGGCGGTTGTGAATGCTCCATCCCTGGCAGTGTTCAAGGCCAGGTTGGATGAAGCCTTGGGTGGGATGGTTTAGTGTGAGGTGTCCCTGTCTATGGCAGGGGGGTTCAAACTAGATGATCTTAAGGTCCTTTCCAACCCTAACTATTTTATGATTCTATGATTACTACTGTTGGTGGAAGCAGTTGTGGGTTTGTGTTATACCTCAGTTACTGGACTGTTCTTATCTCAACCCGTGGGAGTAACATTCTTTCGATTCTCCTCCCCATCCCTCCAGGAGCCAGGGGGAAGAATCAGGGAAGTGAGCGAGTGGCTGCGTGGTTCTGAGTTACTGGCTGGGCTTAAACCACAACAATGTATAAAAAGGCCTGCTACTCGTTTTATACCTATACTGCAGTTTTGCTTGACTAAATTTGTTATTTAAAGATACATCAGTATTTTTCAGTATTACAATAGCTGTGTTGTAAAGATGCTGAAATTAGTATCCAAGAACTGCTTCCTTCATGACTTTAAACTACATCTAGCAGATAATCCTGAATTCTGAGCAGATCAAAATAAAATCATTGCTTAGAATTACCTATCACTTCAAGAGTAAATTTCAGTATGAGACATTCTGGTATAAATTTTTACACAAATTTTACTTACCACGATAGGAAACAAGTTCTTTGTTTTGGTTACACAATACAAACATGTCATCTTCTAAAGTAATAAAATTAAGATACTGATCAAACACCTAGAAATCAAGGAAAAATGGTCAGAACAGCACAGAGTGAAGCATTAAAAAATCTCTGTGGTTTATTGCTACTTCTTCTTGAACCTTTTACAGCATTACCCATTAAAATAAAGAAATTAAGATATCATGTATGATTTTAAAAGCCCATGCAAGGATGGAGTGATAACACAAAACACTAGAGCACTTGAAAAGTGCTAAAAGAAAACAGTACAAATATTTCTGCAGACAAATTTTTAGTAGCCAAGCATCACTGAAAAAAACACGTATTGAGGACATTATAAAACTACAGGTTTATTTTTTATTAATATGAAGGACTACAACATAAACAGGGCTGAGCTCCTAGGCAGGATCAAGGAAAGAGGGCAATATCTAAACAATGAGGGATTACAGTCCACGAATTCTAATTTTTCTGTAACATACCTGTCCATTCAGGAAAAAAATTAAACCTCTCTATAACATGGGACATCAGAACCATAAAAACATTTAAGAGGGTTAGTGCTACACCAATTCACTCCTACTGGAGATCTCAAGTTTAAATAAGACTAGTAGTTTTCATTTCATTTCACTTCACAAGAGTTTCCTTTTCTCATGCCAGTAGTACTTCCTAACAGGATTGAGAACAGGTGAATGTATTTAAGTATATATGAAAGCAATCAGTTAATAATTTACAGGTTTTGGTACAGCTATTGAACAAAAATAAGAGGGTAAATACCTGATACCTGCCTTTAAATCATAAAGGTGCAGGAGTGTACTGAGTAACAGTGTGTATGCATGAAACATCCACCTCTACAGTACACTGCCTATTAAAAATGACAACTGCATTAATACTGCACTTCTAGTGTATTTAGGAGCTAAAAACTCCACCCTATGATATATGCACTAGATGCACTCATTGAGCTGATGAGATTGGGAATACTCTGAAACCACTCTATTTCCCCTCATCATTTAGCATAAAGGTCTTGCAGCACTTGAACTTTTGACTAAGCTGAAGCATGGTACCAAGCTGCATTATACTGAGATGACTGTAGATTCCCTTTTTAACCAAGCAAACATATGCCTAACACTGAATCTAGCCAAACATTTATTTTGTTCATGATTCAGTCAGAAAAGCTGTGTATGGCACTGAAGTGGTCATGTAAGAATGCAAAACCACCAGACTGGGGGATTTTCTTACCTTAGCCACTTGAGTTACTGCATTAGCACCTATGGCAGCATTTGCAATATCTTCCAGTTTACTTCTTGAAATGGCAGAAATAAAGTTTAAATAATAAGATTCATAGAGCTGGTTTCGAAGATCCTAAAAGGACAGAAAGCCACAAGCTTTTTCCTGAATAAATACTAATTTATGCCTGACTAATTAAAAAACATTCATACTTTTACTATGTGATGTTCCAATTAACCACAGTTCAATAAATTTTGGGACGTGTTTATCTTTCTGTTCATACAGCCCTGTACATCATGTTTTCACTACATAACTAAACATAACCAACCTAACACAGAACTGCAAAAAAACAGGAAATGAAATTTAAGCTGCCAGGCAGCAACTACTATTCCATAACTTACCACTGACCAAAAATCTCATTCCCAGAGAACGTGAAAAACTGAGGTTTAGCCTTGTCCAAGCCTCCCGCTCAAAGCAGAGTCAAATAAAGCAGGTGGCTCAGGACTGTGTTAAGTTTTGAACATCTCCATAGATGCAGACTCCACAAACTTTAAGACAAACAAATTAGACAATTTGTTCCAGCATTTGCCACCCTCATTAAAATAGCTTTTTCTTATGTTTAAATGGAATTGCCTGTATTTCAGTTTGTGCCCACTTCGTCCTGTCTTTTCATCTGCAGAATACTCTCTCTGAAACAGAAGACATACTTACTTTCCTACTTTCTGGGAAGCTGAAGTTTTGTGTGTAAAAATTATAGGTAATATTATTTGACAAATACGTGCTAATATATAAAAAAATGCAAGAAAAGCTGTTCAGGTATGCATAAGGAGCAGATACAGAACAGTCACACTCCAGTGAGTACAGGAGTATGCCACACGCTGTTGTGCCCACTCATTTGAAACATTAAGAATGCAAGTTACCTGGCACATTCTGTCAATATTTTCTTCTGTTGGCATCACAAAATAAACAGCTGGAACATCTGGAATAGCATCCCGATCTGAATGCAAAAGCCTGAAAGTGAGAAGTACATCTTTAATGTGTTCTTCCTCTGATTTGTGTAAAATTATAAAAGTTAAAGAAATTATTTGCACAGACACATTTAATTTCCTACAATTTCTCCCTACATTTAGCTAGATTTTTTGTAAGAGTAACACATGAAAAAAACTGTAAAAATCATACTTGTATTTTCTTTGGCTCAACAGATGTCGCCAAAGTTTATTCAAAGCTTGAGGAAAGGCTTCATAAATCTTCAAATATAGATTAATCCATTCAGAGGAAGGTAAAATACCGCATCCACCAAGTTCGTATACCAATTATAGACTGTTGACATAACAACAAAACCCCTGCATATCACATAGTATTAAACCTGCCTTTCCTGCTTCTCACATTTCTGCTGCTATGTCAACATGTTAAACTGTGTTTCCATTTCTAGCCTTCACTTAGGAAGGACAATGAACTAAATAAATGTAATCTGGAGAAAATTAAATGGGAAATCTCTTAAAATAATACTTAAAGATTCCACCTGCTTGACAAGAGACAAACCCTGTGTAAAAAGAGAAGCAGAGAACATGCACAGTCTCATGAAACAGTTTGTGCCAAAATGATTGTTACAGATTTGTAACAAACAGGAATTTGTATAGATTAAAAAAAATACCTATTGGATAATTTTTATTTTTGAAGAGGGGCTTCCTGTACTTAGTAAGAAATCCCATTGACCAATTCATGGAATCTTCTCTCCATTCCCTGATTCTGAATAATACCATCAGATTTTAGAAATAAGTCAGGGTATAATCTTTATTTCAGTAGGTACTCATTGAATGATTTTCAGTGTTCATGATTCTGGGGAATATTAAATCAAGTTCTTTCTAGGAATAGAAAAAAAATCTCAAATTTTTAAAAGTACTTACAGATGCAAAGTGATCCCCATATCCCTCAGCTCTTTCACTGACAGCAAAGGTGAGATTATATCTTGGCCAAATCTGTCATAAATGAGAACCTGAAAAAGATATGCATCTTCTTACAAAATGCTGTGAAAAGTGGATACTGCAGAATACAGGATTCAGTGGATACATGAATTCCAGTTTAAGAAACTACTACTCTAACCTGAGAAGTGCTAAACATTTACCAATTTATAATTAATCATTAATTTGTCATGGACTTACATGTATGCTTATTAATAAATTAAAAAAAAAAAAAGAAAAACCCTGATAAAGGGGAAAAAATAATCATTTCCATCTCCTGAAAAGTGTCAGTCAAACAGGAATTTGTTGTCAGAAATTTATTATTGCAAATGCAGAACTTCTCTGAATTTGGAAGAAACAAAGGAAGAAACAGAGAGGGAAAAAAGGAACTAGTGATAAAAGGCAACAGAACAGATGAAGAGACAGAATATATACTTTGTAGTAGCAAAAAACTCACACATTACATATTAGCTACTTTTTTAAAACTAACAAACATAGCTTGAGCTGAGCTTGTTCTAAATTTAAGGAACTAAGCTTATTTCCAACTCGATGAGTTCACCTGTAAGGTATTGTGCAATGAGAAACACACCTAAGTATATTTCAAAAATATCTTCCTCAGTTACTCATTATAATCTTGCCTACATAGTCAGACACTGTGTCTTCAAGCAGCCAGTATCTCAAATAAGTATTTTTCTAAGCAATTCTGATACCGAATTCTGTATGTTCATACCACATGAAAAATTATTTCGTAAAAGTTCATAACATAAAGAAGATGCTTGAGTTAGGTAAAATTTGAAAAACTGAACTTTTTTTGGAACAGTCTAAAATTCTCCTATTCCTATTCAAATAGTTCTTACCTTCCATACTGGTTCTCCTGTGCTGTTTTTAACAGGAGGAACATTGAAATTCAGCATACGTTTCAAAGCCACTGGAAAACAAAGCAGAATAATGCTTTATTATCCTTTCACTTCAACAATAAAGATTAAACACATTATTAGGTTTTATTAGATTATTATGTTATTAATTGTATTATCATTTGAGAGGAAAACCACCATAAAATATAAATGCAAAAGTCACATATTGTTATTTTTCTCTTTCATGTGATTAGAAAATTTTCTAAGAGGACTCACTCCATGTTTGACTGCAAACTGGCAGAGAAGCCTCACAGAATTTGTTAGTGAAGACTGAAGCAAAGAAAGCATTGGGTACCTCAGCTTCATCTGCGTCCATCACCACTAAATGACCAGCTCCATTAAGCAATGATCCAACATTTTTCCTTATTCGTATTTTCACTACTAATGTCGCAACAGAAGCTCTTCTCATTGCTCTTGACATATGCTGCAGGTCTCAACCTCAGTTGAACTTTGTCTTTCCTACCACCATCCATCATAGAACAGGGTTGGAAAGGACCTTAAGATCATCAAGTTCCAGCCCCCCTGCCATGGGCAGGGACACTTCACACTAAACCATGTCACCTAAGGCTCTGTCCAGCCTGGCCTTGAACACCGCCAGGGATGGTGCATTCACAACTTCCCTGGACAACTCATTCCAGGGAAGTTGTGAATGCTCCATCCCTGGTGGTGTTCAAGGCCACTCATGCCCAGGCAACGTTTCTGAAGTCCTCCTTCACAGTCTGTCCCCGCTTCCTCCTCCGTCGCACTGCCTTTTCAAATCACATTACCAGCAGTGAAACTTTCTTTCACATTTAGGCTGAATGCTTTCTGGGGCAAGGATCAGTTTTTTACCATACTTGCACGATGATATGCTTTGACTAGTTACGAACCAGGGTAAAGGTCACAGCAAATAATGCACATATGTGGTAACACAAACACCAAATGATAATAAGTCCTTCAATTTTTCTGAGTATCTTTCAGTTGATCAATCTACCTCCTTGCAAACGACCTCCCCAATGGGAGAGACAACATGGTTCAGCAGTACAGTTTGACTGAAATAATCAAGTAACAAGGTGAAGAACAGAAAAGAATAAGCCTGTATGGAATAAGAGCTCAAAGACAGCAGGCTTTATCAGAAAAGCAGCAGAGTGAAGAAAAGAACTGTACCGGAACTTTAAAAAACGCTATAATAGTAAATGGCCACAGGAATGAGACTACAGAAAGCAGACTTCTGGTACAAAAAGAATACTACTAGTAAATATTTAAGGTCCACACAGAAATGAAGACTGAGATTGTCTGGCAAATGATTTTAGACATTTCATGTTAAATAAATGCACCCAGAACCCTCTGTACCACCAGAAAGGCACTGCAGTTGTCAAGGAGAAGGTGACAAGGTTTCAGCTCAAACTACTGACCAAAACCTTGGAGAGTAAGCGAAGTAGAGTCCTATGGAGTCGACAGGCTCTATGCTTCAGTAGGATGTTCAAATGGATAGCTTAAGACTCCATAAAGCAGCATCAAGACAGAGAAGCAAGAGTCAGTTTTGGACTCAAGAGCAGTATGTAAGGAGAGCCAGAACCCTTTAACCGCAGAACGCCTCCTGTGTAATTTCGCACTCTCAACTTCTTGGCCGTCACTGCACACTCACTCCGACAGCCCCATATAGCCTCAGGAGCATCGCAAGTGCAGCTTTGGTTTTGCACCACTAAGCCGTATTTCCCATTGATCCCCGCAACGGGCAGAAAGGCCGCCGAAACGAGGGAGCACGCAACCCGCTGCTTGCGGCCTCGGAAGGGCTCCGCACACGTCCCGGGCCCGCGGCAGCCCCTCCCCGGGAGATTTCCACACCGCGGCGGCACCGGCGGCCGCGGCCCTGAGCCCGCTCGGCGAGAGCTGCGCCCAGAGGCCCCCGGAGCCGCCGGCCGGCCGCTGGAGAGGCAGCTGAGCGGCACCCCAGCGGCTGCCGGAGGAGAAGAATCAGGAGGAGGAGGGAAAGCGCCGCCGTCCTGCTGCCGGGAAAGCCGAACCGGGCGCGAAACCTCCGACAGAGGAGAGGCGCGGCGGAGACACCCCCATCCCGCGCCGGGGCAGGCAGGTGGGAGCCCCAGCTGCAGTGCGGCCCCGGCCCTCAGCGCTCCCGCCCCGCCATAGGCGGCTGCCGCCGTCCCCGCCGCGCGGCGCGGCAGCCGCTCACCTGTCTGCTTCTCGCGGATGCCGGCCGCCATCTTCCTGCCCCGCCAGCCCGGCAGCGGCCCCGCGCCCCGCCCACCGCCGCGCACGCAGCCGCCGGACGACGTGGCGGCCCGTACGGCGACGAGGGGCGGGTCCCGGGCGACTCCTCAGCGCCGGGCGTGACGGTGCCGCTGGGTTCGGCGCTGCTGCCCGGAGCCGTGCAGCCCGCTCCGGTCGTGAGGGAGCTGCATCCTGTGGTTTAAATTGGGGCCTGTGCTTTGCCGCAGCTGAGAACATAAAAACAGGCTGAGGTCTTTCAGACTACGTGCTGGGGCTCTCTTTCACCTTTGTTTTCTCCTTCACCCCCCTTCCCCTCCACACGCCAAAGCAAAAAGTGGCATTAAGTTTTTGCTCTTCTGACTTAATTTCCAACAAACACTGATTTTCCAACAAAATTCCAATAAACGATCTTAAACGGATCGAGGGCAGCCCCGGGGCACTCAGATTAATTACAGGGAAAGTACTAATTTTTTTAATTCTTGCATGTTTTTGAAACGTGAAAGTTTTAGTGACTTAGGGAAACAGTTAAAGGTTACTTGCCTTTTCCTCAGGTAGCACGTATCAGCACACAGCTTTCCTTTGGCTGATCACATTTTTGCTCATCATTGTACCCTTACACGAGTCCTGCAGTGGAGAGTCTCTCCAAGCAGAGACTCACTCCAAGTCAGTTTTGGATACAAAGGTAATTCGGTAAACATGCTATGGATGTATATAAAGGTGTATGCAGGTCCCCAAATGAAACTACAGACAATAGCAATAACATTTCTTAAGTTAAAACTCATTAAATCACCAAAACAATAGCAGTGAAGTTACATATTTATTCCAAAAGAAATTCAACTTTTTATTGCACTTTGAATATATACATGGCAGTTATTTCCCACAATTACCAATTACTTCAACACTGATGCTCTATCTGCCAAGTACAGTGTTGCTTGAAGATGCAACAGCTCAGGCACTGATCCTGCAGTTAAAGTTATTTACAAAATTATACTTTTTGTAATATTCCAATTACTGTTTTAAAAAGAACATTGTTTATGCAATACAAAATCAGAAGGTTCCATTGTTGTTGTTTTTTTTTTTTTTTACAAACGTTAATACTGACAATGATTTTTTGTATACATGATTTCAGAAGTTTTCACATTTC
Source organism: Lathamus discolor (assembly GCF_037157495.1). Lineage (NCBI taxonomy): Eukaryota > Metazoa > Chordata > Aves > Psittaciformes > Psittacidae > Lathamus > Lathamus discolor. Next base: position 42,632,533 of record NC_088889.1, read on the forward strand.
ATTTTTTACCCAATTAATATTCCCTTAAGTGAAAAAAGGGTAAAGCTTGAGCCTGATATAATACAGAATCAAGAAACTTTAAAAGCATATTTTGTAGCCTACATTTATTTCTATTTGAATGAGAATTTTTGATGCTATTTTCAAAATGCACATGCAGAATGTATGAATTAATGACATACTCTGCCCTGTATTTCACATATACCTCTCTAAATCCTCAAGTCTTCCAATCCCAAGACTGAACAGCTTAATGAAAAAAGCCAAAGCTGCAGTACACAATAGTTTAGACCTTAAATACAAGCTAATACTAATTTCTTTTCCTTTTGACTGTATTTCACTCATTAACCAGTTAAAAACAGTAACAGCTTTTTCTAGTAAGCATCTTTTCCGTTGGTGAAATCAAGTCACAGAAATTTCTTACCCCTTCATTTTTCAAACATATCTAATACTTGAGGTTTGGTTTTTGGTTTTGTTCTTCAGACCACTAATACTAATCTATTATTGTTTACTAGAAAATGATCACTCTAGAAAATAAATACCTTATTTGATATGCTAATTCCAGATAGAAGCTTAGGGTTTGATGCAGAAGCTGTGGGGTGAAGTTCCTTGGTGAAACACAAAGGACTGCAGTAGTTCTCTTGTGGCCTTGACACACCTTGTTAAAGCTGCAACTTCTACAAAAATGTATTTAATACACAACGCTAATGCAGATGCAGTCAATCTCCTTGTGCTACAGAAATACTGAAAGTAAGCAACTTCTCTAAACTATTTTCCAGACATGCCTCAGGTTGCAGTTTATGTAAAATGAAAACTACCTGATAATATTGCACTTCAGTGACCTGCTATAGCAACTGAAAACCTGATGGTCATTATGGCTACAGAAATTGCTTTTATGTTTTCCAGTCAAGAGACCTTTCTGTGTTTCAACAGATTGGAAGTCAACTTACTCAATGGAATTTTAGTGAACAGTTAAAAGTAATTTTAAGATTGGTCTATATAAATGTTCAAAAGGAGCAGAAAAGCAAAAGTTTCTCTCCACAGTAACATTTAGGAATATAATTTGAGTATATCAAGGATTATATTAGAATGTATAGACTGAGATGATCAAAGTAACAAGAAAGGAAAGGCAACTTGTCTTGAATGTGTACGTATCAGTATCAGAAAATGAGAACAAGTTCTGCGTAAGAAAGAAGTCTTCTCAAGCAGTATTGAAGACTTTGTGAATTCCATGTTTTGATACAGCATTGTATAGTAGAGTTTTAAAGTTAACTTACAAATGACATTAGTTCTACCTTTACATAAAACTGCTGAATTCAAAACTAATAAGCAGTAAAACATGTGAACCCTATTTTTATCTCAGGTACTTTTTGAAGCCTTATAATCACATTACCTTTCTTCACTGAAGGTTTTACAATACAATTTATTACTTCCAAGTTCGAAACCATTTCCCTTACAACTGCTGTTATCAAAAGTCCAAGAACTGTCCTTTAAAATTATACACTCTTGTTGCTAGTTCTGTAAGTTCTGTACTTCCCCATACAGAAAAACAACATAGTATTACAGAAGACATTTATCTCTGACTAGGCAAGAAAAAGACTCCATTGGGTATACCACTCATTTTTAAAAGTATAATTACCTATTTGCAGGAATCACACTGCTGTGTTTTAAGAACATGAACATACAATGAATCATTACGCAAATGAATTTGCAACAAACAGAGCATTCTGAAGGGTAAGAATAAAAAGAAGTTATTGGCAGTATGACATTTAAAAATTACGCAAAGACAATAAACATGGAATATTATTGGAGAAAAAAATCAAAATGGAATGAGAAAACACTTTGTTTATAAACAGTCAACTGTCATTCTTCAAGATCTCACAGACACATATTTTAAAGGGGACTTTTATATGCGTTTGGCTCAGAACCAGAAAACCGTTCCCCAGATCAATAAAGAAGTTTTAGCAGTTTAAAAAATATTTCGAAATACCTGCATATTGTCTAATGAACAATACCCATTTGCCTCTTTGTCTGTAACCCTTTACAGAATGGTCTCAATTTTGTGAGTCTTGACTGCCACTTCCACAATTCTGGAGCTGCAGTACACTGCTATGTAATTAGCATTTAGTAATACAATTTATTAAGTAGAGGAATACTTGCAATGAACCTGAAACCAGATTAGCCCGGTTCTGGTGGTAGGGTTTTTCTTCTGAAACACCTATCCATTTATAATTTATTGTGGATGTACCTTCTTGCCAAGGCATCCAAAGTAAAGCAATCCCACCTGTATTTACAATTAAACCCAAGCTATATTAATTAAAAAGTATTCAATTATTCTTCAGCTTTTCGGTATTTTGAAGAATGTGGATATATATATATAGATATATACTAATACATACCTATCTTTACAGATCTATAGCAAAACCTGTGTTTGGGACATAGTATAAGGTAATCAAACTGAAACGGAAGGAAATTAAAAAAAAAAAAAAAAAAAGACACCTACTTACATTTAAAAAAATTGTACTTAAATGTCATTTTAGTTTCATAGTTCTAGTATTAGTAACATTAAAGTGTTACTGTGTAGGTGTCTTTTATGGCTTACTATTTATACAAATACTGCAGAACTGAAATATATTTCATACAGCTGACGTTGCTCAGACTACACCTACATTTGAACAGAAAGAGTTTAAACTAAAAGCTAGAAAAGTGTCAGGCACTGACAAGCTTGATGGTAGACTGCCTTTAATTCAACAAATAGTTTTAGTGTATATACCTCTGAAAATACTGGCTTCCATGGAAGACAAAGTCACATGTTCTGAGCAACAAATTCTTACACTGAACAACATTAAGTCTAACTCTAAAATTTCATTTTGAAAGACCACTTATCGTTGCATATTCAAGACTTGCTTACGGGTTTTACTATTTTGTCTACATGTATAATTAAAGGTTAATGTATAACAGCAGAATGCAGAAACACGTGCAAATACCAAAGATTTTGTCCAACAATAGAAACTCAAGTTCAACCAGATTTTGTTCTTGCCCCTAATTATTTTGCCTAGGTTTTCTCCAAACCTTAATTGTATTTTAATGCACTAACCAAAATGACCTTTCATAGGTTTGTATAAATCATCACCCGTCCACCCCAAATCATCAGTATAAAAACAATTACTGAAGAAACTATACATGGAACAACTGAAGAACTGCATCACAGCTTTACTTGAGACAAAGCTCTTCAGCAGTGATCTTCAAAATGTACCCGATTTGACTTTGATAAATAAGCTAATGAAGTATGTAAATCAATCACCATACTTACCCATGGGAAATAGCTAGAATGTTACATAATTTGACAACATTTCATGCTTGTCTACAGCAAAAGTAGACATTTAAAGTACTTCTCCAAGAGACTGCTGACTCTTCAAGCCAACTTCAAAAAGGAATATGTTTCGACATGTAAAGAGCATTTTCATCTGAAAACTGTTTTCCATCTTAAAAAATTACTTTTAGCATATGCTTGGGGGAAAAGGCCAAGAGTATGCTGTCCCAAAATACAGTAGCGATTCGCAAGCAGGCATTCCTGCAGAGATTTGGAAGTTTTCAACATCCAGTCTAGTAGCAAAAGTTTTATTCTCTTTCAACTCTTACTGTGTTTTTGATGGTGAACTCCATTTTATTCTTAAACTGCTCATATGTCTTCGTTATAGGGAGCTCTAAGCAATTATGGAGTCTGTTTCCAACAGGATACCTTATATGCGAAAACTTAACAGTAGGCTCAGGATCAAACCCAGTAGGGGGTATACAAAAAGAGCCTGTTACGAACAGCAGAATATCTTCCAACGTCACTACAGACTCACCACCTAAAAAAAGAAAAAACACAAGTAGGATTAAGTCGTATCATTTATTCCCTATTACCAATAAACCATTATCCTAAATGTTAAGTGTTAGATGGAAAAAAACCTGGAATAAGGAAACCCAGATCGATACCCTGAATTAATATGCATTTACATGGGCAAATAAGAAAATTGTCAGCATGAAAAACCTACCTGGGTTAGTTTTGAAAAATTTTAAGTAAATAGGGAAGAAAACCTCTTCTGCAACAAGAGACCATTGGCTTTCATCTTGAGACACGTTATCTAATAAGTTAACAGCAAAGCTAAAGACAGAGGAATAAAGGATTTTTCTGTACCACTCAGGTTGGGGGAGAGTGCCTTTAAAAAAAAAAAAAAACCCAACAAAAAACAACAACCAAACAAACCTCCCCAAAAACAACCAAACAACACCCCCCAAACCAACCGCCATCTTTAATATATTTACCCCTCTCAAGTTTCATTAGAATTAAGTTTCAGAAATTGTAATTGGCAAGAAAGAGGGGAAGAAAGAGCAATGAAGAACTGACAGTGACTTCAAAACTCTAAAATCCAAACCCTGCTTGCATACCAGCAGCTGAATACCCTGAATGGAGAAGGGGGGTGTCCTGGGTTCAGCAGTAGCATTTTTCTTCTTAGTAGCTGGTGCAGTGCTGTGTTTTTGACTTTCAGCCTGGGAACAGCTCTGATAACACCAATGTTTTTAGCTGCTGCTTAGTAATGTTTAGTCTGACCAAGGACTTCCTGAGTTTCATGCTCTGCCAGGGAGGAAGGGAAGCCAGAAGGAAGCAAAGACAGGACACCTGACCCAAACTAACCAAAGAGGTATTCCATACCACAGCATGTCATGCCCACCATATAAACTGGGGGCTAGATCACTGCTCGGGTCAAGCTGGGTATCAGTCAGCGGGTGGTGAGTGGTTGTATTCTCTTCCCTTGTTATTTCCCTTATCATTATTATTATTGGTGGAAGCAGTAGTGGTTTGTGTTATACCTTAGTTACTGGACTGTTCTTATCTCAACCCGCGGGAGTTACATTCTTTTGATTCTCCTCCCCCTCCCCCCATGAGCGAGGGGTGGGGAGGGAGGAGTGAGAGAGCAACTACGTAGTTCTGAGTTACTGACTGGACTTAAACCACAACAGCAGGAAAGGAAAAAAAAGTTACTTACTTTTCACATCTTGCAAATAAGCCATCCAAAAATCTGCACCTTCAACTTCATTTACATCTGACGAGGAATGGATTGTAAAGAGATCACAAAGAGTTTCTACTGAAAGTCCCTCATGTTTGTGGCACAATATACTAGAGAATGCATCTGGATGCATTTGCATTTTCTCTAGCACACCAAGAGTTCTCAAACCTTGCCTGAAACTAGAAGTGGGGAGAGGGGGAAAGAAGAGCAAGCATGGATCAAGAAAGTAGTAACTAACTAATTTTACTTTGCATTTTATAAAGCTGTAAGACTAGACATAATGAACTTTTCCCATCTGCAGTCTCCAACTCTGGTCAATTAGAGGTACGTGATAGTCCCACTTTATCTTACCTTGGACAATGCATTGAATTCTCATTTTAACAATCTGTTCCTGGGGAGCATTTGGGGCAGATGAAAGAAATACCAGGGATAAACAAACTAAATTTGCTAATACTATACAGCCATGGTTTACTTTTAATTTTTATGTGAGAACATACTGAACTTTTTTCTTACAAACATCCCTTTAGAAGCTTTTTCATCCCTAGACAAAATTAGGTGTCTGAAAAGATACCCTTCGCTTGGCTTCTGTAGTCTGCATGTGTTTACATGTTATTATTTCTCCCTATGGCAAATACAGATAACAATATCCGGGGCTACACAAGAGATTGTGGTGCCACAGGCCAGGGTTTAGGGAGGTGATCCTTTCCCAGCAATTGGGGGGGCCACACTTGGTGTGCTGTGTACAGTGCTGGGCTCTGTGACTGAAGCATAACCCTTTGAGGAAAGGCTGAAGGAGCTGGGACTGTTCAGCCTGCAGAAAAGAAGGCTGAAGTGGAATCTCAGTGTGTGGAAGTTATCTGAATGCAGTATGCAAAGAAGGCAGAGCCAGGCTCTTTTCAGTGGTGTCCAGTGACAGGACCAGAGGCAATGTGCACAAACTGAAACACAGGAGGTTCCAGCTGAACATCAGCAAATGCTTTTCTACTCTGAGGATGACCAAGCACTGGCATGGGTTGCCCAGAAAGTCTCCCTCTGTGGAGATATTCAAAAGCTGTACACAGTACTGGGCAACTGGTTCTAGGTGGCCCTACTTGAGCAGGGTGGGAGTGAATAAGGTGACTTCCAGAAATCCCTTCTCACCTACACACCAATTTGTTTCTGTGATTTAATTTTTATTTATTTTTTTTTTAAGAAAATCAAAGCTCTGTAGGCTGAAAAAACCCTACTAGTTACAGTGTACTGGGTAAGAATAATTCAAGCAACTGGCTTTACAATTTAACCACCAAGTTAAACGAGAATTAAAATTTCACCTCAGTTGTTTACTCATCATCTTTTAGATATCAACAGGCTAAACTGGTAAAATTCAGAATAAAGATGCTGAACATGTACAGTCAGTGGTGTAAAACATAAAGTGACTAACTCTTTACTTACTATCAGTCCCTGACAAGAACATTCATGCTGTACTCCCTTTTGTACATTTTAAGCACATCTCCAGAAATGCACAAACCATCACTTTCCCATAAACAGGCTACTTACTACTTTTCACTGGCTACTTTTAAAATATGATAATAGATTGGTCAAATATGCCACCTGAAGAGGGTCTTCACTGAAAGATTAATTATTCTCAACTTTATTAAAAAAAATCCTCACAATCAAAATTAGTTTTGTAGCTTCTGGAGATTCAGTTGATTCAAATTTGTCAAGGATAACACCCTAAATGTGTTAAGTATAAACCAAACCACACTTGTTGGATAAATTAGCATCTGTCTTTTTACTGAGCAGTTGAAGAATGCAACATGGAAGTAAGGTGAGAAGCCAATCAAAAAATAGTCAGCAGCTGCAACTTTCCCAGCTACCTGAAATCATCACTACCTCATGGAAAAAACAATGTACCAATTTTAAGTAGGCCAACTTACACTTCTGCACATTACTGCCCTCCTAATGGCACGCAAACTCCCTACTTTGAACTCTGGAAAACTCATTTAAATTCTAAATATACGTTTAATACTTCTGAAGTTTAAAGATTTTAAATTCAAGCAATTCTGAATTAAAAATTAACATAAGCTAGAGCAATTCAGTAGTGCAGGCTTTTCATGCTGTTGCACAGTGAGACTGGAATTTGCCATGGTGATAACAGTGTCCAGCTAGATTAACATCACTTATGAAAACAAGACTTTGTAAAAGCAATGCATTCCTTACTAGCTACCTTAACCTTGGAAGTGCTAACGGACTGATAAAAAAACATCTGCACCAGAAGGTGCCAAAGAGAAAACAAGCAGTAGAAAAACAAGTAGTTAACAAGAAATGACAGTAACTGGATGAGAAGTAAAGGTGGTAGGGAGAGATCACCGACCACCGACTCAATTCAGGACTGAAAAGGCTCCTCTTCCCCTTCCCCCCCCATCCTTCATGGAGCATGTATGCTAATTTACACGGCAAGTGAGAACAATTTACCCAGTAGGAGACCAGAGTACTAATTAATTATATATTTGTTAACTCTTAGACCAATGAAAAACTATTTCTTTTTTCTCTGAAATGTATATTATCTGAGGTACACTAAACTAAGGTCTGTTAGCTTTGCAGAGCTTCTGCCCAGCACCCCATTTCGCAAAATAGCTGACAATAAAATACCTTGACTCTGTGCGTGTACTGGCTTTTTGCACACCGGGTAACAATCCCACTTTTGGGACAACAATGTTGTTTAAAACTATGCCCTCTTCAGAAGGTTTAAAAAGGAATGTGACCAAGGAGCAGTGGAATGGAGTGGATATGTAGGGAAATAATTTCATTCTTTCAGTTTACCTAACTAGTTACAGTTGCTACTTAATCCACTGAAAATTACAGTACATTGGTCAAAATGGAGAATAAGTAAGAACATGTCAAAGTTAGTTTTAGAAATGTATTATTTAGTATTTTGGTGAAGAAAATATCCAGGAATTTTGAAAATTCAAGCAAACCTTTCTAAAGGTGAAATGATTCTCTTGATCACATGGTGGATCAGTAGGTCATTCACCAGCACATCCTTATCACACAAAGCTGTTACAGGTCTTAAACATCCAGCAGCACCAAGGAACTCATAGCAGTTGTTTATTGTAGACTGTAGGCTGGACAGACTATTTGCATGTTTTATCTGTATTGGAAGATAGAAAGCAAGGAATTTATTACAAGCATGTGTATATATATATGTATGAAAAATAGGCTTTTTAATCTGAACAGAAGTTAATATTCAGTAAGCCCTTATGTATCTCCAAATATAGTCATGTACAACTTCCCAGTAAGTTTACTTTTATTACCATTTTTATCGTTTCTGCAACATCAGCATCAGCAACATCTTCCAAAGCTGGCTTCACATTCTCTGGGCCATAGACAAGACAACTGAACAGTGTTTGGGAGAAGAAACCAGGAGACACGCCACCATGAACCAGAGAAACTGCGATCATTTTACCAGCTTCAAAATAAAGATTCTCTTTTACAGCTGCAAATAAAAAGAATATTTACTATATATGCACAGATTTTTTTTTTTTTTTAAACAGGGAATCTTATAATGCAATTCCTTTTTCCTTTAGGAGATTTAAGAAATGAAGATTGCCATCTCCTGCTAGTTGAAACAATAAGACTGGTATTTTTTACATAGAACTACCACATTCTTTTTATCCCAACCCTTCAGCCACTATCAATGTTTGGGAGGAGATGTAACATCCTTCCACTTTGTACCCAATACAGGTTTAATTCTGAAGCATAAGAACTAAAAGAAACCAAGTGTGGATCTTCAGACATCATGCTATCAGAGATAATGTTCTGAAATTTGAGGACAGGAAAATAAGTGACAGAGAAAGCAAGTCAGGAAGAAGTTCACTTGTAGAGAACTAATAAATCAATTTAAAAGTTCCAAGTCTAATTATATGCTGTATTTTTTCCTTGGTTGTCATCAACTTTTCCAACTAAACCAATTTTTTAAAATTACCAATCCACACCCCACCCCCCCCATAAGAACTGAAAACCAAAAAGATTCAGAAAAAAACAATTTCTTTCCATCAGGGCTATAATTGTGAACTGACAGTCATACTGGCTGAAGATTAAAAAAAAAAAACACCTTTCAAGTTCCATAGTTCTTAATGTATTCTTGAACAAAGTATTTAATTACCTTGAAAATCAAGGGACAAGTTCTTTGCAGAAGAGCCCTCAAACAGTGATGAATTCTGAAGGTGAAGCATTAATAACTGGAAGAAACGGTGTTTTTTTGCAGCAGAAGTATGTGTCTTTGATCTGCTTTTGCAGTTTGTGAACTTTATTTCAATGGCATTTGTAGGACTGAAGTTGCGCTGTCTAAATCCTTTTAAAGCACTATTCCAGATATTTTCGGCATCGATGTTAAGCCTTGTAGGTTTTGCATTAACTTGCAGCCTTAACTCCTTCAGTATATTAGAAACTTCCCTTCTTTCCCTTCTTAAAGGCCTACAAGAAAGTGGCGTATATTTTCAGATTAAATCTATGGTTCATAATTAGCAACAGTTATACAAGAAACACTCTAAAATCTATTAAGAAAAACACCCCTTTAAATATTTTGGTATATTTAGGTATTGCATACATTTTATCTGCAAAATATTTAGTGTAGATTATTCAAATTCTAACTCTGGTGGCAAATTTTAAAGTACCTATAAGAGCTAGAAAAGAAAGAAGTTAAGAATAATTACCTTGGCATAAAATGAATAGTGATTTTCTTAATTCAGTTATACCAACACAGTAAAATCAATTCTCACACTTACCCTACATGTGAATAACGTAAAACAAGTGAGAAATTGAGAAGCCTTCCATGTTTGTTTGTTAGACATGTTTTGCAACCAAACTGGAACGTACTGTCACCTATTCACTAATATTTAATCTTTGTCACTATAATCACAAATACATTTGAGTTGGGAGAAATGTTGCAATTCTCATTTATAAAAGACACCAGTCTAAATAAGACCATTTTTTTGCTTTCTAACTTGCAACAGAACTATTTCAAATTCTACCTACTGGAACTAATTGCCTCATCAGTATTTTTAGCATGTATTACAGGTAGAATTCATAAACTAAGTACTCGCAACAAAACAAAGAATTTTGCATCCCTAAACTGAATATTCCGTATTATACCATGTTACTTTACCACTGATTTTAGCATAATCACAAACTAATCCTATGGCACAAATGCCAAACTATTGAAAATTCAGGACATGTCTAATCTGAAGAATGTAATTAGGATTATTTTTATTCACCCTTTTCTAAAGAACAGCTATTGTTCACAAGGACAAATATGCATTTCTGGGTTTTGATTCCCTCACTACCAAACCTAAAAATTCTCAATAGGTATTACTCCTTTCTCCTCACCCCCTGCATTTAGAAACAGCAGAAGCTTTCATTAACTTACAATTTCAGCTCTTCAGTGTACTCATTCCATTTTTCCAGTGACTACCTACACACACATACAAATATATATAGCTACTATATACACACACACACAGCATGTTCTGTAGGAAATACAGTATAAAGCAATGTGCTAGATTACTCTTCAACATAGGAAAAATAGAAAAAAAATTACTTTTTCCTCGGGGACCAGTTCCTGTTTGACATCAGTGGAGATAAGGACGTCCTCACTCTGTTGGATGATGGAAGTTCTAAGTGTGAGTAGGTCGACAAGTTGTTCTGGCACATAATCTTTGGTGAGCTATAATCCAAAACAGTATTTTGAGAAGAGATACAACTGAAGAATGCATAAACACTTCTTATTTGAAGGTAGCAACATAGTTTTCCCCTGTTTCAGAACCAAATCTCATTTGTATGTTCATCTTCATGAAGTCTACCAGCGCCTGAACTACAGTTTTAGAAAGAATAATTCAGTATTTAATTATGTGGTGGTTTTAAGATCAGTTTTTAGTTGATCAGTTTTAGATGAGATGGAAATCCTGACTGATACATCAAGTAAAACCTAAAAATACTAGTTTCTACAGACTTGATGAAAAGTTTTCATTACAGCAGAGGAAAACATTATTCAAAAAAACACCTCTGTAAGCTAGATTTCTAGCATGCCATTCATGTGGAAAAAATACTGATGGAACAATCTTAGCTTTAAGTTTTGCCATTTGTATATTCAATGTTACCTCTAAATTGTTAAGATGGCTTTTACAAGGATTCAATTTTATCAACCTAAAAGCGGGTTTATGTGCCACTGAAGGCAAACAATAGCACACTACAGAGTCAGGGCTTAAACTTCAGTCACTAAACTTTACTCCAATTTTATTCAGTTTGCAATTTATTGCGAGAAGTTTCTCTTATGGAATAAGCCATCACCTCCTCATGTTTAAACACTATTTTATGTTATAATCAGTTTCTGCTTGAAAACAGAAGATTACACACTGAAGAATATTGCGTTGAGATCCGGGTGACTGCCGAGGGCACTTTGGAGATGGTTCTTCCAGCAAACAAGTTGTCCCATCTGTCTTTTCAGAGGTAGCCAAAGAACGCTTTGTCTTTTTCCTGTAGTTCCCTGTTGATTAGATTATATTATGTTAGTAAATTTGCTAGCTGTAAAACGCACAGTATTAAAATTTATCATTATAAGAAGTCCATAATTTTACCTGATTTTACCAAGATATTTCTACATTCCACGCACTCCCAGTTTTGCTCCCGTGACTTCATAGATGAACAGGCCAAATGAGTTCCACGGGAACCACAACACTGGCAACGCTTTATTTCCCATTTACTAGAATTACAAACTTATGTATTTAGAATTAGAACAATCACGCTAAAACACTCAACCGTAAGTGTAATCCAGACACCAAACTAACAAAGCATGGTTTTATCAATGTGGTAGCACTGTATATAATCAAGGGGAAATTTCTTCAGACAAGATATACTCACAATTCCTGTGAGTATTATTATATGTAAAAAACCCCAAACAAAGCCAACCCAACAAAAAAATAAGCTACCCATGTTCCAGCACCTTGTATTTAAAGAGGCTGTGAGTTAATGTGCTCCCCTTCCTTGAAGACAGTACTTGCAACCAGTATTTTCTCCTCACGTTGTTAGCCAGCAACACTCTTTACTTTATGGGTATCCACTATTCTAAATAGTTCCGAATAGTAATTTTTTTTCAAGTAGCGTATCTTATTAGTCTTACACATTCTGAATAAGATTCTTCATTAATAACAGTGTTTAAGTTATCTGTTAAGATTTTTGTTTAGATTTCTTCAATTTTGCTTAAACATACAATGAAAAGTGTGACTGATATTAGTTCAAATGCTGGAAGCCTGATGTATAACTCTTAAAAAGCAAAGTAAATCCCGAGGTGCACACATGCCATGAAAGAACCAAAAAATGTTCGGTCAGATCTGTACAAAATCAAGTTAGTGTCTACAGGGAGTAATCTACCACAGTACTATAGAAATAACTTAGAAGTAGAGGATCTGACAGCTTTGAATGTACTCATGCCAATGGAAGACACACATTTCAGAAACACACAAGTAACACATGAAATAATGCAGAAAATTAACTTGTTAATAAAAAATTATTCAAGTGGTAGAGAAGGATAGCCTTTTTCCATGACTGCTCAAGCCTCTCATTAAGCTATCAGCAACATTCTAGCTGCCATTTGCATGCAGAGGTATAGCTTGCAGCTACAGCGATTTTAGATTTATTTTACACAGCCAGTTGATTTTCAGCCAAGTCTAGTACCTTAGAATACTGTCAGAATTCTTTAATGAAAGAAATTCATTAATGTATTCTAACAGTTAAACTGTTGAATTAATCTTTGAATGAAAAATACACAAAATAGGCACATGCTAGTCTACATGTTATGTTATGTGGATATACATATTCTACTTCAGCTCTGTATCAAATGAAACCAGGACAAGGTAACTGATTGGTTTGGTTTTCTTGGCTTTTATAATAGAATTGAAATATGATTATAGACAGTAAACCAAACATTTTATTTGGACATGGTGTCTTGGCTTGACATGAAAACCTGATGCTGAAAAGTATTAAGGAAGTTAAATTAAACACCAAACCACCAAACCAAAAAACAAACCCCAAACTAAAACCCAAACACCACCACACCACCAAAGAACTATTCCATCCTAGGTTACACCTTTCTGCAAGAGTCATACCTATCAGGTTTACTGTAGTCTCTTCCTTTCCTGCACAGACATCTTCTAATATCACAATGTTGATAACAGTGCAGTAGATCTTCATATGCATTCTCTTCAAGTTCCCAAGATGCATCCCTATAAACAAGGTGGAAGATTTGTTATTACATCTGTATTTCTGACTGTTTAAACAGGTTACTCTGTCTTTATAAAAGATGCATATAATAACCACAGGAAGATATCTCAATCACATTCTAGGCAGAACTCAGAGGGGAAAGAAAAAGATCTAGGAACAAAAATACTACTATAAAATACACAGACAGCCCTTTTCTTCTGTCAAGTTACTGTGATTGAAATATTTATTATTTTTCACATGACCTTAGTGCATGTTTCTCTCTTTCATATTAGTCCACTTTGTCTCTCAAAGGGACATGAGGATTTGTTTTGGCAGTCTACTTAAGTTACCACTGAAAATGGTCTCCCGAAAAGTAATGCAGAATTTTCCAGGCCAGTATGGCAAAGTTCAACAAGTATTTTGACTCTTCTTCCTTCCCAGAATCTTGAGATTCTGTCTTTGTGTCTTATTTTGAGCTCCATCTAATGGTGGAAGCTTATGAAAAACAACTCAGAATTTTAGAAGCAGTTGTTACACTAAGTATATCCTTAGCAATCCCTAAAATGGGACTGGAAAAAGATGGAAGCTGGATGGCTGAGTGATCAATCTGTCTGGACAAAAATTCAGATAATTTAAAAATTTGGGCACAGAAGATACAATCCTATGTCTATGTGAAATTTCTGTTTTAAGAGGTGTTTTGATCTTTCAAACAGGTCCCTGGTTGAATCATGGCACAAGTGAATTTTCAGAGCTTTGTGCTTCATGTTCGAGATGACTAATTTGGATTTTGACAATTTTATTATGCATAACTAAAAGGAAACAGGCTAATCCTTACCAAACCAAACAATTCTACCACTGAAGGCAGAACTGAAGTTTTACGTATTAACAGAAGCAGTTCCATTGAATACATTAAGAATGGGTTTAATACTGTATCAAAGTTGGTAAAGAAGGGCGATTATTGATAAAATTACTTACCTTTCTGGAATGTATATGCCCATTCTCAACATTTCTCTCTGAAATTTGTCCTTGTTATTACATACTGTGCACCTAAAGAAAAATATCCCAGCACTCAAAGCTTGATACTGGGTCAAGAAAAAAAAAACCAAAAAAAAAAAAAAAAAAACCAAAAAACACAAAAAAACAAACCAATTATTGAATTACCATCATCCTCAGGATGCTAATAAATAATGCCTTAATATCTATAACCATTACATTCATGGATATTGTCCTGACATGGATGTTAAAGATGACATCAATCATGAGGTCATTTCACACTGAAGCAAATGGTGAGCATTTTCTCTTCTTTTAAAGGACAAAGGCTCACATGCTAGAATCAGATTCATAAACAAAACTACAACCCTTTTCAGTAAACCTCTTCAGACCTAGAATGAGTTTATGAAAAGAACCTCATAACTTTTTCCAGCTCTGGACTTAGGCAAAGAGAACTGATAAGGGATAAACGACATATTTAGCATTAAGATTCTGCATGTAAGGACTTGCAAGAAGGCAACTAGTTAGGTTGGATTTTAAGTTCCTAAAAATAACAAAAGGCAGGAAGTGCATCACACATACAGAAATACGGAGGGGGGGAATCCTTATAAGACTCTCGTCTCCAAAACACAACTATCCTTCAAACAGTACATTTCCATACCTACTGCCTACATTAAACCTAAGCAATTTTGTGCAATTTTAAGCTAATGCTTCACTATTTTTAAACACTATAGAAACGTGATCTCTGGGAGAAGAGAAAAAGAAATGGAGAACCTGTGTTACCTGCAAGCATTCTCGATGAAACCAAGCATTTTTACAGCAAGGACTTTTCAATACAGTGTATACTGGAAGTTGTTCAACCAAATCCAGGCATATTGTACACTGTGAAGTTCCTCCAGAATCTTTAACTGGAAACTTTTGGACTGGTTTATGTTCCCAACAGTAAGACCTAAAAATAACAATATAAGGTTACCAATCAAAACAATATTTGAAGAACCATCCTCATAAAATTTGAGGATAGCAAAATTAATTCCCTGTTGTATGTTTTTCATAATAAATGCTGTGTGACAAGTTAAAAAGGCAGACATGTATTAGTTTCGGCTGAGATAGAGTTATTTTCCTTCACAGTTGCTTGTATGGGTCTGTGTTTTAGATTCGTGCTGAAAACAATTTGATAATTCAGGGATGCTTCAGTTATTGCTGAGCAGTGCTTACACAGTGACAAGGCCTTTTCTGTTTATCACACTGCCCTGCCAGCAGTAGACTGGGGATGCACAAGTTGGGAGGGGACACAGGAGGGACAGCTGACCGCAACTGACCAAAGGGGTACTCCATACTGTATGGTGTCAAGCTCAGCAATAAAACTGGGGGAAATGAGGCGGGACATTTAGGGTTATGACATTTGTCTTCCCAAGTAACTGTACAAATGGCGAAGCCCTGCTTTCCTGGAAAGAGCTGAACATCTGCTTGCTGATGGGAAGCAGTAGGTTAATTCCTTATTTTGCTTTGCTTGCACATGCAGCTGTTGCTTCCCCATCAAACTGTCTTTATCTCAGCCCATAAGTTTTCTCACTTTTGCCCTTCCAATTCTTTCCCCATCCTGCTGAGGACAGTGAGCGAATGGCTGTGGGATGCTCTGCTGCCTACAATGGTTAAACCACAACACATTTAAAAAACTTACGTATCTAATGGAGGAAGTCAATATAAAGAATAAGCATGCTGGCAACTGACACTCTTCAATATACAGAGATCATATACCTTTTGGTCCACATAATGCATTTCCTCTCCTCAGAACCTCAAGTTCTTCCTAATTTCAATATTACTAAGACATTAGAAGAGCAATTTTGAGTTTGCGTATTGATTCTGCAAAGTCTAAGCAGCATGATAAATTTCATAATTTAGCTTATTTTTGAAGATCTATGACAGCCAAGAAATGCAGCTCTAGATGAAAGCTTTCTGGAAATGTATAAATTTTACATGTGCTCAACTTACTACAAGTCGTTTATTTAACAAGTTAAAATGTCTGCCAGACTTCAAACCACCCACCCTACAAACTATGCTTACAGTAGAATAAAGCCATTATCAGATGCCCTCAAGAGTATTTTGATTACAGCAAGATTCTAGACAGATAATAGCAAAAGAAAATAAAATGTTTTTTTTTAGACATCTGATATTAAACAGATTTCTCCTGTGGTCCATCTCTAATAACCAGATCTAGAAGTCTTGTGCTTTGAAACATGATGGAATAGCATACTGTGTTTTGACTGCTGAGAGATAGGCAGCCAGAACATTGCCATTTCAACAAAGGCACAGCAAAGGAGGTAGGCAAACAAAAAACCCAAACCCAACCACTGTGCAGTTTATTTCAAGAGTTTAGGACTTAATGCTAATTTCATAAACAAGGTAACGATTTGTAGAAGGACTAAATTATATCCTTAAAAGTGTTGAGAATTTAGTTTATAGGTACTAGGTATGTAATACAACCACTTGGCCTTCATGTTTTTCCACTAATCAGGTATTTTTTCCTTAGATAAACTGGGTATCATTTATAATTAACAGCTAATCCAATGAGAACCCATTAAGAAACAGATCACCCCCTGTAAAAATGCAATGAATTGAAAATGAAAAAGCAACAAGATCCCAGAACTTACCTGAAGTTTTCCATGAACTGGAAAATACATTCCTTTTGTGTCCCACAAGGAAAATGGTAACTTCGTTTGCATTTGGGGGCTACACATCCAATTGAAGCACCCTTTTTTCTACAGATGTTACATTTCTAGGAATAATTTCGTTTACATGTTAATATTCTGTTATTTCTAAAGTTAAAGTAAAATTACAGGAATTAAACCAACAGAAATATTACAGAATGTGTTAGAAAGAATATCAGCCAATAGATTCTGCAACAAGACTATTGTGTTTTAGCTCTATTTCAAAGAGTAAATATTAGTTATTTCACAGACTTTGATATTTTTTTATATGCATATTTACTTGTGATACATAAGCCAAAATACATGTTATTTTACCAGTACCTATAGCTTAAATGCATCTGTAAAATTAGATAACGTCACCTTGAGGCTCAGCATAATGTCATGAGGTATTATGCATGTGTAATTTAGCCTTACTTATCTGCAACATACCCAGAAAATAAAAATAATAAACTTTTGCAGGCTTTATTAGCCTTTGTGGCTTCTAAGAACCCAATATACTTGTTACTTAAATGTAAAATTCAGATGCTTGAATAGGCTCAGCACACTGCCCATTGTCAAGAAAACAAAACAAATCCCACAGGTTTTAAGTGCACTTAAAGTTACTTCCCTCCCCCACCTTGTAAAGGCCAAAGACTTCATTATTACCAATTTTGAAGCTCTATTCACTTCTTTTCTAATATCCGTGATTAAGAATCCATCTACACCTTCATCTTCTTCGCCTCTCTGCCAAATGCCACTTGACATCAACTATGAAAACAAATTAAGTATTTTAAAATATCTACCTAAAGATTTACGATTACTTACATTTTATTTGTCAACTAAGAGAAGTTTAGTCTAACAGAGCTTGTGTGCAAACATTTTAATGATGAAAAATTTTAAAACTCACCCAAAACATCTATACATTTTATCTGGTATGAAACAGTAGCAAATAGTAACATGAAAATAAATATGTCATAACATCAAAGTCTTAGGTAACACAGTAGAACCCAAGATGGTGTATTCTACCTTCCTTTGAAAGTATACAGACTATTCAGGTAATTGTCAAACAATTACTTTCAGAGGAAGCAAAATTAAATTAGTTTAGTTAATGTGAATGACAATTGTGCTGTGGAGATAATGAAGCACAGTAGGAAGTATCTCTACTGAAGTGCAACCTAAGAGGAAGAGTAATTCACTTTAGAAAATTAAATAAAACAGAAACCAGTAACTAGGCAAGTCATAAGAGCCTAATGATAATTTGAAGTTACTAAGCAAGGCATTTACATCACAAAATTCAAGTATCTAGTTTCACAACTTGATGCCTCCTATATTCTTTACAATCTCATTTTATATTTATTTTATAATTTTAACACAGCATCATTTTCTAACTAAAGAGTTTTATCAATATTTTAGTCAAATAAATATAAAATTTTATACCAGACCAAATTAAGAATGTATTTTTTTCCCCAAACGCAAGACGTTTAGCAAAGAAAAATCAAACTGCACCACTAACTGGCCTCTTCTAGAAGAGCTCTTTTGTTATATAATATTCATTGTAGTTAAGTAAAATCACAAGGTTTTGTTTGTTTTTAAGAAGCATCAGGGATCAAAACTAAAAGATGACTGCAGGAAGCTCATCACAGTAAAATATAAGTCATAAGGCTCAGTATTGGACGCATGCCCTTTTCTAGCTGTTTTGCTCCACCAGGAAAGGCCTTCTTCCTATCATTTCATATGGCCTATACACGAGGCAAAATCATCACAAACACACCTACATTTCCTTCCAGCTGCTTAAAATTTATTTAAGAAAATAGATATATATATATAAAAAAATATGTATGTAAATTCAGAAAACCTCCACTCTGCCTAGGCTTTGAAGGAGTCAATATACAACTTAGTAAATCATCTGCAGTCAACACAAATTTTAAAGACCGGTTGAGTTAAAAAACAACAACAACAAACAAACAAAACCCCAAAATACTCAAATTGCTCCTGATATTGAGACTTTTTTTAAACTTGGGGAAAAAAAATTCAAACTGTGTTTATTAACAAAAATCGCTTTTCTAAAAAAAAAAAGTAGTCGTATTATTTTAAAAGTCTGCAAAAATTCAGAGTTTAAAAGGTAGTTTAAGTATACCTTTAAGAATTGTTATCACTTGACAAAAGACACTCACTGTAGTTTATATTCACAGCTCTGTTCAAATTACAAGCTTTTTCTAAATAGTGATACTGTAGGTAGTGATACTGTACATTATCAGTAGGGTGCATATTACTAAACTGAATAGTAGGACTATTTCTTCAGTGTTACAATGCCTAAGTAATTATCATAGAATAACTCACAGCCAAGCAACAACTAATGGGAAACAAGAAAAAACAGAGACAACTTTTCTTTATTTTTTTTGACAAGGGGTGGAATTTTCACATTCCAAATTTCAAAACTCTCATTCTCCTACATAAGCAGATATGCATGTGTATCTTTTCCCCTTCTCTTAATATGAACCTTCATTGCTATAACAGGTTGGAAGAACTAAGTAAATTAATTTAAATGGATCATGAACAGAATTTAGTTTTGGATAAGTCTTTTTGGGATTTATTTTATTTGCTGCATGACAGGCTTCAAGGCTATAATTTCAACTTAAGTGTTCAGGCTTTACAACAACAAAACTGTTATA
Source organism: Lathamus discolor (assembly GCF_037157495.1). Lineage (NCBI taxonomy): Eukaryota > Metazoa > Chordata > Aves > Psittaciformes > Psittacidae > Lathamus > Lathamus discolor. The sequence goes on from NC_088889.1 coordinate 42,652,165, forward strand.
ACAACTGTTTGGACAGGTTATTGCTATTTAATATGTTTTATTTATTTATTTTTCTGTTAAAACAGACAAGCTCCAAGATCAATTCCATACTTACCAAACAGTAATAATGAACAGTGAGATTGTACTCCACATAGGTCTTTTTTTCTCCATACTTTTCAGGGCAGTCATCTGTCCGTCCACAGAGAACACAAGCTAAAATAGAGAATCATGTCTATAGTCACATAATGAATGTATGAATTACTACGAATCACTTGTAGAGAAGTAATCTTTATGTCTCTTAATCATGCATTTTGATCTTAATCACATGCATTTTGAAGTAGATTACTGGATAAAGGACAGTAGGCACCCCTCTCTGCTTAATGTTGAATTCTACAATAAATACAGAAGAGGGTATTATTTGCTTCTTTTGTAGTTACTAAAAAGAAAATGCCTCGCCAGTTCCACCTGCCTTCTGATTCAGGAAAGGGCTATTACCTAAGCTAAATTCATAACTTGACTGCTCTCCCAACTGAAATGTTCTTTCCAAAACACCTAAAGATAATTATCAAATGGCTAACAATGTCCAAATGTGTGCGAAATATAACTGGTTTTAGTAATGTACATAAAGACATCACCATATTAGAACCCATGAAGCAATTTAACTGTTTCTCTGCATACCTTCATGATAATCTTTGTGCAAAGCATATGAATGGTATCCTGACTGTATGTGTCAAGCCAGATGCTACCAGTGCTTTTAAAACGTGCTAGTTTCAAAACATTCAAGGATTTGAGATAACACTGAAGTCAACTAAAACTTTTAGATTTTCCCCATTTCTGTAGTTCCTAGTCCACTAAAACACTTCTGAGATCTAATATCTTCCTTTCAGTTCTCAATAGATGCATGGTACATTTTCAATATTCTGTCAAGGACATAGTCATGATGAGACTAGAGGTACTGCTTCAGCCTAAAAGTCTTGAATGATACCGCTCAAACACAGCTGTGTGTTATTAGGAGGCTAATTCCCAGGGTTACTTTCTTAGAATATCTGCAGTAAAGACTATTTTAAATTATTCAAGCAAATTCAAAATTTCAAGCAAACAAATCCAAGGATGTTTACCAGTTACTACTTCTTCATTCCCTGACACAAGTGGTTCCAACATAATTTGAGTACTGAAAATCTACCTGTTCTTTGAGCCCAAATAAATCAAGTTATTACTGTTATTACATATGCAGATTAAAGTTTTCTATAACTGTTAAATAAAAACCTCACTTACATGAATTTTGAATGTGTAAATCATTGTTTTCACTCATCCTGAGTTTTTTTTTGGCTGTCATGAAAAAGAAGTGCGGTGTTAAATACATCTCATGCATTAACAGTGACCAGTATATACCACTTTTACATTTATTTTAAATTGAAGAAAAACAAACAACCCCCCCGGCCAAACTCAGTAAACTAAAAATGGGATCAAGAACAAAAGAATATTAAAATTCAGCTGTTATTGTGAGATAGGAGAAAGCAGGATGCAAATGCTCTTAAAACATATTCTCAGACCAGTGAGACATGTAGCAACTTTTAACTATTTCCCTAAACTACCAAACAATGTACTCTTATTTTCTCTTTGAAAGTAAAGTCCAGTGCATCAGCTAATTACGTATAGACTTACTTGTAGAGTTTGTAGTTATCTTAAACATCAAAAATAATGAGCCATGGACAACCAAGGAGGTGGCAGTGACTCCAGCTCAAATGAAGATCGAGGAACCTGTAATTAAAAATTAACTGGATAGGACAGTGATGTAACTATGCAGACAGTCTCCACTGTTTGGAGGAAATGAGGGATCCTGGTATAGCTGAAGAAATCCTGATCCAAGATGAAAAACAACAAAAAAAGTGAGGGGACAGTGACATGCATAAAGATGAATTTACACTATTTAGAACCATGTACTTTACATTCTAGACTGGGAAATAATTAATTTGGAAACACCGACCTAGCCCGCATTTCTTTCAAACATCACATGCCCCTAAAAACGAGATCCCCAAGATATATTAACGTGGATATAGGGGGAGCTGGCCTTTACTGTGTGCCACACCACACAACCTAGCCCACCTTGTGAAAAACAATTAAGAATACCTGTTTCTTCCCCATAGCACGATTACTCTTTCTCTAGTGTAAAGTAGAACCCTTTCTAGACCATATATGTAGATCTTTGAATTGCCTTTCTCTCAGGAAGCTGAAGAAAGGCTTACATAAGTTTTGCAAGACAAAGAATCATGGGTGACTGCCCAGGCTTGACCTCACAGGTAGGCAGACAACTTGCTTCACACACACCAGAGTGAGCAGGGAGGCAGCCGGTAACAAACCCAGCGTCCAAAACAGAAGCCTGACAGACTGAGCTATCGCAGTTTTGGTATTTATAGTTTTCATGACCCCCAAGTACAGGCTTCGGGAACAAACCCCAGGCTAATCCGACCTACTGCAAAGTACTGCAGCTCCTTCACTGGAGTGTTTGGAAGAGTTCTATTGAGACAGAAAAACACCAAAAACGAAAAAGGGAGGCAGAAGTCTCAGACATAAGGCAACTGCACCACTACACTTTGTTAGAGAACCGGAGTAGCTCTACACAAAAGAGCTTCGTCTAAAAGGAAAAGAATCTAAAAAATAAACAGTGCTGCAACGGAATTAGGTCAAGAGGCTCCTAAGAACACACTGCACCGAGAGCCCAGTGAAATAATTGACTACAGTTTTCCCAGAAACGCACTTCCCCTTTTCTAAGTTACAAAAAACAAACTCGATCAGGTACAGGGGCAGCGAAAGAGCAGCACACAGCTAACACGTTCCCTTCTCTTCGGCATTTCCCAATGGTCACCGCCAGTTTCACCGTCTTGAACATACCAGAGCGACAACAAACAGCCTCTGTTTACCACACAAGATCAGATTTTTCACCTCGGTGGGTTGCAAAAAGCCCTGCCGGCGGAGAACGCACATACCTGCCTGGAAAGCACCTTCTCCTACACCTTTCCTTCGCTCCAGCAGAACAGGGGAAAAAAATCGCTGCTACATTTCCCCCTCCCAAATTCCTTCTATTTGGTTCAGAGTCTTTCAGGGAAATGAAGCCGGAGCTCAAATTTGCAAGTTAAAAGGATATGCGAGAGCAACCACTGAGGCTCCGGGCACAAGTCCTACGGGGCTTTCCACAGGCATAAAGAAGTGCAGCATCGGTTTATTTGCAAGACAGGAACACGTTACCACGCAGTGTTTATGAAAACCCAAGTGTAAATAGAATGCGTGTACTTTGCCTAAACAGGCTAAAAAAAAAAAAAAAAAATAAAAAATCTCAAAGTGGATATTTAGGTTTTGCCGAGTTATCTCTTTACTGCTCCAGAACAGAAAGTGCTTTAAGGAGTTTCTTAACTAGAGAATGGGAAAAGTTTTCTCTGGCATACGGACAAAGAACCCTCCCGGATTCCGCCCGTCCGTGCTCTATGTCCTAGATGTACACGTTCCCCTCGCGGTGTATAACACGACGCCGTGTCCTGCAAGGAGCCCATCCCCCGGCACATACCACGCTTCCAGAAAGCCCAACTCACTGAAGTGCGAGCGACCACTTGCTGTCCGAGTCTCACACAGGCCTCACCACTAGACTTGGCCGACGCCTTCTTCAACAGGCAGAACGGCCGTGGCGCTGTTTGTGGGAGGAGCAGCCCAGCGAGGCCCTGTCCCGCGGCCGCACTGGATGACTCTCGCCCCCACGGGTTTCGCTCCCAGGAAACCACGACTGCTCACACTGCCCCTTCGGCGGCTCACAGCCCCAGTCTGCCTCCCTTCGCCCCCGCAGGGTAGCCCTCCCTTCCCCTCCCCAAGGGCGCAAGGCAAGGCCACAGCCCCTCTAAGTGTTACTCACCAACGGCAGCCTAGCTAACTGACAGACAATTCAAACTCCAACATCCGCCGCTGGGCCGGAAGCGGGGAGCCAGCCTCCCGCCGAGTCCCGCCCACCATCCGCTGTATCGGTGCTCGGCCGCTCTGGCCGGGCATGGCAGTTCCGCCGGCGGGGAGGTGTGAGCATGGAGATCGGTACTTGACTGGAGGGCACGGCGGGCGGCACTGAGTGGCTGAGCCCGGCAGCCGGGACCGGCACTCCCTGGCTTCCGAGGCCGCTGCCGCGCTGAGCAAACTGTGACAAATGGCCGTGGCCAGGCGGTGGCGTGTCGGTAGCCTCAGCTGTTTTCATCAGTAATCGCTGTCCTAACGAGGCGTGGGTCATAGAGTTGCAAGGGACCTTAACATCATCTAGTTACAACCCAGCTGCCTGCCACGGGCAGCGGCACCCTCCACTGACCAGGTCTAACGTGGCCTGTCTCTATAAACGTCACCCTTAGCCCAGCATCCCGGGCAGTCTCTTCCTGTGGTGTTGGAGTACCTTCCTAAGGAACCCGGAAGTTGTTTTTCGGATTGGGTTACGTTTGGGTGGTTTTTGGGTTGTTTTTTTTTTAGGTGTTTTTTGTTTTTTCTCCTGAGAGATGTACTTTCTTTGTTGTTAAAATACTGTCTTTTGCAGCTTGTTCTCGAGGGGCCTAACCTACTCCGCGTTAAGGCCAGTTGCAGTGCTGACCTGTTTTCCCCGTTCTTGGACTCAATGGCATTGCTACAGTAAAATGACGTTTCTCAACGAAAGCTGTGTATTATGCTGATGTTTATGCTGATATTTTCCCATCTGAATGCCGCTGTAATGGCAGACTGTGTCAAAAGGAAGCTGTAGTATATACCATTATTTCTTTGCTGTAGGCTGGTGTTTTCCAAATAAAGAATATTCCATTTGGGTCAGCTCATATGTTCTGTTTTTATATGTGTATATATATATGTTAGTAGTTATTATCAGTCAGAAAAAGCCTGAACATTTTTGTTTAATTTCAGTGTTCTATCAGTCATTCAGGTAGTCCTGCAGAAAATTGAGAGAAAACTCGAAGGGGAGAATTAACATTTTAATGTATCTGCGTGTTCTGCTGGTTCAAATGGATTTATTTATTTATTTATTTATTAATTAATGAGACAGCCTCAAACATTTTTCCATATTTATGTAAAACTCTTGACAAGCAATAGCATCCTTCTCTAAACATCTGAAGTATGGTAGGCTGTCTAGAACTCCAAATCACATCTGGAGAGGCTCTGTTATGTCATCACTTGTTAAGTTTTTAGGACCTAACCACGATGGCAGCATTTTATACTCCATTTGGATGTGGTTATACATTAATAAAATTCAAAGAATAACTAATCAGGTCGTTATTCTTTCACTGGTTTTAGGAGGGCAGTGGAGAGCTTACCTTTTTTTTTAAATCATGAGCTTTCTTGGTTCCTTTGTTTTCATATAACCCTTTGAAAAGTACTAGGTCCCTATTTGCCACAAATCATAAAATGGTTTGAGTTGGAAGGGACCTTAAAGATCACCTAGTTCCAGCTTCCCTGCCATGGGCAGGGGCACCTTCTAGATGTTGCTCAAAGCCTTGTTCAGCCTGGCCTTGAACACTTCCAGGGATGAAGCATCCACAGGTTTACTGGGCAGCCTGATCCAATGCCTCACCATCATCACAGGGAAGAATTTTTTCCTCATATCTAGCCTAACACTACCCTCTTTCAGTTTAAAGCCATTTCTCCTTGTTCTATCACTACATACCCTTGTTAAAAGTCCCTGTCCAGAGTCCTTGTAGGCCCCCTTTAGGTATTGGAAAACTGTTAGAAAATCTCCTATTATCTTTTCTGGTCCTTGTTTGAATGTTTTGATCTGATATCACTTCTTACTGTGATGTCTTTTTAATTCAAACATGTCGCATTGGCAGCAGGAATTTCCTTACAAAACAGCAGTTTCGGGTGTCCTGGTACCAGGTTGCTCAGATAATAAGCAGGTATGTGAGCAACAGTAGTTAAGTGTGCTGTTTCCCTCCTGTGAGTCAGTGTGGCTTCACCCCACTGAGCTCCTTTGCTTGCATGCATTGCGGCATTCATTCTGAGTCGGGAGCTTAATGTGTCTGTATAAATGTAATGCCACTTTGTTCCACTCTTCGGCCTTTCAGACAGGACATAACCTAAATTACTTATAATTTTTTCCTTCCTGAGCTAAAAGTTTAAATGGTGCTTCTCTTTTGCTGTGTCTGAGCACTGTGATTCACAATCAGCACTCTGTTACAGGCAAAGCTACTGCATTGCGTAGATAGACCATGAGGGAACTACGATATTGAAGTTAAGGTGATTACATATATGTTAGCCTTCCTGAACTTGAGAAAGCACTTAAAATTACCTTTCTACATTTGATGACCAGTTGTAGTTTATGTTTCTATGGGGTTTTACTTGCTTGCTTATTGAGAATTTTAGGTTCATTAAAAAAATTTAGAAAGTCTTTTCTTTTTTCTTGTAAATGAGAGGCAGGAATCCTTGCACTTATTACCTCCCAATCCAAACAAACGAACTCTAGCCTGTAGATGTAAATATGCTGCTTTGCTTGAATGTTTTGTTTTATGTTTGAAAGCTACATTTAAATGTTTGTTAATACTTGCCTTGCCGAAAGCATTTTGTAGAGTCATTAATTGCAGGTTGTGGGTGCTGCTGATGATACTTTGTGAAGTATTTGATTGAGATGCAAACAGGCAGCCACAATATCTTTTCAGAGTAAGATAACATCCTGTTTTTTAAAGGACAAGAGAACACTGTTAGGTCTTAAAGAAAAATGGTTTTATATAGCTTCTTCAGCACTCTGAATTTGTTTCTGTAAAAAGAAATATTTTTAGTAGGCTTATGAAATATTTCAAAGGAAAATTGCATCTTTTTTTCGTAAACAGCTTTAAGGAAAAGAGGTAGTTGGGGAAATGTTTTGATATTCTACTGCCACTTAGTTCTTTGAAGGCTGAAGTCTTTCAGTATTACTTAAATCTTTTAAAAGAGGATAAGGTTTTTTGAGATGTTCATTTGAGTATACAGATATTTTACATAATTTGGGAGAGAGGTAGCCTTGCTTATGAAATTCCTAACACACCTCAACCAAGAATCTTATCTACAGAGGTCAAGTAGAATATAAAACATTATCTTCGAGCATATAAATAAAATACTTATTTTAAAGGTGGGCAGGGTTTTTTCTTTAAGGGCTGGTATTTTCTGTTTAGGTTACTATGGAAATCTTCAAGTTTTTATAAATGAGCAGGAGTAAGCAAACTTAGCTGAAACCTGTTGAACAGAAGTACTTCAGTCAGACAGACTGTAGTCAGATTACTTATCAAGTAATAACTAAACAAGTCCATGTCAGTGCAGAGGTATACAGGTTACCTTAAGCCATCCCAGAAGACTAAGATGAGGGAACAGTCAGTGGATGCAGAAGCAGATATTTCTGGAGCATCTTGAAATGAACCAAAAAGGTACATCGTATGATGGCTTTTTTATTTGGAGGTTTCTGTCTGTTCCCTCCTCAGTGTGTTACTTCTGCTAAAAGCTCATGGAGAACCCTACTGGAGAGGTTATGAATACTAATTTTTCTGTCTTAATAAAATATGACATGCTGTTGTTTTGCTTATCTTTAATGAGGAGCCTCAGATTTTGGAAAGCATCACTGAATTATCATTGAGGGTTGACCATCATTTAGAGCTGACTTTAAATTCCTTTCATGCAATATTCTGTCAGTCCTACTTTCTTTTCCTTTGACACTGATGTTCTGCACATCATTGCACATCATTCACAATAACCTTATAATTTTTACAGATACAGGGACAAAGCCTCACAGCCAAAAAAGAAAGCTGCCCTGACAAAAATAAATTTTTTTTTCTTTTTAAACATGTATTATTTAAAGACCTTTAGCATTGTGACAATCAAGATGCTAATTTTGACTTCTAAGACAATGGTAGATCATCCTTCAGTGGACCCTGTAACCCCTTCATCAGCCCAGACAAAACAGAAACACAGGTCCACTGAAACTGGTGTACCTGAGGGAGTACATAGTTGTCATGTGCTGCACAAATGCCTTTGAATAGTATATGAATGAAGATCTCAGCTCCAAGAACCAGACCGTGTGTTGCAATTTCGTTGTTGGTTTGTAATATTTCATTGCTTTTCAAAAGATTGAGATGCTAATATAGGAATCTCACCATGAAAGATTAGTTCTGGAGTCTGACGAAGAAAAATGGTGATGGCCTCAGTGACCTCTCTGCAGATGTGCTTCACTTAAGTAAAAAGTATGAAGGTATCAGGGGATTGTGATAGATACCTGAATTTTGTTTGCTGCAGTAGAGTACGGAAGGGAAGGACCTATACAGTGCAGTTCGTGAATAGATGTAAGCAAAATACCAGATAAGGTAACACCAGCCAAGGAAGCGTTACTCACTGCTGACAAATGAGTCTTGTTTTTTTGTATTTGTTACCAATGATTTCTTTTGTATTTACAGAGAAAGGAAATTTGATCTTAAACCTCTTCTCAAGCACTGAGATGAGATTAAATTCTCAGTTCTGAAATAGACAACCTGAAATCTTGGTTGTTTTAGAGATTATGATGTACCCTGCCCCTGAATTCAACTGTGGTACCCTTACGTAAGTATTCTGGTTTTAATATACTATCTTCCCATTCTACTGAGAAAGACCTTTGAAGAACGCAAATAAGGTTGGTTGAGATGTTGTCTCATAAGTATTATCACATTGCAGAAATTTAGAGCTGAAACTCACTACCACAATCCATGATTATCCAGACTTCTCTCATTCTGCAAATTGCCCAAGATCTGAAAATTGGCTAGACAAAAGGTTAAAAATAGCAGGAGATTATTTAGTTCCATGAATACATTCCTTTATTGGATCACTATCAAGGGAGCACAGCCTTTATTCTTTTCAAATTTGCAAATAGCTACAAATAAAGAATTTTATTATAAAATTGATAGTTTTTAAACCAGAAGCATGGAAAATTATTCCTATTAAAAGGTCTGTTCTTCTGTTCAGCCGTTTTTCCTTTCTTGAAGGTATGAGTTTAATAGGAAGAGAATATTCTAATACAGCTATACGACAACAGTATTGGAACTGTGCACTGGGGGCCAGCTCTGGGATAAAAATTAAAGGCAAATAGAAAAGTGCTGGTACCTGGCATTGGTCTTTTAGTATGTTAATAAAGCTGTGTTTCTTGCAACTCCATTTGCTGCATGAGAAATGTACCACTCTATTTGTTTCAAGTTCTGCATTTATTCTGTTGAGCTACATTTTGTTTATGGGCAATCATAAGAGAACTCTTACTCATATAAAAAACTATTCATATCAAATTATTAGTTAGATGCTGTAGAGGACGTAATATACCCTAAATGACTGATCTCTTGCTAAGCTGTAGTTGTCTCATATATGAAGACCTGAAATCACCCTGGCTGAATTGAAAATTGGAAAAGAAAAAAAATTCCTCTTAATTTTTGTTTTGATAATCATGTCAGAGCAATAAGTACCCTATAAAATTCTATCATTTTTTAGCTATTTAGCTACCAAGTCACTCTCAGTTGTCTAGAGAATTATTTAAAGATGCCCTATTCATCCACAGGTGTTGACAAGCACAGTGTGTAGAATGCTACTTTGTCCTAGAAGTGGTGTACTGAACACATAAAATAACTTGGGAGAATGAGTGCTAGTAGCTAAGAATTCCTTCAATCCAGTGAATTTTCATTAGTACCCTTGTCAAAGGAATATAGGTTTGAGTGGGAGAGGGCTTAGCTGTACAAATTCTGTGGATCAACTGTGGTTGATTAAAACCAGCAGAGGGTAAATGAGCTTCTTTATTGACATGTACTATTTATACCACTTTTAGGAGAGCACTCTGTTTGCCAAGTTTACTCAGAATAATCTGTGGATATATATAAACTGTGAAGTGAATGCTTTCAACATTCAAATTTTAGCTCCGAAAGCACAGTTCACTATAGTGCTAATCCTTTGCTCAGTGTCCTAGATGATACTGCTGTGCAGACTGTGACTGTCAAGGTAGTGATAGTCAGATCAAGCTAGAGTTGAACCCTGATCATCCTGCCTATGGAATGATGTTTATTTATATCAGTAATTGCTATTTTATGAGAGCTGTGGACCAATACACAATTTATTCCTAGCTTTCCAAATTATTTATTGGGCGGTGTTATGTATTTGACTTTACATAGAGCAGAAGAATATTTGGGACATTTTTGTTGCCTTGTCATGGAAACTCTGGAGATGAATACTGGGCCTCCTTCCTGAGGTCCAACAAAAATCAAAACTAACCTTGTTTGATGTCCACATGCCCCCAAAGACAATGGTCTTCATTTTCGTCTCTAGTTCCTTTTATTCCGATCACTATGGACTCAATTTTCCTTTCAGTGACCCTGAATAAACATGTGGCAGCCTAGGGGGTGCTGCTTTCCAAGTCTCTCAAACTTCACTAGCAAATTTACATTTTAATTGTTATATAAACAAGAGTATCCAGAATTACTTCATCTGCATTAAATACTTCTGAAAAATGACGGTTATTGCCCTGGGGACTTAACCTGTTTGTTTGTTTGCTTTCTGTGAAATAAATTAGATCACCAGGAAGTGGCAGTGTAAATTTCTTCATGCCATTTAATTGTACACTCATGGGGCCTGAGTAAGTGGATCATGTTCTGAGGTCTTTACATCATGTCAGCAGGCTGCAAACTTGGTTGCTTGTCATAGCCAATGTGGCAGCTGCAGTGGCATGGGTCCCTCCTCTAAGTTATAAAAAGAAAATAGAGCATTTCATTTCATATGTTATTACAGAGTACCAGTCACCACTAGTCTGCAATCTGAGCCAAAAACAAAGGAGAAAGACTTTGCCTCCCTCATCCTGGTTCCCTGCAGGACAAGGCTGAGCCAAGTGGGTGATGAGGCTGAGGTTCTTTTCCACATTCTGGCACTGGCCAAAATTGTCTCATTACCCCCTGTGTCAGCTTTCCAAGCTGAAGTGTATGAAAAATTATGTTGACTTTCTTTGCAAGATATTTTCAGCACTGTTCTTGGAAGAGATAAGGGCATTACTACCAACTGATTTTCCTAAGATTAAAATTTATATGCTTAAGCATAGGTTCTGAAACTGATTTACTTGAATACTATAAAAAGTCTAAAAGCATTTCATATATCAATCAGCTGGCTTGCTGTTGTCATCTGTTGTTGTTTCTTGAAGTGTAACAAATTAAAATCAAAGCTTGGTATAAAGTTCCCTACCAAAGCAAGAGTTGCAAATGAAAATTACAAAAAATAACCACTAGATGGAGTCAATGATTTTCTAAATTATTCTTCATTGCTTAATATAATAGAGTTGCAAAATGATTATGATCACGGAGTTAAGTGGAATATGATAATTTAAGTAGCTCACCTGTATCTTGTTCTAATTGCATTATCTGTTCTTTAAGCTTTACAATTCTATGATTTTTCGCCTCATTTAAAATATTTTTTACAATTTGGTGCTGAATAACAATATTTTAATAGAATTCTGTATCAGACTTTCAACATCCTGTATTAATGCTCGCATTCACTAACTACTCAGGTGTCTAAGTTGTTCTTATGATTCTCATCAATCCTGTAATTTCAAAGGGTAAGTTCAATTCTAGTGGTTTCATCCTTTTTAGTAATTATAAATTGATAAATAGGCCGAATTACCATACTTGTGACTTTTAGTTCATGTTTAAATAAAAATGTTGTTATGCACTGTTCTGAAAAGCAACGGCGAGATCAACAACCATGAAATCCCAGTTGTTAGAAGTAAGCTGTATTAAATTTACAAGCAGAAAGATTCTTCTGTCAGGATCTGCAAACTTCACCTCAGACCAGGAGTATTTTTAAGTGTTATCCAAGTGAAACCAGTAATTTTTTCATGTTGCATTACTTACTATAGTTTAGCTTCCTTATCTGAAGATAGTCAGCCAGCCAAAAATGTCATTCATTTTTATTCCATAAAATATAACTTGTTTTCACCAAAGAGTTGTCCAGATGTGCCGGCTTCCTTCCCATGGGCCATTACTAATGTATCACTTCTGAAGTGCAGGTTATGCAACCATTGTCAATGTTTTCATTTTCTGAGATATCGTGCCTTGCAAGCAGACCCATTGTGGTTGTTTTTTGTACAAAACAAAAAAAAGGAGAAAAGATTTCCCTTCACCAACATTGCTGTTCTTGAACTACAAGTTCCAGGCAGATTTTTAGTAATTTGTTGAAGAAAACCACTTCATTTGTGGCAAAACAGGCATGTGGCAGTGCTTAAAAGGACCCTTTCACTGTTTAGTGAATATAATCACTAGTTCAAAACTCTTTTACCAGTGCTGGATCTCCTCTAACACAGCTTTTACCTTATTTTGTTTCTTCTCTTAATAACAAGAAAAAAGTATGAAAAGAAAAATCTCATCTTACCCTTACTGTTTCTGTTGCTAGGCAAATTAGTTAATGCATTCAGTATATTACTTTTACCCAGCTTCTTAGAATATTCATTTATACTAATAAAGGAATTTTGGAAAATAGAACAATTTTGTATTATATACTATGTAGTGAAAAAAACACACAAAGGTATTTATTAGGAAAACCAGAAAATGTATAACTTTAAAATCTGTAGTTGGCTGTAACTATACAAAACTATAAAGAAAGCAGATGACTTGCATCTTACTTTTAATTACCCTTATCAAAAAGTGATAATGAAAAAAGCATAAGAGATTGATGTAAATCCTTTACTCGTCTGCTTTTTGTCATCTTGCGTTTGGTGAAAAACATGAACAAAGCTGCTGAAGAAGGAAAGAAAACCAGACTTTTTTGAGCCCCAAAGCTGAGCTTTGTTATGTATCTGAAATCTGTGCCCTATTATTCTTGTATATTATTACTGTAGAACTCAAAACAGTCATATTCAAGCCTATCTGTAGGTAGCTTTTTCTGTTCAAGTTGCTGAAAGCCAGATCAAGAAGCTGTCTAAACTCTGCTCATTATTTTTGGTAAAATATTGTCCAAAGAGCAGTTATTTTGCAGACTAAGTTCGTGTTCTTTTAATCAACTACTGTTGCAGGGCCATAGGTTTAAAAATACACATTACAATTACTTTCATACATAATGAAGTAGCTAAGATTCTAATAGTTTGTGGTGTCTTTTCACATCTAAAAAAGTAAATGCGTTTATGCAACTGTGTTGAGTAAAGGTCACATGCTAACAAATGAAATGGAACACATTAGAATAAGCAATTTACATATAAGCTTAATTTTGTAAAGTTTACAAAGATTATTTTTAAAACATGTAGGCTCAGAGTCAGTTATATTGTGTATCTGATGATATAGTCATCCTTCAGAATAGTTTGTTTCATTATCCAGTTAATTTCAGAATTATACTTCATAGATTTGACGTGTTTGCTTTATGCATTCATAGCTGTTGTCAAGAGCTTTAATGGCTTACTAACCCCCACCTATGAATAAAGCTTTTTCCTTTGTAAAACTGGAAGGATGTGGCAGAATAGAAGCAAGAAGAGTTTTTACACCTCCTCTTGTCAGTCTAAATGATTCACTAGTCATGGTAGGCTGTATGCTCTATATCAATACAATTAAATAATCAGTACCTGTAAGTTAAATCACTTCTCACACCCACTAGTAAAAATATGACAATAAAGCTATTCCCATTATAGTTTTCTTTTTTCATTGAAAGCAATTACATACAGTTTAGAGACTACAGCTACAAGACATAAAAAAAGATATCTAAAACTTCTTCTCTGTAGATAATAAACTAAACAGAAGAAAAGATACATTTCTGTAGAAGTACAGTATGTGATTTTTACAGGACAAGACACTGAGAGATGGCAAGTTATCTTTTGTTTATTTAATTGTAGGCCCTGTAAATGTCATTAGGATCCTAGACAAAGAGTAGTTTTGACTTGAGAATTAACTGCATGATGCAGTAGTTACAAAATGAACATATAAAACTTTTTTTTTTTTAAGTGAAGCATTGTTTTAACCGTTAAAACTCATGCAGTGGGAAGAAGGTGCTTATTGTTACTATGGGTTGCATGGCTGAATCTTTTAATAACCTGCATTGAGTCTTGTCAGCTGAAAAGCTCTGCTAATTCTGTGTAAAACCTGTGCACCCTATGTTAGATTTCTGTTAGAAACAGAGGTGGCAACAAAAGTTTTTTGCTACCTGTTCACAGGGTTTTCTATTGAGAATGAAGTTGTTATCAATGTGGTCACTATAGTGTAAAAAATATCCTTGTGATTAATGAGAATTAGTATCTGTGAACTTGTGACTTTCTTAATTTACTCTGAACTGTATCAGGCACCATGAAAAGCCCAACTTGCTGTCTTTTTAATTTGATTTTAACAATGCCTTAAAGAAATAGTGAGAAAACAAGAAGGTCGTTCTCTACAGGCTTCATGTTCTGCAATGTTTCCTGCTGTAAAGGTGGACAGGCCAACCTGGGGCTCCTTGCATTTTAGAAATTCAAAACAAGTTAACTCTTAAAGTTATCTTTAAAGATAAGAGTTACCTTTTATTGAGTAATAAGTACCTATATAACAAATAACAGCTAAACTCTTTTTGTCACCATCAGCATCAGCTTACAAAACAAAGCATTTCAGGGAAACTCTAGGTAAGAAATTTAGATGTTCAGTCTAAACAGTACAATCAAGTATTAATATTTTGAGGTTCCATGCAGTATTCAACATGAATGAGAGGAGATTATATATTATATATTATGCAGTGTCTTTTGGTAACTTACGTGGACCGTTTTTATGGGGAGAGGATAATGAAAACTTTGAAGTGGTGCAACTGGTCATCAATGAAAGGCTAGAAGAGAAAGCATCTCAAATAGATTTTTTGCAGTAAGGTTTTATTTTGCCTTGTAAAGTCTTGTATACCTCTGTCACCCTGGAGCTCTACTTTTTACTATGAGAAAAGATTTTAAGTCTTCTTTAGGGGAAGAATTAAATTTTGGCCTTTTAGACTGTCTGTCTTTTTGTCAGATATAGAATGAGCATAAATGCCTAACTAAAAGGCAGATGAGTTTCTGTCTCAATGAGAATTCATATTGAAGTTTCTAAAGCAAGGAAGGTATTATGCAAACAAGTTACAGGGCAGAGCAGGGACTTTCAAGGAATACATTTTGACAGACTCATTTTGTTGGCTTACAGTGAAATGGGGTGCAGGCTTAATGTACTGGAGTTTGAAAATCAACTTAATTTGGCATTTATCCACAAAGCTTAAGCAAGTTACCTTTGTTTTATAGTATAATGCAATGCCATTTTAGGATGCACAACATGTCTTCACTATTGACAGAGTCACAGGAAGGGGGATGGCCACACTGGAGGCTTTTGGGACAGAAAGCATTATTAGTTACCAATGTACATTATGTAAGATGTACTTGGACTGTAGGAAGCAGGACTGGATATAACAGCAAAAGTTAGTGCTGATATAAACCAGGAACTTTTATTACAGTGCTAATGTTAAATGAATAAGTGAAGTTAACATATCTGATAGATTTCTTCTCGAGGGTGCCGGCATGCTAGCTATGTAGTGCAGCACTGGTTATTCCAAGCACTGCAGAATGCTCCCCCACCCGTCTTGCCTCATCACATTTTCTGATGCGCAGTTCTGCTGTGTCTTTTAGCAAAGTATACAAGCCAACTAGCCTGCATCCATAATGCTTTCTGAGATTCTTTTAGGGCCAAGCCATTCATATTCTCACTGAAGTTTTTCAACATGAACTCTTCCTGAGCCCTTAAAGTCCTGTGACATACCATGCAAATACAGGTGTGCTGAAGTGGCCTTTGTTGTATGCCTAATGTTCTGTAGCAGAGGTCAGTGCAGAAAGGAACAGAAGATAAGAAGGAGAACGCTAAGACTTCCTGTTCTTGTCGATCCCAAAAGATACCTGGTACTGTTTTAGAGTTCTCTCTGCTGAGTTTCTCACCTGTGCTTCCAGGCTGGCAGTGAGGTTCACAGGAGTTTCATGTCATCTGCTGTGCACTGACCATCCTCATTGGGATAAAAGGTCTTGTGATGAGCAGACTCATGAGGAAGTGAGGGGTGGTGTTTTCCTTTTCCTTTTCCCTTTCCCTTTTTCTTTCCCTTTTCCCATTTCCTTTTCCTTTTTTCCTTTTCCAATTTCCTTTCTTTCCTTTCCTTCTTTCCTATTCTTCTTTTCTATGGCTAGGCTACCCTTTGGCACAGCGTGGGAGAAAGCGGGGAAAAGACATCTGCTGAGTTTGCTGGCTATTACCTTGCAGAGTAGCTTCACAGGTACAAATCGTACTTGAAACATGCAGTTAACCCTTACTAATAAAGTCTGTTGTGATTGGGAAGGAGTGCTAGATATGAGAGGTTGTTAAAACAGGTTCTGTAGAAATGCTGGCAGGATTTGCTGGAGCAGAGGCTCCAGAGGGTTGGGGCAGGGGGCATGCTGCCTTTGGAAGCCATAGGCTGGAGGAGGGTATGAGTTGCAGCTGTGGTTATCCATTCAGGTCATGCAAATTAAAGTCTGGCAGGCCCACTTCCAGGTCTGAGCACACACTGTCCTTCATTTGTGACAGCCCTGCATTCTGCACTGATTCTGTACATCCTCCCAGCAGGTGTGTTACAGACCTTGGCAGCACCAGTAGTCCTAAAAACACAAACCAGGCAAGATTCTTCAGTGTGAGGGTGGTGACGCCCTGGCACAGGTCACCCAGAGAAGCTGTGGCTGCCCCATCCCTGTCAGTGTTCAAGGCAAGGTTGGATGGGGCTTTGGGCAACCTGGTCTAGTGTGAGGTATCCCTGCCCATGGCAGGGGATTGGAACTAGATGACCTTAAAGTCCTGTGCAACCCAAACCAGTCTATGATTCTATGATAACGGACTGTAATTAGTGAGATTTGTAAATGCAGTATTACAAGCTGGGCAAATGGCAGCAGGTATCTGTTTCCTTTATGTGGGCAAATCTCTGTAATGTCCCATTTCCTGGACTGGCTTAAATTGAACTTTGGACAGTTTTTTAAAATTTATTGTGATTTTCCAGTATTAGGTATGAGCCGCATTTACATCAGTACCTGACTCATATCAATAATTGCATCCTTACTCACACAGCTTAGTGAGCACTCTGCTTATAGTATTTAAGACAACTATTTCCTTTTTGAGGCAGAAAAAGTACTGTGAATAATTCTGCTATGCAATTTGTGGTTTTGTTGTGTAGGTCTTTGGAGTGATTCTTCTGATTTATATAAATGTCAGGTATTTCTCCTGATGCTTGCCAAAACTCAAGGTATGTCCTTATATTTTTGAGACATATTTTGTATGCATCTCTTTGCCTTTTGTTTATTCAACAGTTAATATAAGCAGAAGGATACAGATTAAGTTTTTATCTGGAGCACTGACTGATTAGTTTTCCAAGAGAAAGACATCAATGGCATTATATATGTTTTTAAGGTGTACAGCACTGGTGATATTTATGAACACATGGTAGGTGTGCATAAATGAGTATGTTTGTGTGCATTTAAAGTGGCATTTTATTGACGAATCTGAGGTGGGTTGTCATGGAGATTAAAAGCTTTGAAATGCTATTCATTGGTTTTAGTTGTTTGCTGGGCATAAGGATACTTGTTCGGCTACTTTGAAACTTTCATTGTAAAAACAATGACACTTTTACCTGTATTGCAAAGGCTATTCTAGCAGGCTAAGTGAATAAAGACCTGATGAGCACATTCAACTTGAGGAAAATAAACTGTGATCTATATTTGTGCAACATTACAAATTTGGTTTCTAAGTGCCTAAGATGCACATCTTTTAACTGTGTAGTTTTTGAGGCTATTTAGAAAGTGGCAGAAAATTGTCAACTCTTCCAGACCTTCCTACCCCCTACCAAGAAAAAATGAAGTTCTGGTCACTGGTAAATGAAAAGATTTTCTTTAGATGGAAATGATAGGGAAATGAAAAATGTCAAGTATGTTTTGGTAGCATTTGCTTTTACAGTATTATATAATTTTTCAGCTTTTTTGTATAAAAAGCTCAGACTGTTCCTCAAGTAATTAGAATAAAAACTTATAGACAAGTGTACCTCTGAAAAGCATTGTTTTCTTCATGAGATCATCGATGTGTTATAGTTAGTATAGTTGTTTTTTTAACCAATAAATCAATGAAAAAGCTGCAACAAATGCTGCATACATACACAACATCACACACACTCTGAATGACTAATACAGTTTTCATAACAGACTTGAAGTGATGATTATTAACTAGAATTATATATATTTATATTTAAACTGACACTACAGAATTCTTTTGAGTCTTGACAGATATGTGGAATATTTAAATGGAGTAATTGTAGTTACCAGACCTCCTGGGATTAACCTGCTGGAAAGAAAGTGACATATTGCAAAGAGGAAAATGAATTTATAATGTGGAAGAAAGCTAGAAATGAGGTTATGGTGTGCCTGTTTATAACCATTCAGGAGGAAAATATGTTTACATGGAGTCACTAATACACTGTAGGAATATACTTCCCTTACACTTAATTATAGAGGGGCTTTGAATGTAACTTATTGGGTTCTATATTTCCTGGAATAGAATAAGCAACACTGAGAGGAAACTTATCAGTTATTTTATTTTTGTTGCATTTGTGTTTAGGAGTTGATTCTGTGCTATTTATATTTTCATCAGGAATAACTCTACTAAATTCAACATGTTCTATGCCAATATTGAAAAAAATACATCCCAAAGAGAAAAATACCAGCCACTCCCTCTGTGGCACAAACTACTTTTGGGTAAATCACACCCTTTTGCTTATAACTGGGACCTATTCTGTCAGGCATACTCAGATTTTCAATTAGTTTAGTTTCTTCAGTAAATCACAAACACTGCCTGCTGAGCTCTCCTGAACTGAAGTTGAATAGAATCACAGAATCACCATGTAATTTAGCTTGGAAGAGACCTTTTGAGGTCATCTGGCCCCTTGCTTTTCCCCCGCAAAGCAAAACCAACTTAAATAGGTTACTCAGTGCCTTGCCCTATTGAGTTCTGAGTGGTGGTGATGCCACAACTTCTCTGGGAAACCCGTTTCACTGTTTGGCTATGGTGAAAATATTTTTCCTAACGTATAATTGTAATTTTCCATGTTGCAATTTATGTCCACCACCTCACATCCTATTGTTGGATGCCCTAGAAGGACTTAGGCTTCCATACACTTCTAAGTAGGTGTTTGGAAGACAGCAATAAGAGCAGTAAGTTCTCCCCTTTGCTTATTCTTAAGATTGAACGAACCCTCTTCTTTCAGCCTCCTGTTGTACACTAAGAGGTCTGGTGTTGATTGCTAAGAGCAGAACTAGAAAAATTCAGGAGTCAGTGGGAAGGGGTTGTTTCAGAAGAGGGAAGTGATTAAGTAGGAAAGAGATCAAGTGTTCCTTTAGGGACTTGTGAAGACCCTAATGTCAGGTATGTGTCTTATGCAACAGATCATGCCATCCACGAGCTGGCAAGGAAAACTAAGCCACAGAAACCAATTAAACTACAAATTTAAGAGAAACATTACTTTCTTGGGTACTGCAGTGACCTTCACTCATGATCTACCTGTATGCTATGATATTATCTACAGCATAACTGAAAGTGTGGCATAGTGTATTACAACTATATCTTCGTACATTATTGAATTTTCATTTTATCACAACTTTTACATTATATACAATAAATATGATGTCTTTTTTATTAATTTAACATATTTATCATATTTTCTCACTATACTTAAATCAGTCGTGACACCATAAGTAATTTTCTTCTCCGAAGTGCTCCAGGTTAATAAACTGATAATGCATGACTAACATGAGGTGAAACTCACATATGACCCTCCTTCTCTTTCTGTTACATGCCATTTAGCAGCTAAAACCCAGTTATTGCCATTGCTTTTCCTGTAACTATGGTTATTAGCTAACTTCAACTGCTATTACTAGCAAAAAAAAAAAAAAAAAGCTGTCACTAGCCTCTTTTTAGCAGCAAAAATTTATCCCTTTTTTCCCACAGCACAGTCGTTCAGCCTTTACTGAAAGCTACACTTGCCCAGAAACAGTACATGCTGCTATGCTCTTTGGTCTCTTTCTCACCTTGCCCAGGCAGCAAAAGAAGATTTCAAAAGATGTATCTACACTGTAAACTGCTGCTGTGAACCATGCAACTTGTTAATTAAATACAAGCATTTCTTGGCAAAACATTTGGCCATGGATTTCTCTCAGGTAATCCCATGGAATTCTACTTACAGTATGATTACCCCTTTCCTGAGAAGTAACCCTGGTAAATGAAGAGCAAATAAAAGAAAAAAAAAAAAACAACCCAAGAACCAAACAAAACCAAACATGCAAAGTTCCCTTTAAAATCTTTCATCCTATTCTTACACCATCTTCTATCTCCATCAGGGTACTGCCAGCACCTTGTAGTTGTGCATTAAGCTAAGTGTATAATGGGTAGTTTATTCTCTTTCTTAGCTTCTCCTCAGGGGGAGAATTAAATGTGCATTCTTACATCCTGTTTTGGTGGAGTTTTATTTTTTAATTTTTTAGAAGATTTATGCAGAAGATGCCTTAACTGCTGAAAGTTGTCAGAATGAAGGACTCAGGGGACAGAGAATTAGAGAGCAGAACATTATTACGTATCCTAGTAACTATTCTTTTAATCCTGTCTCAGCCTATACAACTACAAACGGGCAGAAGGAAAAATAAAGGCCCATTTCCCCTGTTTCCTGAATCTGCATGTGATTCTACCAGGCCAGGCAACCACTGAAATGCTTAACTGTTGGGAGCTCTGCTGGACAGTGGGATCTTCTCCCGTGTGTGGATAAAGGTAGGTATTGTCACCCCACTTGCAAGCTATCGTAGGGGGTTTCTTTTCGGGAGCTTCACACAGTAGAGCCAAGCCATCTTGGAAGAGGGTCTTCAGCATAGGTCTTGGCTATTCAAGGAGAATGTACTGCCTACTGAACAAGGGGTGATAGGTGTGCTTCTGTGTTCTTCTTGTTTGAGGCAGATATTAGGTCTTCGCTGAAGGCAAGATACTGGGCAAGTATGGGATTCAAAGCATTGAAGGCTGCATATAGTTCTGCAAAACATCTGACTGCCCAGCACCTGTATATTAAAGAAGTTTCAATAAGATTTCTGTCTTCTTCTATATTCTGTCTTTGTATTTTCGTCTTTTGGATTGTCATCGTGAAGGAAAAGTAACATTGTAGCAAAACTAAGTAAAATCTTTAGATACAGCTTAATAGATGTCTCCTTTTCTTCACTTTATTCTTTCGTGTTTTGCTGAATATTGGGAGACTAAAAAGACAAGAAAGAGAGGGAAATATTTGCCTAATATGAAAGAGAAAATTACAAAATGAGCATTCAACTTGAAGAGAATGTCAGGGAACAACAGTACCTTATACTGCACTCTGAAAAATTGTAAAAAGTACAAAGGTTCATAACATATTGTAAAGAAAATTCTTTAGAAATTGCTCTGTTATTTTGGAGGTAACAGACACACCATATGCTGTGTCTGGCAGTTGCTATGGCAACTACTTTTAAAATTTAAGCATGGGGAAACTATTGCCTAAAATCTCCATGACTTGGGGCCAAATCTTGCATGATGCTGAGCACCAAGGCAGAGTAAAAAAAGACATAAAGGAAATCTTAAAATACCTTTCCTGTTAGCTTTTGAAATTTTATCTTGAAATACTTCTTTATTTCTGGAGATTGCAAGCCCTGGACTCCCGAGAACATTTAAAAAGGGAAGAATGGGATGATTGCAATATCTTATATTTAATACCATGCAAACTATTTGCAGTGAAATATAGGGAAAACCTATTTGTTCATAGAGGAGCTTCAATAAAAATTGTGATATTTATCTGAATATCACCTTTTTGTCCCTGTTTTATGTGCTTGGCAGTTCTTGCTGAAAGTCAAAGAATAGTAAAATTCTTAACGGGAATAGATGGGAAAATAATACATCTTAATCATCTGTCAGTACTTACTAAAAATTAGCATATACAGATTTGTTTCTGTGGTAAAGTAGTTTCAATAATGTTTGCACTATCCCATCAGTGGCCTGCATAATTCACTGCTGAGGCAAACGAGGCTTAAAATAACAAGGATGTTTCTAAGGAAAAATCAGTGCAAAAAAAATTAAGAAAGTTTTGTTCATCTTCACCCAAAAAGGTCTGTTAGACCATGGTACAATGAATGCTGTTATAAACAAGTCCAGCAACTGGCTTTCTGGGATCAAGCTGCATCATAAATTCTGCCTTGCCTGCATGCGTTCTCCTAGAGGAGTCTGCAAAGGAGGGACATAATTTAGCCGCAATACAACAGTAGTGTACTGTAGCTGTTAACAAAACTACCCATACAAATTGCACAATGTAGCCTGGAGTCATTCAGTAACGGTCACAGTAACCGTTACCTCACAATAAGGGTAAATCAGTGTTACTCTGTTTATAGATGTCCCCAGGCTTTGTTTGAGGTACTGCCTCTGCTCCTACCCTTAGATTGACACATATCGGATAAATCATTACCAAAAATGTCTCACATTTTGAGCACACATCATGTAGTGCTGACTTTTTGAAAAGTACAAGATTATTTTGTTTAAATCTATTAAAAAATCCTAGATTATATGTGATGCCCTAAAGAAAGTTTAATTGGTCTCAAGGGTATTCATCTCATGCTGTTAGGTCACACTGGGGTAAGAAATTTCTGTGAGCTTCCCCTCCAAAATAGTATATCCTGAGAGTTATTATCCATCCTGATTCTAGCTCTTGTAAGCTGCTGCAAATTTGCCAGTGCTGTTATTCACCAGAGAAAGAGTTTCAACTTCAAGCCTACTGTAGGCACAAGTCCACTCAGGACTCTTGAAATGAGTTCTTTACATTGTAAAGAAAATTTTATGTTTTTAATGCACTACACTGATCATTTTTCTGTCTTCCTTACTTTGCCTGCTACTCACTAATGAAGGCCACTTAATTTAACTTACTGAAAAATTCTGATGAACAGCAGCAATTGAAAAGGTTAAACTGTCTTGCAACTAATGTGGCATTCACTAGATTATGAAAATGGCAAATACATTCTTTATCTGAAAAATTATTAGTGTTTAGGGATCTGAAATGTGTAGCAGAGGTTGGAAGAAAGTGAGGAAAAGGTTTTCTTTCTTGACTGCCAGTCCCATTCAAGTTTTGGGCAGGCAATCGTAAAAGGATCAGGGCAGTACTGAAGGAGATTGGATTTAGTCTGGCAGAACCAGATATAAAAATCACAGCTGGTTTCTGGACCAAGGAGTTTAGCATGTTTTCTTCTCTGCTGCTAATTCGTCTCTGGGGAAATGGTGACCAGGTCCTTCTGCTTTGTTCCCTGTCCACCCAGGCTGAGGCCTGCAGGTTACTGCCATGTCTGTGAGAAAGACAGTCCTAGCTGAATCTTGTTCCTGTCCCTGTCCTCTGGCTTTATCACTGTACTTTCTGGCCTTCTAGAAATGTCTAATATTTGCTTGGCAGCCCATTTCTGAAGGGGTATACTTAGTTTTGCTGCAGATCTGACAATTCTAGATGCCACATTAAGGTATTTGCTTGAAAAGCTGACCTGCTGCTGAGTAGACATTAAGGCACTGATGTTCACAGTATAGCTGATAGCTAGTGGAAATGAAATAATCTGTATTGACACATTTGGAAGTTTCACATCTTTTTCCACTTAACATGCTAACGTGATAATTGCTAGACTGATGATTTTTCCAGTGACACGTCTCCTTTTGTCAATATTTAGACCTGTGTATAGAAAGCTTATCTATCACACCTGGCTAATTTTCACTTAATTTAAAAATAAATGGAACATGTTTAGTTTGCAGGGTTAGCAGAACAAAAAGAGGTTTTTATAAACATTTTTCTTGAAACATTCTTTGAAGGATAGGAAAAGATAATGCAAAAAGAATACAGAATCTGGCTCAAATGAAGCTAGATTCCATGAAACAGTCTATTTTAATGCTTAAATTAATTGAATTGAGACTGGTTTGCTTACCATTCAATGCAAATGAAAAGAAAACCTAATGCCAATAAAATCACTTAGTAGCACATTCTGTGAGACCGACAAATTTTTAGCTAAAGTGATTCTGTGTCTCACTGAACATTTGTTCATAGGGTTTAAATACTGAATCCCAGGAGGTTATTATCCAAAAAACCTGATTCCGCTGGGCTTCTATTGTAGCATTTGTTTGTTCTGTGCAATGACTTTTGCTATTAGTGATCAAGTAAGAATTTGTCAGTGGTGGAACATAGGAACATTTTGAGTATCCTGAAAGAACTGGGAAACTGTATGAGCATTAGTTTTCTTTAGCCTGGGTACCTCTTCCAGGACTGACCCTCAGGAATGAGTGTAACCAGAGTGATCTGCAAGAATAGCTATCATGGCCATGGAATGAATCACTTAACCGCTACTTTGAAAGGTTGAAGTCACATTCCTTCTACATGCAGTTGTCATTCTTGCCTTAATTCTACTTTCACACCAGTGTCTTGCAACTGTGTCCTACATATTGGGGTGGAAGGTTCATTCTTGTCTTTAATAGCAGCACTTATGTTGACGATTATTGTGTTCACCTACTTAAACCTCTTATTCTGTAACACTTTTAAAATAGTTTTGCTTTATCGTGGTAAACACTGATATTGTAGTCATTGATGGAGAATTCAGTCATGGTCAGCTTTTACTTAGCCTGAATGTTGATGAGATCTTATATGTAATGAAAGTGTTTTACACAGTTTTCAGTATTATACCTATGATATATCATAACTTTTGGATATCAGTAAGTTAGTTAAGATTTGTGGGTTTTTTTTCTCACCGTTTTATTCGCTAATGAGAACCCACCTTAGGGTTTTGCACTTGGAAACTTTTGTGTCACAATGTGAAGTTGCCACTGTGAATTTGCAACGTGCACCTACATATAAAATGGCATAATTCATATTTTTTACACCAAGTTATCATTCCTAATCCTTCTCTAATGTTGTTTCCAGTACCACAAGTATGTCATCTGAAAGAAACTTTTGTCTTGTACATTTTTATGAGATCCAAGAAAAAATCTTTTCCTGCATGACTGCAGCCATCCGAACAGTTTTGTCTTCTAGTTATATGCTTATTGATATACTTAGGCTTTTCTTTGCATTGTGTGGTGCAACTTGTGCTGAAATGTGGAAACCAACTGCTTTCACTGTGTCTCTGACACAGTGCTTCTTTACTGAAAATCTCTGAAATTATTTCCACATGTCTTAGGAACAAATCTGGTCTTTGCCATTTGGCTATGTTAATACTCTGGTTTAATGCCCATGTATTAGTTTTTATTTAACAGACATTATTTCATGTATTATCTCTCAGTGAAGGTTTTTAATTTGTCATTCAAATAGCTGCAGTTGCTTATGAAATTTCTCAAATAGTTTGTATTTGATCAGATATCAGGGATTCTGTATGCAGCTTTTACAGGTTTTTCAGCTCCCTATACTTAACCATTATTGTGCGGGCCCTTAAAATCAGAAATGTGGGTAAGTGGAAAGAAAATGTGCTTTTACAATCAACAGTCTTGTTTGAAATATTCTGAATTGTTCTGTCTTGCAAGCCTTGCAAAGGACTTTGCAAGTCTCTCCCATTCTGCTGAAAGATTATGTCGTAGCTGTCTATAACCTGCAGACACAGCTGAATATTCGATTTCCTGAGTAGTATTGCTTTTTCCCACAAAAATCTGAAACCCTTGCCCTCATTTCTTTAAGCTCACAGGTTTCTATTCTGACTAAGAGATTCAGATGGTTTATTTTTTTTACAGAAAAAAAACCCAAACTTGACCCTATCCCATTGATTACACGTGTCAGAACATTTGCAGGTTGCAAGTTACTTGAAAAGGTCAGGATTACAATAGGTTTGTACCCTTTCACAGGACAATACCCATAAATTTCTTGAGCAATAAAACTGAACTGCAGCCTGTAGATTCAACATTTTCATCTTTCAGTTTTTAACACGGTCTTGTGATATGTAGTGCATTTCTGTATGTTTCAGCTGCTAAAATTATTTAGATAAAGGGGAAGCTGAGGATTTGTTTTAATAAAAATATGAATTCCTAGACTTGATGTTTCTCAAATGAAATTTAACGTGTGATTTAGATTTTCACAAGAGTTTTAAAAATGAAAGTAAATACAATTCTGAAGTGTTTTATCAAATGCATATTTTAAAACTGTTATATTTTTGGTCCCAAAACAAATGACAGGGAGTATTTTATGATGTTTGAATGCTTGTGGTTGATAATATTGTGAACTAGGTCACTATTTTGCCAACTCCATTCCGTTTTTGAAACTATCAGTTTTCTGTAGGGATTTGTCCTTCTGTAGGTATATTTAAACAGAAGGGGAACATTAGAACTGTAGTAGAGAAATACATAAAACCAGTGAAACCTGATTTTGCCTTAAGACTAGACAGTGTTATAATCACCCTCCACAGCTTTAGGAAACAAGAGTCTTGGTTTTGCATTTAAATCTGTTTGGCAATATGCACAAAGTCTCCCAGCCACTTGGCTATCTGTAGAATTTGCTGTATTCAGAGGGTTTGAAATACTTTAAAACAAAATGAGCTGAATGGGGATCTTAAACCATTTCCTGATTGGTGTGTCTTCTAGCCCCTAATGTGCCTTTCTGGGTCTTAGTTATTTCCTTTTCATAAAAAAATAATTGCTCTTAAAAATGTCTGGTTGGATTTCTTTTGTAAAGAGAGCCGAACTGAGGAGCTCTAGGCAGATTAACTGGACTGCTTCACTTAGTAGGCTCTCTGAGCTTTGAAGAATGCTTCAAAAGTATGGAATAAAGCTCTTTTTCTTCCTATTTTTACATGGGCTGACAACTTCCCAGTCTTTTAATTTGCTGTCCTGTTGCATTAGAGTTCATTATCTTTGTGTTACAGTTTAGTAATTCTGTGTGAGTTTCTATCCTTTCTCTTCTGAGTCCCTGCTGAAATGGCAATACAAGTAGCACAGCAGAAGCTTGTATACAGACAGAAGATATAATGAGAATAGCACTTCTCGTGGGAATTAAATGCTGCATCACAGGGTTTCATTTGCAAATATCTGCAATGGAAAGGCATGTTTAAAAGTGCATTCAGAATGACTGTTTGGAGTCTCTTCTCTTATGTCCTATGCCTGCACTGTTCACATTATAAAACAAGGGACGCGGTTTGCGGTTGGTTGGTTGAGGGTTAGATATGTAAATTTGGAGGAAACAAAGTCAGAACATGGTTTTAAGGTAAAGACAAAAATGGCTTTAAAACTACAACAGAAACACAAAGCAATTTGCAAATATTGGTTGACAGTATTTTTACAAATGAGAATTTCAAAGAACAAAGACCTCATATGACTTCTCCAGTGATGCTTGGCCAGATGGTGGCAAAGTACAGGTGTTCAAATGGCAGTTCCCATGTCCTAAATTCTCAGGGAGGTTACCACATTAGATTTGAACACACGGTTTACATTCTGAGTGGAAAACCTGACCGGTCTTGTTCCAGTCCAGAAGAAGTATTTTACAAAATAACCATAGAAGGTGGGCAGATCGGATATGGATAGTTCACAGATGGAACTGCTAATTCAGTGAAATGACTAGCTGTTGTCATAACTATATGTAGTTACAGTTACTAACTGGAAAAAAAGGAGGCTATACTGTGTGGAAAAAAAAAAAGTAGTGGCTCTTGTATAAGATTTATTCCCTTTGGCCTTCAAAGAATCTTCCATAAACTCCTTTGGTTTTAATATGAAACTTGGGAAAAGCTTAAAATGCCAATGGAGGTATTTTTTCTTTTAATGACAAAGAATGCAAAACTTCCAGAAAGGTAATCTTGACTTTCAGAAGATCCTGTCAGTTCTGTTGATGTCAGTATCAAAAGAAGTTAATAATTATCTGAAGAAAACACATTTCTCTTAGTTCCTTTCTTTCTCATACAAAATTTTTCAGGTTAATCACAGCAGCAGATCTGCAGGAGTATGTGCTGCGTACCTTCACTTTGCAGCACATTGTCTAAATGCTACCAAGATTCATACAGGCAATTATAGCATTATATCTTCCCTGGCAAGACTAAACTTATGTTTGATAGGCTGCAAAGAGAAAAACCTAGTAGTTATCTTAAACGTATATTTCTGGTAGAGTATAATTATACCAAAGGAGAGGGTTTCCTTTTTGCTATCTATAGGGCACGTGTTTGGCCATGTTGCATATCATTTAAAGGGGACTACAGCAGATGTTCAAGGGGAACAGGTAACTTCTGGAAATTTTTGAGTGAATTTCACTTCTGCATGATTGGTATTTATTTGAGACAAATAAACCTCAGCATAACTATTAAATGTTATGAGTACTTCAACCACAATGGGCTCTATTCTGTGGTTCTGATTTTGATATGTATACCACTAGTGTTGACTTGTGAAGGCACTGGAGGGCTTCCCAGTGACAGTTTAATTTCTACGTTAATTGCCGTCAAGATCAGTTCTGAAAATCATATAGATGATGAAAGAAGTAAAAATGCCTTACTGCAAATAAAGCCGTGATCATTCTTTCTTTTCTATAAGGAAAAGAAGAAATTCTAATTCAGTAGTGCTCCTTGGATTCTCTTTAAAATTTCCTTCAGAATGCAATAGGATAATCCTGTCTACAATTTCCTTTGGTTGGGATTGTGCAGGATGATTCAGACAATGACATCTTCAATTCCATTCAACAGGAATTATCAGCAGAATAATGCACAGCAACATCATTTATTTATTATGCTTCATTTTACAGAATTTTTAAATGTCGTATAGCTTAAAAAGGCACAGGTTTTGCCCATTCTGTTTCTTTCAAAGCTGCATCTCCGAAAAGTAAAAGGCACTTGGAAATGCTAGAAATTAAAAATTTCTCACATACTAATTTGCTGTCTTTTGGATTTTCATAAAGACAAATCAGGCAGTGCACTTCTGTGCCTTAGTTTCCTCAGCTGGAGAAGGAGGGGGGAAAAAAAGAAGCTGTGCTAACTCCCACATGTATCGGGAGGATAAATGCGTTTGATAGGCTTGAATAGAAAGCTTTACATGTGGATATTTACAATAACCAATGCTTTATTTTGCCTGGCCTCCCATCAAAAGAAACACAGGGTTAATTCTGGAAGCTAATTCTCGGAGCTATGCTGGTGTATAAACCTAACCTTGGTATTATTCAGTGCTATGTTCTAAAAAACACCACACTTTTTTTTCCTCTCTCTTTTTCCTTCCCCTCTTCTCTCCCCTCTCCCCCAAATAATACCGCACCATAATTACAATTGCTGTAGAAGCAGGAGCTAAGCAATTAAATTCCCCATAGGTGTCGCATGTAATTGTTCCTAGCGAATCAAAAGATTAAACATGGCAACAATGCACAGCACAAGATAGCCTAAACTCAGTTTTTCCTGCAGAACTGCAAATAGTAGCAAATCAAAAGACTGTTCTCCTTAATTACCACTGTATGAGGCTTCAAGCTAAAAGCAGGCTCACTCTGTAATGTTTTCTATACAATTACAGTATGTACATACAATGCAAGCCTTTATGCACCACCTAATAGACAATATTATACACACAATTATTGCTAACTTTCATTTTGCAGGGAGAAATCACTGGTGAGCCTAGGACATTGGCCTCTCAGCTTCCCCAGCAAGCAATGTGTTGACTAAACTAAGGGAACAGTTTTACTTCCTGAAGCCAGTAGAGACTATTTATACTTAAACACATTTTTTCACAACTTACAGCATGTTGTATTAGGTGAGAGTTTGTGAGCTGGATGGGCTGCAATCTCTGTGAGCTCTGCAAGCTGGAGCTTGTGGAGCACTTTACCAAGTTTACACATTTTCTCTCTCTCTTGATTCTGAAATCAGCTACCCTGCTGGTCAGAAGTCCATCTGGGACTTGAACTTGAGTCATCAAGAGTCAAAGAGCTCAAATAATAAAAGCAATGTGGGGATTTGGGAAAGAAATTGTCATTCTTGTACATTAACATAACGTGTAGCGGTCAAATCAATATTTTCTGTTGTTGTTCCGAGCCAAAATAAAAAGTACTGGGGCAAGCTGAAATATCTGTCATCATCCTCCCTAGCACTTTTGCCAGGATTTTATATCATTTCACGTCATTATTTCTTTAATCAGCTTTTCAAGTGCTATAAGGCAGCAAGCTATCCCAGTAATGAGTTTCTTCCTATTGCAGGTTAACTGCTTGTTGAGATTTCCATTCAGTTGGAGAAACCATCTTGCTCTCTGACATGTTTTTACTGATTATCAGGGTTACTGGATAGACTGTGCACTGAATTTTAATTGGCATCAAACTATATATTTTTAGTGAGAAAAATAGGAACTGCTTTTCACAAAATCCTTGGGAATTCAAGAGCTGTCTTTGAGGAGAAACTAATTCATAAGATTTACTGATTCACACATCAGAAGCAGATTATAAATCAACCTTCCCATTTATGAAATGTTCACCTAAGGCATAAACAAAGGAAAGGAAATTGTGAAAATCTTTTTTAAACATACAATTATTGATGTTGTTATAGCAAGTACTGTTTTAATTACTGTACAGGGTCACCAGCTGGCAAGTGAATTCTGACTTCCAGCATATTAACCTGTTTTTATCTATGAATTGAAATAACACAGTTGTACTAAAAGGTAACTGCTAACAGTTGCATTATAAGGGTTTCTTTGAGCAATACTGGTCCACCAAATAACAGTTACCTTTTTTTTACATTAATAAAATGCAATGTTGGAGAAACAGAAAGGGAAAATATTAATTTCTTAGTAAATTGTCTGCAGGATGGAAAGTGAAATAATCGTGGGTAAGCAGATTTGCACTGTTTTCAATACCAGTAACTAGAGATTCACAGTTTGACATTTTACAAGTGAGTCAGAAAGAAATACACTTAAGTTGGACTGCATCAAACATTTGTTAATTATAGCACAATAGACAATCTCATCCTCCTAGGAAGCCTAGGTGCTATCTTTCCAGCCTGTAGTTATGAAATCCATTACTTTATCTTCTTGAAATGACAGAAAATATTGTCTATTCCCTCACATCCTCACAGACTAGCCAGCTGGGGGGGGGGAAAATGAACTCTCTAAAGCAGCTTGTAATGCCACATATTTGCCACCAGTTAATTAAAAGGTGATGTCCGTAATCCATATTTGCATTGGTAAAAGGCAGGTAAAAGGATAAAGAGAATCATTAAAGAAAAAAAGAATCATTAAGAAATACTGTAGCCAAGGTAACACCATGTTTTTGTGGAAATGAGACACACACCTTTTGAAACTATATCATTAGTGGTGATTACAAAAAACAAAAAAATTACATTATATATATTAGCAAAGAAGTTGAATCTATATTTATTCCTTTATAAATGTTTTAAACACTGCAGAATGAACCAGCCTAAAAATGAAATGCAATGTAGATTTTCTTCTGATTTGCATGAGGTGACAAGCCACTGTCAAACTACAAATAATGGAAAGAGAGGAAGCGAAAAATATACTAATGAACATGTTGCAATGAAACTCTCCCAATGACTCTCTCGGAGCCTGAGTCTATTTTCCTTCAAACATGGCCTGATTTGCAGTTGTTTGCACAGTTATTAATAGTTTAATTTTATTAGTTCACTGCAGAAAAACCTGATTTACATCTTGTGCAATTAAGTGATGAGTCAGACTCAATCACATACTAATCTCGATTACTCGAATGCAAAATTGAAGGTGACCTCAATGTGGTTTTGACATTGAACTTACAAAAAGCGTTCTGAAAAACAAAATTTTGCATTGTGTCTCGAGAAAAGTAGATGCCAAGAGATGGAACTTCACTGTCTCTTTCAAAATAGGCTGACTAAATGCTGATGCCAGTGACACCATAGCTAATGAACTTCTGGTTTTACGCTATTGTAAATTTTAGAAATGTAGCCTGTATCCATCTGGTGAGAAAGGTAATCTTGCAAATACAGAAAGAATATTTTAGGATGGGAAATAGTCTAACTTGTGTGCTGAATAGCTATGTGGGAATTTGCTGCAGTAATTACCCTCCTATCATTAGTGACAAGTAATTGCTATAGCAACCCCACTGCCACCTGTCTCACACACTCTTTCTCTCTTTCAAACACACACACACACACACACAATCACACACTCACACACGCTCTCACTACATATTCATAGTATTGAAACAAAAGCAGAAAAGCCAGTAGCTTAATGTCATTTATCGAATCACTGTTTTTTTCTAATCAACAAAATATAACCTCTTCCTCCCCTGCCAACTCCTCATAAATATTTATTAAAAATAAGATGTTTGTGTTGTAGAAAATAGTGCTGTTCAACCAAAGTATCTCTATTCAACACTAATTCTCTGAGGGAGAGAAAAGAGAATTCTCACAGCTTGATTTCTTTTTTCACTTTATTGCATACACTGGGCCTGAGACTGATTTTGCAGATATGGATGTGAATTCTAACAAAGGCAACCACCTAACATATGCAAAACTGCTTTGATATTCACAACCAGGGCAGCTGAGATTCGTTCTCTTTCATTTAGGCACATCTAAGCCCACCATGTTTTCTGCAGCTCTCTGTCAGGTATTGCTTTATCACATACAAGCACTTGCAGTTTGTATACAGTATTTTTATCTTGTTGGCAGTTGGTGGAGACTGAAGAACAGGCTGGCTATCAAGGTTTCACTATGGCATCGGCTAACCCTCCTGCTAGTCTGCTGTTTTGCTACCACTCTTACCAATATCCGTGGAACCTGACTTGGAAATCCCCAAAACAATCTGCAAGAGTAACAGTTCGTTTGCATTGAAAAGTACCAGAATTTGCTGTCCCTTATCATTAGGCAGTGAAAGGAAAGGACTGTTCCTAAACCTTTTCCTCTATAGCTTGCGAAATGCCAGCCTTGCACCCACAGTTACAAGCATTCTTCATAACGCGATGATCCTGACCCATCAGCATAGGACGTAAAATTGGCTAACAGCTTTGTCACCGCTAGATGTCATCAAAATACCAATAAATAGGTTTCAGACGTGCGAATTTGAAAACACTACATCTCACTAACCCTATCACTCAGCATGTTCTAATGTGAAGAAGAAATAAACCAACATTTGAAATATGAAAGAAGAGTAAGGAAATGCAGGAACAGCACGCCTTGACATAAGCCATTTGTGTCCCGCATGCTTATTCCACCTCTTTTGATCAAAGGAGACCATTCATATTTATTTCTTAATCATTCATATTTATTTCTTAATATACATATTTTTGATTAAATAAGACACAGATTTTCTCACTCAGCTCTCTCTATCTAAAAATAACTCTGCCCTACAGTTCTTCATGCTGGTGAGGAAGAGAAGGGAGATGTCTAATGAAGTACAATAGTATTCTGTTTTTTCTTGTTGCTTGGGTGCAAAAAGTAAACTTACGTAACATTTTCATAGAAATGAACCCGTTTTCATTGTTTTGTTGAATAAGAAATAGATTAAAATATGTCAGATCAACTGGGAGTGATTTTAATCTTAAAACAACCCTACAGACTTTTAGTAAGGGCACTGAAAGCTATGTGTGTCCTTAAATCCACAGAACAGCTCACTGCATCTGCTAGCAATCTAAATGTTTTATTTATTTGGTGTAGAAACTAACAGGAAGAAACCTGCTTCTGATCAGCTCACCATTTAGTGTGGAATGGTTGCTGGTCATGGGAAGCATGGGTAGACTTCAGCTTTCAAGAAGGAAATCCATGTACTGTCCCTTAAACTATTTGTCTCATCTATTTCTGATTAAATTATTCATTCTTTTTCCAATGTTCCATCTCAAGACAATATGGCCTGTCAAAATACAGGGTTTGCAAGCAGAAAGTAGTGTTCATTTCCCAGACGTGTGTAGTCCTTCTGTGCTAAATCTTTAAGCAGTATACATTAATCCAAGGGATTTGCTGGTAAATTATGTTCGATATTTTGTCACCCATATGTCTTGAATTGTTCCACATATTTGAAGAGTAAAGGGTCATATATATTGATAATGGGAAAATTCTGCCTGTTAACAACTGGGAATAATTTAAAGACAAATTAACAACAGAAAAGAAAATTCTGCAAACATAAAACAGGAAATGCTGTCTCATAACTTTATAGTAAGAGCTGCCTGATGAAGAGGAGACAAACAGTTTTTTTTAATGTCCATCAGCAATAATACTGTGCTATAAATGAGCTGCAGGAGTTGCAGTGTTTTCTTCAAAAGTGTCTTCAAAGGGGTGCATTCAGCCAGTGCCCAATACCATGACTTACTAAGAGCTTCTTGCAACGCTGCTGTACTGTAGGTTGAGACTGTTCAGTGTTTTACAGAAAATACCAGTCATATGGATTCAGGTCCCAGCTTTGAGTCCTTCAGAAGAAAAGAATTCCAGAGATTTCTCTGAAGCTTACTCTTAAAAATTAACAATTCACTTCTTTATTTCTGTCCTCAGTTCAGCTAACCAAATAAATTAAGTTTACCTTCAGCAAGGAAGAGACATTTGTACCATTTACCTGCTGAACACCAGTGCACAACTAAAGACAAAAACCTGTGACGGTGAGTATTGAGATCCAGTGATTGATCAAGACTCAAGTCTTTAATAGCACATGAGCTTCTTAGTTCTGCCCCTTAAACTTAAAAGAGCCTGTTCTCATCCTGATCCTACCAATGAAGAACTCCTAGAGGAGGAGGCAGAGCTTCCTGGGGGCTGCTCTAGGAGGTTGTACTCTAATAGCCTGGTTGATGCTTGCAAGAAACCCCACAATAGTCCCTTCATATTCGATGATGGAAATAGTATGTGCAGCTCTTAAGTGCATGGGCAGCAAGGCTGGTTATTTCTCTAATGTAATGGAAATAACAGAAGAAAATACCCAGTTCACACCTGACTATGGGTTTTGCAGACCTAAGGAGCATTCTATTAAAGTCAAAGCCCATTAGCAGTGTGTAAACAACATCTTAGACACTGACTGTTCATGTTGAATATATTTTTAAATGTTTTCAGTTCTCATTCAAGGCAGAAATGTCAACACTTTTGCCAGACAGTAAAGGGCAGACATTAAAGGGTGCTACAATCTTGAGGCTGCCATCTGGTATCC
Organism: Lathamus discolor; assembly: GCF_037157495.1. Lineage (NCBI taxonomy): Eukaryota > Metazoa > Chordata > Aves > Psittaciformes > Psittacidae > Lathamus > Lathamus discolor. The sequence continues at coordinate 42,687,228 of NC_088889.1, forward strand.
TTGAGTGCCAGTCCTGATGGAAAGGAGAGGTGATACTTAAGGATGACAACGGAGAGGCAGTGGGAGGGATTGGAGGGGGGAAGGCTTTGTCAGGAATTTATGTTGCTCTTTCACATTGATTTTTCACTAAAATCTTGCACATAAATGATTTTCTTTTTCCTTTTTTTTTTTTTTTTTTTTTTGCTCTGGAGATGAAAACTGCTGTCCTCTCAAAATCTGCTTGGTATCTTATGAAATCTCAGTGCCTTATACATGTGATTCAAATACAAATAAAGGATTGATGGCATTTGTAACATCTTCTACAGAAGGCATATTGATGGGGATTCATGCGTCACAAACAAATTGCACATGTGAAAGCAAACTGTATTGGAACACATTGCATTTCCATCCAGAGGCTGTTTAAGGAAGCTAAACGCTACAGCTTACTCATTATGGGAGAAATTGCATTTTAGATAGTAGTGGCATACCTTCTCTGCACAAATGGAGAAGGAAAGTTCTTTTCCTTTTAATTTGTTGCCAAAAAGATCAAAGAGCACCTTCATCCCAGTAGGATTGCAAATTTTTGAGGAACCAAGAGATTGTGTTGTTTCCTCCCCACTGGACTTATGCTGAAAATTAATTCCCAAATAATTCACAGATAGGTAGGGATGAAGAAGTCAGAATCTATTTTATGTTTTCTGTCAAAGAACAATGGTTTTATTTCTCTTTCTGACCAACTTCTATCCTTAATATACCAAATTTACATTTACATCCAGAGGCTTTTGGTAAGATTCTATATTTCTAGCTGTGATAACATATTTGGAATCACTCTGCCTGAAAATCAGTGTTTATTTTTCAGATACCTATACTAAATATTCATTCAGCTAATGATGGTTAACAAAAGTCTAACCACATTCTAGAAAGTCAGTGTGTATTTTAAACCTCTATTGTCCCTCATGATATGGTAGACCATAATTCAAAATAAATTGTACTTCTATAGACTGAGACACTTAACTGAATACTAGTATGTTTACATTGGTGGACCTGAAAGCAAAGATAGCAAATACGAGAAACATCAGACCAAGATGTTACTCAGATCAAAATTATGAGACTGGCTGGTGCTGCAAAATCAACCATTAAAGATCGAGGCTTCCATTCGGAAGCATAACTCACAATGTGAGTTATATCTTCCAAGATAGGTCATGTGGAAAATGATGCCAAAATAACTGGTAAGTCAGCGGCAATCTGCAGATTCTCTCTATCTCCTTGCAGACTGATCATATTTTTAAAGTGAAAAACTGGGGTGTTGTGTTCAGGGGTTCTCAGGGAAACATTCTGGCACAGGGAAAAGGAAGCTGGCCAGAAACTCAGGGGAAAAAAAAAAAAGGGCACTCTTCATCTCACTTTCAGTGCTAAAATAGAAAACTGGGACACTCTGTAGTAAGGACAGGTTGGGATAAATTTTTATCACTGTGTCACCTCTTCCCTGTCTCCACTCTCAGTTTCATTCATTCGAATCTATCACAGGTCTTGCCCTCTTATGTCAACATGCACACCACCAGTTCTGTACATGAGTTATTTTACTTTTTCTGCACTCAATTTCAACAACGTGATTCAACCATTCTTAGCTGAGAATCTCCCATAATTTTCCAGTCATTAAGATCTAAAAGAACTTTAGCTCTCTTTTGAGAAATACTCCCTCATTTCATGTTACACTTTCCTTTTCCTCCTGTTTGATCATTTTGCACTCAGGACCAATACTTCAGCACTTTGTCACTTCATGACACCTTGAGGCTCAGGGTACTACTCTTCTCCCTTTTTCTACATTCTCTTCCAAGAGCAAATCATTTCCTTTGTTTGAACACTCACCTTCCTGTGTTATAAAGTCCACAACTTATCATATCCCACATACATACACCCTGCCCAGCACTACCTCTTAGTGACTGAATAGTCTGAGCTGTAAAGGCAATGATGATTTTTGTATGAATTTTTGATTATCTGTGTTGGTGACAAACAGACTTTGCAGCTTCTTCATTCTCCCCAATCCTCTGCTTAACTACTGCAATATCTTCTACAATATTTCATCAGGATCAATATTTCTCAGATTTACAGAACAAGAACATACACTTTATCACCAAATTTCAATACGTTCTGGAGAAAAAGATAGTAAACAGTAATGAAAGAATAATCTTTCATAAAACCTGACTAGAGAAATAATGAAAGAGGAATGCCAATTTACCAACAATAACTTGGAAAATATATTAGGCTTTAAAAAGAAAGTAACTTGCAACCCATCACAGTTAGCAGCAATACTATCAGCTTATATGTCATCATACATTACAGTGTTCAAAAATTCAATTTTCAGGAAGAGCAGACTCCAACAAAGCTGCAGAAAACTTTGATTTTCAGACCACAAACACCAGTTCTACAATAGTGGAACAACCATTTACAACTTTACAACATGGAAAACTAATGCTTTGGAATTCAATGGAGATGAAATCCATTAAATTTAGGTGTGCATTACATCTTTACAGGCTCAGTGCCTGAGTAGAAAATGCAGACTATACTGGTTAAATCTGTACAGTGGATGAAAACCTGTAAAAGCAGAGACTGAATTCAGTCAAAATTATTACGACTTTTATTCTATGTGGTTTTCATCTGCTTCTTATATTATTTGATAGGATTATCAAATTTGGAAGGTATTGTGTTTAATTTGCAGTAAATTTAAGAAAGTAGGTGTCCTAGAAGTAGATCAGAGTTTGATGAAAACTGATCTGTGCTATGTTATAATGGCGTAACCACTTAGCAGTGAGGACTTTTAGGCAATTCAAGAAGGAAATAAATATAACTAACTCGAATACGGGTGTGTTAGTATGGCAAGGTTTTGGAGTCTTCTTCTGTGGAGATAATACCTGACTGGACATGGTCCTGAGCAATCTGCTCTAGCTCATCCTGCCTGAGCAAGGCGTGGGACTATTGACCTTCCAACCTCAATCACTCTGTGATTCTATGATCCTCCAAGGCTGATTTTTTCCACTGGCTAGAAATAGCCAAGATTTCCTACCAAAACTCTGGTTTTGCAAAGCAGGATATACAGGATACACCCTGCTTATAAATATAATATTGTTACCACCAGGAAATAAACTGTCAGTTAATTTAATTAATTAAAAAAAAAATAATAAAAACACATCTCAGATGAAAGCTAGCTTGGAAGAAGCCCAGAGGTCAGAAGCAGAAATCTTTGATGTATGCTTGATTATCTTAGTCTTCAACGTATGTCCTTGCATGGTGCTGTCTGTAAGTTTCTGAAAATGATGAAGACACTCCACATTTCCAGTTGGCGTAGAAAGAATGCAAACAAGCAACGAAATGAACTTCCTGGATAATGCAATGGAAATAGCATCTCTACGACCATCTGAAACTTCATTTAACCAGCTAAGGTTTACAGTCAGTCATTACAGTGCCAAATTAGGTTAGAAGCTAAATCAGCTTGTTCCAAGTGAAAACACTGCAAGCATTAATGTAATTTCTGAGTTTGACACTAGGCACAGAACTTTTGGTGGAATATAGGTCATTTTTATGTGGGCATTAAAGTCTTACCTATGCAAGCTACATCAAAACACTGAAAAATTCTATATTGAAACCATAAGATGATTAAAATCTTAAGAACTTGTCAAATAATTCTGCCAATATTGAGGAAATCTGTACCAGAAATTAGAATTTTGAAAAAATTAATATGATCAAGTTTTCACTAATATTTTGCTAATTTGAAAGAGTTTGGGCCTGATTTTGCAGAGCATTTTAAATAACAAGCATAGATCCAACTCATTTCAGTCACAGCTGTGATCACTTGGCACTTCTGTGTATCTGCCAAGGATGACTCAAATAGGTACCCAGAAAATGTGGCCATTTTTAGCAGCCATTAGCAGCCATATGTGAAAATTTTGGTTTAAGTGTCTCGATTACCATCACATTAGAACTTTGTGGTAGATTTAGTTCTCACTGTTACAATTCAAATCCCTTATCTTTCACCTACCATTTCCAGACATACTCTGCTCCTAGAGACTTTCCTGGTTACATGATGGATGAATCAGTTTTCTCTTGGTCATTATTCTCCCTCAGTTTATCCTCGATATGTTTCCAGAACATAGTGTAGTCTATTCAATTAGGCAAAATGTGAAAAAATTCTTGCAAGAACAGACAGATAAGGACTACAGCTTAAAACATATGTGTGAGGGCTGAATTAACATTGCTGAATCAACCCTAATTCTTGCATTTCCTAAGTTTTGAGTTTCTAACTTATAAAATTAACATTCTTGCACTGCAATATGTACGATTTCAGTTTCTTTGCCAGAAAACGAATAGCAAAAATTACCTGCATAGGAATCATGTTTCATGTTATATATAATCACCAACACAGAACTTCAGCAGTATATTGGGGAAAATAGCTGATAAGTAGTAAGCTATTGTCTCTAAGGTTATGTTACAGCCATTTTCCCAGCATGCTTCACAGGTATTTTTCTCACAGCAAAAGAACTCTGGAGCAATTAAGCAGGAAACAGTATAGTTATGTTGGCAGATTGCTGCCGTGCAGCTAATGAGCCTGTGGTCTTAGTAGGTTTATTAGAATGTATTCGGTTTGATGCTGACATGCCTAAACCACTTTTAGATTTGACCTCGTCTCTTTCAATTGGAGTACATTGGATTGTACGGGCCTGTCAGCTGCTGGATAGAGTTGATGGATGCCTAATGCACGTAGTATCATACGCTATTGAGTTAAGCATGCCTACTGTTCAGGAAATTATATTGCTCAATTCTCAAAGGTTCTTCCTAAGACCTAGTATGTGATATTCCTTAGTATAACATTAACTATGCCACCTGAAAGTTCATAACTTAACTGCAATTGACTGGACAAAATTGAAGTTTATGGTCCAAAGCATGCATGAGCTAAGAGTTTTTTATGAAAGGCTTTTGAAGTGTTGGCAAACCTTTGAGAAATATTCACCATCCAACACCTGATATAAAAATTTCAGTCCAGAGTTTGAAAATTTAGCAGATTTAATGCAAGTCAAAACTGAATATTAAAATGCTAAAGTGCTAGACAACCTTAACTCTAGGCATTTTCTAAAATTACTGTCTTTTATGTGTGGGAGCATGTGTTAAAGTGATAATATAAAATTACTACCTACTACTCGTTATCTGGTTTCAAAGAAATTAAAAAGCACTGTGCAGCTTCTATGAACCTAGATTATTTTCTCCCCTGTATCTTCAGATGTGTGTAAGTTATTTTTCATAAGTCTTCTTCAGAAGGAAAATGAACTTTTGTTTCTGTTTTCTGTGGTGGTGTGTATGTGACTAAATATTGTCAAGGGTGTATAAATTGTAAAGGGTGTATTACTTATGCCTGTATGAGTAATTTCAACAAGATGAAAGATAATGCAGATGTCTCTCAAACTTTCAGATGCAATAGATACATATTCTCCATCAGGAAAACAATCTTCTCTGTTAGTAACCTCATTATTGTGACTTTCTCAAATGACGAGTAAACCAAAGACTGGAGAAAAAGTTTTATATGGTTGTCTTTTATGATATTATTAATATTTTACAATATATGGCAGTGATGCATAACCTTTTATGTATGTTTATAAAGTAATGACATAATTGTTCATGGTTGCCTGATAATTAAATGTGTTGATGTTACAATTAGATGTAATAACATAAAGATGGTCTGAACATTTGCCAATGTATCCTCTACTTGGGTCTTTTAAAAATAATATACAGTAGCAACTAATTAGGTGACTAATCTTTATGGCAATTTACAAACGGTCTGTATGATACACACAAACAGACACACATACGTTTATATTCTTACCTATCTAAACATAATTAGTTGAATAAAGTCAGTGTATTTTTAGTATAAATGCCTTACTTCAGTCTAAGGCACACTATCCTTATGGAACACCTGACTGGATTTAAATTGAAATACAATATATATGTAATTGTGAAGTATTTTATGATAAAGTTTACATTATCTGACATTATGAAAAGAATGTTTTCTTAGTGCTGTGATTTGTATATATATTTTAGATTAGTAGTGTGAATCAACCAACTCCTGTAGAGAAATGACCAAAAGGGTCATTGGTATGTCTGACATAGAATTTGCATAAGAATAAATGGGGTTTGTATTTTGATAACGTGTTTCTTGTTCACTAAATCTGAAAACCTCGAGTGATTTCTTTTGCAGTGACATTTTAAAGGACAAAATGCTATAAGTATTGTTACTTCATAACAATTTACAACACAATCTTTTGCGATTAACCACAATTTCCTTATAGGAAAAGAATAAATTACGGGCTATTTAAATATTCACAAATGAATACTAATATATTTCTCTTTTTAAGAGTTCTTTAGGAAAGCTTGGTTTAACTTTTCCATTTTCAAGGAGTTCGGATTAATGTGGCCACTGCACATTTCTAAAGAAACAGTTTATTAAAACTGACCTGTAGGAAACTTAAACACAGCAGGAACTTAATAACCTTTGTTCATTGCAGCTTTACAGAACCTAGAAAAGGGGGAGAGTGCATAAGTACTGCTTAACACATTTGATATGTTACAGTTGTAAAACTGTAACCATGAGCAGCTAATCTAATTTAAAAAAAAATCAGAAGTGATTATTAAGCTTCAAGGGAGCTGTGAACAAGTGTTAGTGATTGAAGAATATGTGGGACTTCCATTCAAACAGTCAAATTAAGCGATCAGACCCTATTTAGGAACCTTTTCAATATGTTTTATACCCCAGGGAATCTAGATCCAACCAAGAGCCATGGCCTGTGGTTGTTCTGCCTACATTTGCAACAGCTTGAGGTATGCCATCTCACATGGCTTAGGGAAATTGCTGCCAGCATAAACCAATGGTCTCTGGTCCTCAAGAATAGCTGGAAAATGTAATCTCTCATTATCAAACCTTCTGCTTTATTCTGTCCTGCTGTAGCTCAGTGTCACTGGCCTTGTTCATAGTCATCTGATCTTTGTCACAGATACATTTTTTTAACGTGATAGAACTGCATTTAGTAATCACGAGTTTGACAGATATGTATCTGTAAAAGAAAAGAGAGGGTAAATGTGGAAAGTTTGTATCAGTTTAATGTAAAAATGTATACATTTTTGCCCATGCAGATTCACACATTTCAATTCAACAGATAAAGCCTTGATTATAACATAACCCTATATATTCTTCATTTAAATAATGAAGGCATCCTACTTGAAGTCTTCTGTGTTCATTCTCTGCATTCCAATAATTCCATAAATCATATTCATTTCAATACTTTCAAATTTAATTTCAAAAATAAACCTTGAATTTTAGGTTTGTCAGGAGCATGAATCTATTTCTTATTTATAAGTAAGTAAGTCTATCACTGTAAACAGATTTCACTAAAGCTAAATAAGTGAGTGCTCATTTGCCACTGTCATAAAACAGCCCAATGGTACAACTTCACCATTCATGCTCACATTAAATCTATTGCGTGTTTTTCTAGCCCAAAACTTTCACATATAATTACTTTACTTAAATTACTTCAGCAGACTCTAATTAGCAATTGGGATACCCTGTCTCACAACATCCAAGCATCCCAAAAGCATCAGGCTTCAGGTTTTTCTTGCTGTCGTATAGTCATGTTATTCATCGGGTTATTCCTCTGGATTCATTACAGACCAAGCTAGAAGGTATCTTGTAGACTACATGCAAAATTTTTTTGAATGATAGGGGTAAATGGGTCTTCTGAAACTTCGTAAGGCTGGTATTAAGTAGAAAGTATAGACTGCTGAACTGAAAGCGTGAAACTACTCGACAGAATATCTGAGGAACTTCTGAGGGAAGTCGTATATTTATAAACGTTAAGTAATCTGCCCGATTTATGCCTATCAGTATGGAATGAACTGGCAAGGCAAGTCTACAAACAACTGAAATCCTCATGATCTTTTTTTTGACTGCAAAGGCTCTCAAGCAGATCTTGTTCTCTTCTGGTAGGGCCATATGAGTGCAATCAGTAGAAACAGGATCTTGCTTTCTGCGTAGTAGGGGAAAAGGCAGAGGACATGCTCCAACATCTTTAAAAAGACTCATTGGAAAGGACAGAACCAAAGCACTGTTACTAGAAAATCTGGAAAGAACATGGTGTTTAACATTTTATATAAAATCAGAGGCAGAATCGCGACTGAAGTAAAACTCACCTATAGTATGTATAGCTGTTCTTTCTACAGGTCAATGGCCACCTTGCCTTACACCCCCTAGTTGTTGGAATAATATTCAATCTACTGAGTTGTCATTTTAAATGCACTAAATTAATTTACTGGACTTATTCCACTCTTCACTAGTTTTACTGCAGGAAGAGATTAAGGCATAGAAATAACTGCATGATTGTTTCACGTTTATGTTGAGAATTCTTGAGAATACCAGCTAGATTCTTAGGAATTCATTGATCCACCACTATCAAAGTCCCCTGTTCTCACTCTTTTTTTTTTTTTTTAATGGCATACATGTAGACAAATATAAGGAACTGCCACCCATGTAGACAACATAACACACTGTGCCCAGTATTTCATTTGCCAACTATCAGATTAAGTAGTGCTCTTCAGATCTTCCCTATTATGTCAGTCATTTCAAAGCGGCTCTTGGAAAAAGTTAGATATTTTGTATTGAAAGTCACTTGACCAACATGTATTGTGACATTTTGTCAATAATAAAACTTAGTTCAGTAATAGAAAAAAGACTGATTGACAAAGAAGATCACACAAATTACTCCTGCTTAAGCTGAAATTTGCTGATCTTTGTAGCCTTTAACAATGCATATATCCCTGGTGAAGAAACATATAATTCAGAAATGAAGTCGAAATTGTTAATTTATTTTGTTCCAAAGTTTTTGGTTTGCCAAGAGGAACTTGGTTTCTGTCCTGCAAAGAGGGCATAGTACTATCTGTCCCCGTTATGTATTTGCACAGCTTAGTAGCCGATCTGCACAGACTGTCAGACGTCAAATCTGGCTTAATACGTCACTATGACACTTCCAATATCATTACATGATGCAATGTTTTGCTATGACACCTGCTGCGTCTCTCAGATGGCTGCATTTCTCTCAGAGAAGTTTCAGGTCTATCATGAGCTAAATTTTGCAATGTGAGAATGTGGTTTATGAACAACCACACTGTAGACAATGAATTGCATATTGACTCGCAAATTCAGCCTTTGGATCTAGTTCTTCTACTTGGAGATATGTTTGATTTTATAGCTTTTAACATTTTTTGGACTTAAAAGTTTTTGTGTGTGTCTTTGAATGCAGGTGTTTTAAAGGAGAAGATGAAGCACTCAAAACCCCATTCAGTCTTGCTTTAGATTTAAAATATACTGAAATTAAATTAAATCGATGATTTTGTGTCCTGGGTTCAGCAGTAGCAGTCATTTTTTCTCCTTCTTAGTAGCTGGTGCAGTGCTGTGTTTTTGACTTTTGGCAAGGGAACAGCTCTGATAACACCGATGTTTTTAGTTACTGCTCAAATGTTTAGTCTGACCAAGGACTTTCTGAATCTCATGCTCTGCCAGACAAGAGGGGAAGCCGGAAGGAAGCAGAGACAGGACACCTGACCCAAGCTAGCCAAAGAGGTATTCCATACCACAGCACGTCATGGCCAGGATGTAACTGAGAGTTACCCGGAAGGGCTGGTTCACTGCAGGGTTGGATGAGATATCAGTTGGTGCCCGGTCAGGTGGGGTGGGGAGAGTTATCGGTCGGTGGGTGGAGAGGTGTTGTATTCTCTTCCTTTGTTATTTCCTTTATCATTATTATTATTGGTGGTAGCAGTAGTGATTTGTGTTATACCTTAGCTACTAAACTGCTCTTATCTCAACCCGTGGGAGTTGAATTCTTTTCAATTCTGCTCTCTGTCCCTCCGGGAGCAGGAGGAGGGCAAAAAGGGGGGGAGTGAGGGAGCGACTGCGTGATTTATGGCTGACTGTGTTTAAACCACAACATTTTGTTAAAACGGTTCTTTGTCATTAACAACAATAAAATGATTTTAAACCTTAAAAAAAATCTGCTTTCATCTTTTTCTTTCAGTTTTTGCTTTGAGTTATATTTAATCAGAAGTGGGGTCAGCATTAAAAAAAAAGAAGGTTTTTTTGTTTTTAACTTTGCCATCTAAGTAATTATTATAAGCACCTCATCAGCTGTTAAGAACTCTTGAGTATTTCCTTTTGGAGAAGTGTAGAAGGTAAATAATGTCTAGAAGCAAATAAAGGAAACTGTTCTTCAGTGTTTCAAGTGATTAGAATGGTATAAGCTAGCCCTTAGCTACAGAGGCCTGCTTGGTATTGTGCAAAGGCGAGACATGAAATAAAAGATAACAGGCATAGAAAACTCATCAAGAAGGAATTCTGATGGGAAGGTCAGCCAGCTTTGTTACAATCAATGATGGAAGCAGAAAAGAAGGAGGGACTCGTACAAAAATGCTGAGAGGGATCTTTCAACGGTTAAAAATAGAAGGAAGTCATCTGACTCTGAAGCCCATTGGAATGAAGGGTCATTTGTCACATGAGAAAGACAGGTGGGAGCACAATGAGATGCTTCTCCCCTTGGGAAAAATTAGTGTTAACTGAGCATGCTGGTTATTCATTTAAAGCCTAGGAATGGAGAATTCCTTTTTTCAATCACCCCTTCCAGCTAATAACTAGATTTTGGGATAGGGGACATGGGTCTGGGTTACCAGATTTCACTAAAGACATATTTAAAAACATCATACCTGTGTTCCATCTTTCTCTTTTGCTCTCAGATATGAACGTGGGCTAAATTTACATAGAACCACACATGTACATTCCTGAGTCTTCGCTAAACTACTTTTTTCCTAAGCAAGTGACTCTGTTAACCTCTTTCCTACTGCTTTATAGCACTTATTATTTTCCATTACTATTTTTCTCTCTTGCAGACTTGAATGACAGAAAGCTGAACCCACAATCACATGACCTAAATATTCACTTACAGTGAAATATTTTCAAAGCAATGACCTTCCAGAACAGGCTACAGATTTGATAGTAAAAGCCATTCTATTGATGCTTCTCATTTCCTTTGTTCCTTTCTCCTAAGGAAAGTAGATTGGAAATACGGCAATTATTCTGCCTGGAAATTGAAAGGAATTTCTGAGCAACCTTGCACAATTGAGCTGGCACATGTAAAAACTGTTTCTGACTCACTGAGCTGGCATATACTGCTAAATCAGCATTGGCAGGGCTCCAGACAGCCCGTCACCAACACTGGATATTGCAGTAAGTACCAGTTCTGAGTATTGTATCCAAATTTGTTTTATTGAGTTGTTTCGTTCAGTGTTGCAAGGTCTGGCTTAAGAAACTAAAGCCTTGGACTAAAAATAAAGAGACCACAGTGAAAATAAATGTATGCTAGCTGAGCTATGGTAACTGAGCATGCTATTAATAAAAAGACTTTGATTAAATTCCTTTCAGTGCCCGTATTTTCTTACACAGACTTTTAAATCCTTTATAAGGGTTCCATTTATCAATTATATTTATGAAATAGTTCAGAAAATAAAAACATAGACCAAAACATACAAAGAGTGATTATAAAGCGCAATACCTAAGATTTTCTCAGTGATCTCTTTTTCTGGAAATGTTGGGGTTTTTGTTTCTTTTTAGATGAGCATATAGAAGGGGATATATAAGGTACTGTTCTTTTTCATAGGTAACTAGGTAAATGTTGGTATTAATTTCTCATTTCAGTTTAAGCTAAGTCATATTTCCTTTCATTTTCTGCAGACCAGGGACATCCACAGAGACAGCAATCACAGTTAAGCTAATCATGCAAATTTACTAATCTGTGATAATTCAGTTGCATATGGGATGCATGCTTGGTATAAAAATTGACACCCACTTTGGCCAAGATTTTTCTCATTTGAACTTAGGCACATTATAAGGACCTTCCAATATACTTGATGGAAAAAATAGCTATGTCTCCAGTAAGGTTCATACATTAAATGTGATTGACTTCAGAGAAAGAGAACATGGTAGAGGTAAAAATATCAGGGAAGTGGCACTTTATAATAATGGAGCCTGTGACCGTGTATCCTGGATGCCAGAAAGCCTGTATAGCTCTAAAAGGTCTGTGAGCTCTTCATTGCTCCTACTATGTTAACTGGATTAAAGATAATCTCTGTCACCTAGCTATGCTTCAATACCTTCTTTGATTGCTCATTGAGTGAGGCTCATAGGCTTTTGGAAAATAGGAATGGAACATAAAATATCATCCAATCTACTCTCCTCTTGCAAAACGGAATGAAGTGAATCTGAAGTACTTCTGATGTATCTTATAAAATCTGGTCCTAAAAGGCTCTAGTAAATGGATTTAGAAATGGTCTGACACATTCCAAACAATTTGTTTGGTGTCATATAAACACCTTTTAATTGTAGATGCCAACATTATCAGCTCTCCAGTTAGAGCAGAGACAATGACAGTTTCCAGTAATATGCTGGGAAATGCTAGAGTGCTTGGTTGGTCCCCTCTGCAGGTTCAGCCTGTACTTCAAAATGAAATAAAACTTTTGTTGCAGAACAACTAAATTCATCTGTCTTAAGGCAGTGGTGAAATAAATGTATTAATTTAAAAGATTAAAACAAAAAAAGATAATACAGGTATTAAGACAATAGGTATGGAAATGAAAACATTACTGTACCTCTACCTAGTACTTGGTAAATTCAAAAAGTACTTAGTAAGTCCCAAAAATTTTTCTCACCCTATTTGTATCTAGCTGTAAAGCTGAAATATTCTTTATGTTTTGTGGCTGATGTACAACCCTGCATCTTCAAGTTGCATTAGCGGAAAGGAATCTGTCAGTGGGGAGCCATATTAATTTTATAGCACATTATCTTTGAGAGTTATTCATATTCAAAATCCCCCTCACTCCCACTCCTTCTGGTTTTCTTAATATTAACTCAGTGGTGAAAAGTTTTCTTTCATCATTTCATTGCCTTCTCTTCCCAGCTTTGAAAATGCCAAGGTCTTCTGGGCACATTTAAATGCCATTATAACCTGCTGAAATACTTGGTGTTGCTCAGAAGTGAATCATTAACAAATCATAAAGCAAAATGCTCTTTCCTACTTCCTAAAGCAATGCTTACTCATTGGTAACTTCATATTTCTCAAGATTAATTGTACTTTGCATTTCATGTAAATGTGTAAATTAACAATCAAACTTCTGCAAATGGGATTAGTGCGTTGGATTAAGATCTTGTCACTTTATTATTCTTTTTTTTTTTTTATTAAGACTGGCTAATAAAAACTAAATTTGGGGTGATATTGAGTTTTGGGTGAACTAAGCTGCCAAACCTGTCTTTAAAATTCAAGTAGCTATTGGCAATTCTACAATATGCTGAATCTACCTAAACCCGTTTGTTATTATACATTCTATTTGCATGGTAGTTTGTAATGTCCAGTTTAAATTTTGTTTTCCTGCAATTTTAGGCTATTCTTTCTCATAATATCCAGCCTAGACCAGGTTAATAACATATTCCCTTCCTTCCTGCCCTCTCTCAGTCATTTTTAGCTACTTTCTTCCAACCCGTAATTGTACATCATGTTTTCCAGATCTTTGTCCATTTTAGTTTCTCTGTCCAGTTTAGTTTTCTGGACTCTGTCCAGATGTGCACAACTTTCTTTAAGTATTATTCTCCAAGACTGGATGGAGTTTTCCAGATGATATCAAGCATACCAAAAGGATAATTCACATGCCTTGAACAACAAGGAGACTTGCTGTTTCAGACTGTGTTCTGCAGAACTCCCCCACCAGATACTGCGTCTATGTAGCTAATCATTGCTACCCTTATGTAAAACTTTGACATTTGTTCCTGTTGAGCAGCAGCCTCTTTTCATTCAGCATTACCATTTCAGTTTATGAAGAACTTTTTGAAAACAATTATGGTTTCCATTATACTTGCAACTTCTTCTAAGTAGTGTTGTCTTCAAATGTGACACCTGTTTTCTATTCCATGATGAAAATTGGTAACAAAAATATTGAACCAAACACTGGACAGATGCTTGTGGAACCTGTAATGTTGTATCATTCTAGCTAGATAATGTAGAGGGGGTTATAGTTAACTTAGTAGTAACTCTGTCACTTTAATTTGCTTCTGGAGCTATGATGGACAGTGCTAAAAGCCTTATGAGGTCAATATAAACTACCCCTCTTACTACATTTACTGATTCAGAGAAAACTCCAGGAACAAACTTGCCAACAAAGTTTTCAAGTTAGCAAGCAGGTATTCTTTATTGCGGCACCGGGAGACACAGGGGAGAGCTCCTCCTAACGTGTGTCCCTGTATTGCTACACAAGCCGTCCTTATATAGTCACTGGGCATACATACATATTCATGAGGCTACGTATGGATTAAATTACTTTCCACAAAGTTCCCTGCATGCTACAAAACTGTGGTGGTGGTCTCTGAGGGTCGTTTACTTCTTCCAACAGTCTTCATCACTTCTGGCAGCCTTTGAAGCACACAGTAGATACTCATACCTTCTTAATTGGTTCATTAGCACCACAGACATAACAATCCTCCTGTCCTTCTACTTATCAGTTAGTTTAACTGCAGCCCATCCTGGACACCTGCCATTCCCAGATACTCCTTATCCTTGCGTCCTGTTCTTCTAGACTGTTTTACTTACATTCAGTTTGTACTAAGGCCATAGGGCCTAAAGCTACATCAACTACAATGGTTTATCTTGTACAAGAATTCTCAGTATGTTCTCTAGCTGTGCTCTGGTTTTTTTTCTTTCTTGTGTATCCTGCATCTCAGTAATTTTCCATTGCTACTGTTACGAAGCCATCAAACTTAACCTTAGTTGAAATTGATTCTAAAGGTTTATATATTCCATTTTGTAATTTTGTGCCCCCCCTTGTCTCATTACATACAGACAAATTCACACATTTACACATTTCTTCAGCATTAGTGTGGGTATATTCATTCAATATATTTTAACACACAAAAGTTACTGAATGTAAATGAATTCAACTATTTCAGATGAATGAACATTATTTTAGTAGAAAATTACAGTTAAATTCATATAGATTTGTCTATACTCAAAATGTACTCTTCTAGGGCCTATTCATGCAGCTTTTCTTGGAAACAAAAGGCTTTTCTGAAAAAAATGAGCGTGTGAAAATCTACACTGATTTCAACTGAAATCAACTTAAGTGCCTTAGCAGTCCATAGGTAACCAAGGGAATAGACATCAAGGTTTTTGAAAGAAAAATGCCAGGTTTTCAGCCATAGTCAGCTGGGTTTCTCTATAGCATCAATATTTTTCACACCTTCAGCTTATGAAGATGTGCATGCTGAAATCCTTTGAGTCAGTTGCTCTTTTTAGGATTGACTGACTTCAAGGAATTTGATTAGCAGGGCAGCGACCTTTTTATCCCTGCTGTAAGGAATCAGCTTTGATTGTCACTTTGACAAAAATGCTTTCTACCCTTGATGGTTGTGTAATATATTGTGTAGTGTGATTCATTTTAAGAGCTTTGATAACTTATGATATTGTTAAATAATAATCAAAACTGAAATATTTGAATTGTTTTGAACAGATAGCTAAAGGACATCTTCCTATGTTTTTGAAAGAACACTAACAATGATCATATGTAACATACTAAATACCTTTGCAAACCACTCTGCCCTGGATTAGCTTTATTCAGGACACAGAATGTGATTTTACTTTGGAAATCTTTATAATTCCTATGACCTATACAGTTGAGAAAACTCACCAACACACAGCTATACTTTTCCAAAAGCACAACAAAGAGAAGAAATAATATACCTTTCACAAGGGACTTGGTACTATCTTAAACCCAATAATCCAAATCTTGTTCTGTTTCTTCAGTTGGTTGAGTGATTTCAGTAGGTGTGCCTGCAATCCAGTAAATTTTAAAACAGCTGTAAAAATAGATTTCATTCACTGACGGACATCCTACTCATGGATTAACATCAAAGTTAGTAAACATAAAAGGAAGTGTGATGAATTGCAAATATCCCAGTAGCACCACAGAACTTACTCCAACATTGTGATTTGTCAGTGATACTTAAGATAACTGCTCCTTTGGAATTCACCACTACTACTGAGGAATAATATATATTAAAAAATCTTGCTTTATCTAGCAGCAGTGAGAGCTTTCTCTGCCAAGAAGATCTTGTGAAGCCCTATAATAACTAGTTAACACTCATCTGGAAGTTTTAAAATGGTGTTTACATAAATAAAATATCATAATAATTTTAGACATACAGAATATGTTATAGCTGAGATCAGCTACAGTAGCCTTGCTAATACTTTGATCTTATGTGCACTTTCTTGAGAATAAAGGATGCTTTTGTTTAGAGCTAGCTCTTAGAATATGAAATACATCTCTGAGGAGTGACAGCAATCATTCATAGTGCTTTACTAAGAATACTGTTTCTGGTGACAATAAATCACATTTCTTTAAAACACGCTAAATATGGAAGAGTTGAGAGTGGGGGAAGTCTAATATGAAGCACCCTAAGGGAAACATTAAAGTGTTTTTCAGTGCATTTCCTCCTGTTTTTCAATAACAAGATATTAGTATTACTCTGTGCATTACAATGAACTCACAAAAGGAACATTGAAACAGGAAAAAAAGCAGGAAAACAGCAAATTTCTTGCTTTCATGATTCCAAATGCAGAGGGATCAAAACAAGAAAGGATGCAGTATATTGGTACAAAAACTGAGTTTGTGTTTAGACATATTTCAGGAGAATATTCTGATCTTTATTTAATAAAATACAGTCACATGTATATATTGTGAACCAGAAATTCTCTACACTTTTAGTCCACTTCCTCTCTATAAATTGGCAGACGCTTCCTGGGAAGTCACAAAGGGCTCTACAGTAAGCATATCTGAAGTAATCTACCTAGAGAAAAGTACTTTTTCTTAGCTGTCTATATGCTGATTTATGTGCACTAGCATTAAAGATTATATGACTTCCAAATCTGAAATTCATTAGTCATTGTTAGTATTGCATGGCAATGTGTTCCCTAGGTTGTACATCTGTGACATGTATTATCTTCTTTCATCTTATTCTATGTATTTTACTCTTTCCTTCTTCATTCGATTGAAACTGCTGATCTTTCACATTACTCAAGTTTGCCAAGCCATTTACATTTCCTCACTAATGTTTTTTGAAACCCTTTTCTATTATTGATTTAACCTTTTTTGAGATAAGATGGTCAGGACTGAAATCACTTTAATGGGAGAGCATACTACTAATTTATATACAAGAAGTATTATTTCTGTCTTACTATTTACAACGATCTGCTCATTTTAATAGTTGACTTACATACAATGAAACTCCCCCCTCAACATGTGGTTCCATTTTAACCTAGGTAGTACAGACAATAATTGGATCTAGGATCTCTAAATTTTTCTTGTTTCCAGGTCATCTTGTTTTAACACCCTGTGCCAAATACTTGTTTCACTCATGCCAGCAGACATCTAACAACATTTTAATGTAATACCTGTGTTTTCTATTGACTTAATGTGACAATATTCAAATAATTCCTGTCTAGCTATTGAATGTTTAATATTTGTGGAAATTCAGAAGCCTTCAGATTTTACTTTATCTCAGCAGCAGCAGATGTAAACTTTGAGAGACTAATAACGAGTTGCAATACCCTTTAGCTCAATGTTTAAAGTTATATCCATTCAGATTCGGTCTGTGTGTTCTCTTAAACAATATACAAGATTGCCTTCTGAAATCCTTCCATACCTTTATAAAAGTAATTTAAATGAGTAATCCTGAGTCCTTTCTAACACCTGCTATGCTTTACATATGAAAGGTACCCTTCAAGAACAGCATTGTCCTTGGTTGAGGGTTCTCTCCCACAATACTCTCTTGAATTCTGTCTTATAATGTATGGTTTCAGAATTCAATCTGAAAAGTTAATTTGCCATCATTCTGCTACTGAAGATGACAAATTAGAGTCCTGCGTATTAATATAAGTTCCAAAGTGGTGCCAAAATAAACAACAGAAATTGCAAGAGTAAAAAATTGCAGGAAACCACGTGAACATGATCAACAGATTTGATAGAATAGTCATAGAATTATCGGCAATGGCAATGCATAGTTCGGACACCTCTGTCCTAAATCCCCACTAGGTCCGGAAGGACTACACTCTAGCAGCTGAAACTCCACTGGAACTCAAGAAACTCCCCTGGAATCAACAAGCATTCTGTTTCCAAGTCAGTTATACTGCATAACAGTCGACAAGACTTTGACTTTGAAAGCGAATTACCTGGGTCTGTAGTGTTCTCTCCTTTTTCCTTAGACTAAATATGCACTAAGAGTTTATCTTTGTTTACCTTGGGAGGTTTCTTCCAGGCACACAGCAGGAGCCAGCAGCCCATCAAAGACCCATCTCCACCTGATCAGAGGAGCACAGGGACACAAAAGCAGGTAAGGAGCACAAATTAAGGCCTAAAAGGAATAGCTATACTATCAGACCCCTTTCAGGAAAGCCTAAGCCCCATTGTCCAGGTGTGAAACCCATCAAGATGAGTCAATGCTGGAGCATCCTTTGGACAGATGGGTGTTGCTGCCTTAGTGTATGGAAACATTATGAGGATTTTCTATGGGATGTTTAGGGGAGGAACTAAAGGCAAGCTAAGGGAGGAATTTAGGTGATTTGGGGAGGAACAAGTGTGGGAAAAATAAAGAAATATGTAATCACATGTAAATAGTTTGCTGGAGGGTATGTTTGTGTGGCCATGTCTTGCTCCTGATCCTTGCAGTCTGTCCTCTCCTTATGAAATTTCTTCCCAACTCTTTATTGCTTGAAGGACTTTCTGTTCTGTGTGCATGTGTGTGTATGGGTGTCAGACCGTGGGTTGGAGGGTCCATGTGTCTGTGGTGCCAGTGACTGGAGCATGTGCAGATGTGTGAGAAAGAATGTGAGTACCAGTAAAGATCAAACTGGACTAGCTAATAAGTAGATGAAGTGGACAGAGGTGTGGGGTATGAGTACATTGGAGAGGGGAGTGGAGGGGATTGGGGGTTTGCTACTGGGGACCTCAGTGTTCTCAGGCATTTGAAGCCAGCCATATCTTGCCCTGCAGAATGACCAAAGTTTTGTTGTGAACATCATCGTTGATGGAGACTCTTCTAAATTGTTCCACTATGCTCTCCTCTGGTTTCCCTCCCTATCATGGGCAATGAAAATGACACTTGAAAGGGCGCTTTATGTCTCTCCACTACAAAAAAGCTGACAAAATAGAGTTCTGCATTAGTATAATTCCAAATCCCAGGCTAATGTAGAAAAAGATACAGAATATGTGCACAAGCATGCCTCTACCTCAGAAATGCAAACCAGATGCAATTCTGCTGAAACTTTATTTCATAAATAAAAGGAATTCACAGACATATGTTATCAACTATATCCTATATATAATCTATAGTTGGTTCTTAATTCAGGGAATGCATTGTTATTCACAATGGTTTCTGCAAAATTACGGTAGACTGAAGATCCACTGAACTGTCAGTAGAATGGCTGTTTCTTTGACAGACACTGAAGACCTTCATGCGTGAGAGCGATGATGGAAAAGCTAAACCTGTAGCCAATTACAGTATCACTTTTATATTTTATATACAGGCTGTCTGTAAACAAATAGCTTTCCCTTTATGGGTTCTGCGCATTAAGTCATTCCTAGAGTAAAGGTAATTACAGTGATTAAGAAGAAGAGGTTAAGAAGTCAGATCTTTTCAGATAACATTCCAGTTACTTAAAAAATTATTCATTCATTTATAATATTTTTGTAGGTAAATAGCAAGGTGTTTGATACACATTTGTATTAAGAGTTTTAGATTTCATTCAAGCTTTGAAATTACAGACTTGCCCAGCAACACTGGTTCAAAGTATCAATGCTTTCCTGGCAATGCTGATACGAGAGAATTAGTGTTATTTTAAGACTCTGCCTGCCAGCATAGCATATAGTTTATATTTAGAAAGAAAATCCTACTGGGATTCCATAAATCTGCAAAATGGTCAGACTTTCATGCTGTTAATGGTCCAATGAACAGCAGCATTTCTCTCTGTGACTCAGGAATAAAAATTGCTAGGTCAGCTTCATGTTAAAAAGCCAGAACTTTTGGTGGGTTTTTACTTTATTATGAACGAATTCTCAATTTTTTGTACTACTTATCAATCTATCCTCATTTATTCTTTATGCTGGTGACTTTAACACAGTAACAAAGGAAAACAAACCTACTTTCCAAAGAAAATATTTCATCTTAGACATTCAGACTGTGGCAGCTGCTTTTTAAGATCTGTAGAAAAGTGAACTTTTGTATGATTTAATGGTAAAGCACCAGTGGCTGGAACTTTAATATTAATATGTATCTTTGTATCATGAAGTGATAGAAGAATTGATCATTCCAGCTGTAGAGAAATGCATAAATGTTGCCACTTCTCTCTGCAGTCGAGTAGCATCTTCTGTGTTCTCTCAGTCAAAGATTCACACTACTGCAAGTCATTTAAAAATATAATATTGTTAGTAAATGTTTAAATGGAGCTTATACTGAGACCCATTTCTAATTAGATCTTTCTCAAACCTGACTTACTTATGTTTGGCAGAAATGTTGCAGCAAAACTTTTTAACAAGCAATATAGATAGAGTGAGGACTCACATCATAGAACGTGTTTCCAGGTTCTATACAAAACTACACCCTTATGGCTACAAGCTAAACCAGTATTAAAAGGTAACCAGCTGTGATCCTCTGGGTATCGAGCTATTCTGTCTCTCTTGTGAGTCTCAGGGACACATCTATACAGGCACATATATACATGCACAGAGCCAAACAGTAGAACGTTAACAATCTCACTTGAAAGGCGTTTTGAACATTTGAGGAGCTTTTATTATTATGTGTACGTTACAACAGCAGCTTGCTCACCCTGAAGGAATTCAGGTATATGTATAGTAAGTATGTGCAAACAATCTGCTTCTGCGATCCAGAAAGCGTAGAACTTGCATTATTTTGGATGAGCACACCAGCACTTTGTTCCCTTCCTGTATTCTTGAATAGATTCAGACACTTAAGGAAGCAGGAAAAGAACTACTTTGAACTTAGAGAACATCTATTTTCCTTTTTAAAGTCTTCATGTGTTAAATGAAACCATTTTCAAAGTAGATTTTTAACTCATTAATAGATGCATATATAATTTTTATTTATCTTGTCTATGTCTGTTATTCCTGGCTTCAGTTAGGAAAAGGATTTTAAAAAACTGCACCAGAACAATCCGTATTCCTGAATTTGGTCCTCCTCACTTCCAAAAATGGGGTTTTTTTGCACTTTAATTTTAATGGCTGACCAAATTTCTGTGTGTACGATACGAGCTGGGCTTTTCCAGTAGGCCACAGTTCTCAATGTGTTCTTTCATGTTTCAGCATCTCACTTAGAAAGTTTACGTGGTATCTGAGAGATGAGTACAACTGGTTTACAAAGTCTGCAAATGACACAAACCAATATCAGCATAAATACTATTTTCTGTATTAGAAATTTGCAGGGTTGTGAGGAACCACAGTCAGTCCTGTAGCAGGTAGTTAAAGAGAAAATATATACATATTTTCTTTTTTTAAGGAATTGAAACTAGATTGCAACTTTAAAATTTTTCTTTCATGATCCTGGCTGTAGTATCTGTATCTGGGTTTTGTTTTCAGCTTTCTATTACAACAGGTATACAAAAATTGGAAAGGCCGTTCATGAACCCTCAGCTTAATTTTAGACAAAGAGGAAATTAACAAATTGGCCAAAAAAATAAAAGGCAAAAAACTGTACGGATAAATTAAGCACCAGGCTTGGCATAGTCTCACTTTTATGTAAGCAATTTCCTCTGTCTTAAAACATTCTTAGCTATTGGATTCTAAATCATGAGAAGCAAAAAACCCCATACACTTAGTAAAGTGTGCTTGAGTGTTTGTGCCAAAGTTTGCTTTAATTTAAATGTCTGAATTTATTTCTATATACATGGAGAGAGTTGCAGCATAAACAGTATGAATGAGGATGCTCATTTTTCCTTACTGTAGTTCTGTGACTATATGCTATGTTTATATAGAAAATATCAAGACCCTGTGCCTGCTACATCCATATTGCCTGCTCTGACTTATATTTGTGATGATGTAGAGAATGCATCTACAGTGCTACTACAGTGTTCTAGAAACATTATTGTATTATTTTTCACTCAGAGGCTTGATCTTATATATTTAGTTCCAAATAGATACATTTAAATGAGAGTAAGCACATTACATATAGGAAAACTGAAATGTCAAAGTGTTAGTGTTAGTGTTTTACCTTAGTCTCATTAAAGTACCAATTATCAACCTCTCCATTCAAAGGCCTGCAAAATTTTAATGACACAGAAGAAATGCATATTGAAAAGAAACTTTTATATTCTACAGAAATGAAAAGCTAAGCCTAAACAAGGTGAACTGAAATGTAAACGTTGTAGTCTTCAGATGTTTTCTTCTAACAGTGGTCAAACTGTGATCACATTGTGCTCCAAAAGAGAAGGATCAGCAAGAGCAGGATGTTTTGCCACCCAAGGATGGCAGCAAGGCAGAGGGGGCAATGGCATGATGGCAGTTAGCTAACACATCAGCCAGCAGGCAAGTCCATGAGCAGTAACAATAGCAGTAGGTGCAAGGACAAGCCAGGAAATCCTTGGAAGCCAGGTAAGTCGGTTACATCCAGATCAGCCAGGTATGTGGCCAGGGCAACCTACATGGCTACGTATCCCATGCAGGGACCAAGGGCAATTGCCAGCTGTAACACAGCTCCTGAGTGAAAGGGAACAGCCTCAGCTAAGGCTTCTCACAGCCCTTGCTCAAACAGCTCTCGCTCAAACAGCTCTCAGATTCAAGGCAGCGCAGCTTCACTGTCAGTGCTGGCCCTAAGCCTAGGCAGCCAAAACCCCAAGAGAGGACTCTGACACGAGCTTCTTCTAGTTCATCTTTTTTCATATCCCGATGGCAGCTAGGAAGAAGGGAAAACAAAGATCTCTTACAATGTGAGCACTGCTAAGCAGTGACTTGTCACCCCCACCACAGTGAGCATTCATGCTGTGTCATCATTTGCATTTGTGATCCTACATATGTATCAAATAGGATGTGACACTTCATGTGGACTGTATGCGTGCATCACATAGTGTAAGAACATATTCTAAAGTCTCATTATCTCTCTGTAAACCTTTGACTATTGAACTAGTTTCCTCTAGATCAGAGATTCAGCTTCATCTCAAATTGAGAGATTGCATACAAAATTTGTGTTCATTTCTGTGTGTCCATTTCTTACCTAATGCTCATACAAATAAAAAAAAAAAAAAAAAAAGAAAATACTGTGCCCACTTATTTGCTTCTGTTTCTTGCCTTCCGGTGCTCAGAATTTTTTGAGAATCAAGTAGAGGTTTGGTCTATGCCACCTAAGAGCTTTAATTTTGAACGCAACATGCACGTTCTTAACATGATGCATCTTTACATAACCTACTCCAGGTTAAAATCAACCCTGTCTCTAAAATTTGAGAGGTTTTATCTTAGTATTTTAAAAGTTACTAGAACCTCTCTCTTCATTTCTGTATCAGATAATGAAACTCTGAAGTAACTATGATTTTATTGTATGTGCTTTTTATTTAAGTAATCGCATTCCTCTCTGCAGTCTATTAATCAGCTTCCAGATTCTACAAATGAGTATAACACTGAGAGCATTGTGGTCAAATTCACCTGAAAAAGCAGATATAAGTATCACATAAATCCTTGCAATTCAAAGTGACACCCATAGCTCAGGGCATTAGCACTGGATTAGAGTTACTATACAATATAATTGTTTATGCCGTTTTGCAGTGTAATGCAGACAAGAATACACAATCAAAGCTTTCAAAGACATAAACAGACATCACACACTGTAATTATATTTGTCTGTGAGATTATAATAATCATAGATGGCAGGTATTATAAGGCAGTTTTTTTTCCGGTTAACCCATTCAGTATACACATCTGCCTCCAAAAGCAATCTCCAGTAAAAGAGTACAAGCCTGTTTCTGCTATATTTTTGTGATATGAATTTTCTATAAAATAGATGCAAAAGCAAAACATTAATTTACTTTACTTGGTGACTTTTCATTTAGTGTTATAATGTGTGTCATTTCCTTTCGACTCAAATCTTCTATTTCACTTTTGTCTGAGAACTTTTCAGAAGCTTAAAGCATAAGACAATAAAAAGACTTCAGAAATGACCCTCACAAGCAAAGGTTTATATGTGGCTTACACATTACAGTTAGCACAGTGTCATACTGTATAAATCAACACATAAGGTTTTTCTTTTAAAGCTACCAAATGCACTTCTATTTTCAGAGAAAAGATCATCCTTATACCAAATGTAACAAAACCTCCTTTCTTGAACTTAGAGTGCAAAGGTACTGACATCAAGAAATGTATTAAACTGAGTCAGTACATTTTATGAGATGTACAAATAGAGTTTTGTCTTTCAACCTTGATTTCTAAGTGACAAAGTCATGTCTGGAGGTGCTGTGTTTGATCACAGGACAGCATCTTTGGGAAACAAGTAATGTTATGGCTGAAAAACTCTGGACCAGTGACACTGGTGAGCTCCCACTTTCATATTACATTTTTTTATGTCTTAAGTGTGAATTAACAGTGGAAGTTTTGGGGTGGGGAGGCAATGTCTGTTTGTCCCCATTTCCAGCCTCCCTGCAGAAGAAAAGCAGGTGCAAAGAATCACAAGGCAGTTATGCATCAGCCAATGTGTGTGTTGATGTCCTTGCCAGCCCAGACTGCTTCCATCACGCTGCTGAACATGGGGCATGGCCTTATTTACCTGAACCATTGCAGGAGGAATGTCTCTAGCAGAGGACATGACACAGGGAAGAACTTCAGCTTCCTCTTACAGTGTCTGTTCAAGTTTATATTGAAGATTAATCGTCTTCTCTCCCAGCTTAATGTCAGAGGTTTACTATTTCACTTGAACAGTGAATTATTCTAGAGGCGAATTAAAGCCTCTTTTTGTAGTGAATGCATTGTTAGAAGGCAAAACTGTCCCTTTTACAGGCTATTTCCTGCCCTGAGTCATTCACATGGGATTCCCGTTGAATTCAAAGAGAATTGCATATACTCACCCAGGGGCAGAATTTACCCAGGTTTAAAGACTGTGAACTGAGTAAATCCTTAAAAAGTTAGCTCATATGCAGTAAAAACTGTACTCACCTCAATATAATGCCTACAGTCTTAAACTTTCAAGTTTATGCATCTTACATGTTGAATTTTTGATTGAAAAAGCAGAAAAAGGAAATTTATCTTTTAAGTCTTATTGATATATGAAAAAAGAGTATTAAAATAACCTGGTTTAAAAAAGGAATTCTTAATAATAGTCTTGTGCTGATATTAAAAACCTTTTGGGAATAGTGAAAGGCTTTCTCATCTGTCATTGATAAGGTATTCAAAACTTTCAACAGGAAAGATGTATATTATGAAAGTGTTTAATTCAAATAACTGGTATACACAGAAATAGTTTATTTTGGGTGTGCAAGACAGATTATTTGGCTTCCTGAAAAATAAAGCAAAACAAATATTTTCCTGACTGTAACAGCCAGTGTGCAGTTCATATTTTTAAGGAACTATTTGTGCCATGTACGTGAAGCAGAGAGCATGATAATTGAAAGTATTAACGTGGCTTCATACTTTTAAAGGTAGTTTGACATGAAAAATGGGGAATAAATACTTTTTCACAGCTCTTTCATCAATCGGTGATTTAATACAAAGCTGTTCTTTAGGAACCTACGTTTTATAAGTTGTCCTATTAGTCTGTTGGTTTTCATGTCCTTAATTCACTGGTAAGACAATTCATTTCCCTTCCTAAAGATGACATTCTTTTTCTCACATATGCACAACCCTATCTGACAGGGTAATTCAGGAATGCAAAATAGAGCCTTCTAAGAATTCATTGCAAATAACAGAAAGCGATACTAGAAAGGAATGGCTTCAGAACCACATTCCATGTGCAACTCCATGTCTTCACTGTCTGGGTTTAATACCATGCACATTGCCATCCTATAACTTTCTAACACTCCGAATGTGACTAAAAAATTTTTGTTTTCTCAAAATGTTTTCAACAATACAAATAGTGTATGATCAGTGGAAATAATAAAATCAGGTATCATACGATAATGCTTGTGTTCAAGGAAACATAATCTGTCTATGCTGTTTCAGGTACATTTGTATCTGAAACATTTGTCCCTGATCAAATACCAGTGCTGAAATAGGAGAATTTTGGCTATAATAAAATACGTAGGTAGTCATTACATGAAAGGATTTAAGATGCCAGGATTCGTCATGAAAAAGAATTCCTGTCTGTAGCTGTGCTAAATTAGCAGAAAAGTTTGCCTGTAGACATGTTGCTTCCAGCAGACATTTTTCAGGATTGTAGGTGTATCAAGAACCATGTGTCAAGAAACACATGGAAAACAGGAAGGAGTGCCTCTTGCAGTTAAGATTTCTCTTAGTCATAAACCAAGTCTGATTGCATGCCAGTCTGAAAGGCTTCTTAGTGATCACTCCTGCTATAATCCCTTTCAGAGGAAGTAACTTGCCATCTGGGCCAAACTGTAGGTTTTTCTTGCAGGGCTAACCTTCCTGGTAGTCCTTATACCGAGAGCAGGCAGCTGCTCTATCTGTTCAACTCATGGGAGACAAGTTAACCCTGTCCTCACCAGTCGTTTACAAATTAACATAGAATAAAAACAAAGACTGTATCTGAGACATCCCTCCATTGTGAGGTTTACAAATCAGAGCCAAAAGTGAATATCCCATGCACTTTTGAAAACTCAGTGTTAAGTAGTAACTTATTACCAGGTAAAAAAGGTGTGGATATTTGTATTTAAATGAAATTTATCTGAGTTCCAGCTCTGCGATCCTATATGTCAGATCTACTGTAAAGACAGAGATCAGCTGATCTGGAACCCTGAACCTGAAATTTTCACAAATCTGACCTAGACTTTAGTTTTAGTTCTACCCAGTCTTTCTGCCACCATGCACTTCTCTATAATGTTATGCATTCTGGTGGTGGCTCAATGTCAGCCTTTCTTCTGCTTGCATTTTGTACAGAAGTAAGATGATGGTTCTGGTTTGTTCTACAGTTATGGTGAGAGAAGAAATATACTACTAAGAAACATAATGTTCTATTCCATTCCATTTCTATTCCAGCTCTATAATTTCTGCTCATGGAATTGCACTAATTACTAGTGTTGTAATAAATGTTTTATTTACATCTACAACTTGCAGATCTTGTATGCCCTAGCATTTTCCAAGCTCATATTTCATTCACGTTGTTTATTTGCATAATCACAGTATTTTACAGCACAGGAACTGCTTATCTGTATTTTAATTAAAGTGTTTTAAGTGTATAGGTTTGAGATTTTCTCATAACTGTACCTGAACTTAAGATAATATTGAAACACGATAATTATATTACAAAACATCACAGACCATTTTACCTCTTGCAGTTACAATACAAAATGACAGCTGCTTCAGCTCATTTTTGTCCTTCTGCTTCATTTTCCTTTATATGATGACACTTTTTTCTTTATGACAATTTATCAGTCTTTTCTTTCAAATGTAAAGCTTTGATACTTAGAAAAATTAAGGTAAAGTTCAGTCATTAGGCTTTGTTTAGTGCTCAAATTTTATGTAAAGTGTATAAATAAATGTTGAGAGAAAAAATTATTCAAAAGTTAAAACATTCATGAAAGAATATAAATCCTTCTCTGTGTCTGGTACTGATAATTGCGTTACATATTTGCTTTAACTCCCTACATGAATTAGTTTTTTCCAAGTCTTCCTTCTTGCATATTTCTTGCTCGAATTAAGTCCAGTCCTTCAGCCAGTAAACAGATTAGTCAGCTTTTCTGAAATGGGGACGCAGGAATGAGCTTCAAGTCAGCTCTTTGCATTTCATCTGTTAGTCTTCTGCTTATTTTTTGGAAAAAAAGATGCATTTACCACCTCTCTAAATTTTTCTAATACATAAAAATATCTTGTCACTTGTGCGTAAAGTGTGATTAACAGCAGAGATTTGAACAAGTGAATTAACACAATAGAGAAGTTTTATTTGCTCTGCTGGATATCAAAAGGGATTTGTGTAAGGAAGAAAAGAAATAATGAATCAATACTTTGTCAAAGGCCTGCACAACTTCTGTCAGCCCAGCTACTTCTTGGTACATCAGTATTATTATCCTCCTTATCATCATTAAATAAAACACTTCAGCACTCTGAGAACTACTATTATGTGAAAAAACAAAACAAGCCTCTTCCAATTATTTCTAAACACTACTATATAGAGATTTTCCCTCTTTGCCAACAGCTTTGTTCTTCACAGGATTTCTTTCTTTTTCATTTTTTTTCTGTGTCCGTTCCTGGAAATACTAATGCCAAATACTTCTGGCATGTTGTGCATCTCTAAATGGAACTGTAGCTCAATATATTTACAATACATTGCTTGAAAGACTATTTGTATATGATCTTATTAACATGAAGTATAATTAACAATAGAGAATTGATAAGCCTATTATTATTCTAATAATTCTTTATTACAAGGAATTGTCGTGTCTGTCCATTTAAGTATCACAGCTATGTTACTACAGTATGGACTGTGAATATTGAGTTGCTGTGACTATCTACAATCATAAGTGATTTTACTGTTATCATCTGTAACAGTTACACTAATCGGATTTAAAGATAGCCAAACACTTTTCATACAGCCGGGCAGAGGCCTGCATTAAAATTTTGTGCTGTTTTACCTCTTGTCCTGGTTTTGGCTGGGATAGAGTTAAGGAGGCTCTAAGGAGCAGCTTCTGCAGCTATTACAAATTGCAGAAACTGCTGAAGAAGAAGGCCAGTCAAATCAGTTTGCTAAGGTGAAAACCATGCAGCTGGCCTTAGACATTGTTGAATGTGAAAAATGGCCAGTACTTTATCTCTACACTGACTCATGGTAGTAAATGCCCTGTGGGGTGGTTGCAGCAATGGAAGCAGAGCAACTGGCAATGCAGAGTAAACCCACCTGGGCTGCTGCACTGTGGCAAGATATCACTGCCCGGGTGCAGAACCTGGTGGTGAAGGTACGCCATGTAGATGCACATGTACCCAAGAGTCGGGCCATTGAGGAACACCAGAACAACCAACAAGTGGATAAAGCTGCTAAGACTGAAGTGGCTCAGGTGGACTTAGATTGGCAACATAAAGGTGAATTATTTTTAGCCCAGTGGGCCCATGACACTTCAGGCCATCAAGGCAGAGATGCAACATACAGATGGGCCCATGACCGAGGGGTGGACTTAACAATGGACACTATTGCCCAGGTTATTCATGAGTGTGAAACATGTGCTGCAATTAAGCAAACCAAGTGGTTAAAGCGCTTAAAGCCTCTCTGGTATGGAGGATAATGGCTGAAGTACAAATATGGGGAGGCCTATATGGCATATTGACTATATCACACTCCCACCAACCCTCCAAGGCAAGCGCCATGTGCTTGAACAACCACTGGATGGCTGGAAACATACGCTGTGCCTGGCTAGGAGCTTACGCCTTGTAGTGACACGGCACTCCAGCAAGTATTGAGTCAGACAATGGGACTCATTTCTGGAGCAAACTTGTAGACACTTGGGCCAAAGAGCATGGCATTGAGTGGGTATATCACGTCCCCTACCATGCACCAGCCTCTGGGAAAATCGAATGGTACAATGGGCTGTTAAAAACCACACTGAAAGCAATGGGTGGTGAGACTTGCAAGCATTGGGATGCACATTTACCAAAAGCCACCTGGTTAGTGGCTAGAGGATCTACCAATTGGGCCAGACCATCCCAATCAAAACTTTTCTGTACTGGAGAAGGGGATGAAGTTCCTGTGGCACACAAAAAGAATCTGCTGGGGGAAAGTCTGGGTTATTCCTCTTCTGGCGAAGGCAAACCCATCTGTGGGACTGCTTTTCTTCAAGGACCTGGGTGCACTTGATGGGAACAGGCAAGTCCAGTGTGTACCTCAAGGGGATTAGATTTTGAGTGCGAATTAATTCTTAAATAGTTAACCAATTAATTAAATTGTATGCTGTTGACTGCTATATAATACTATATATTATCAAATTTATACTGACTAGATTCCCATCACTGCACTGGCTGCCTCACCGTGCCTGTCTTT
Source organism: Lathamus discolor (assembly GCF_037157495.1). Classification (NCBI taxonomy): domain Eukaryota; kingdom Metazoa; phylum Chordata; class Aves; order Psittaciformes; family Psittacidae; genus Lathamus; species Lathamus discolor. The sequence goes on from NC_088889.1 coordinate 42,717,514, forward strand.
GCTGCTCAGGACTTGGGGGCTTGAACCCATCTCCCTTTCGATCATCACGTCAATGAAGAATGAACTATATGATGAAACCAGATGAACACAGCAGTGATGAAATCACAACTGGCTTCAGGAGGCAGTAATCCAACATCACACACCTTCTTTCTTGTCCTGATAGACTGCTGACAGATGGACCCAAAAGTTATGGATTGAAAGAATTCAATAGGTTCTTTGAGTCCATCTTATAGGCATGATCCATAGACTGATACGTGTATGTATAAATATCAAGAAACTGAAAAGGTGACGGTATATTGGAAAGTGTGGTATTTGAGCATGGTGTAACTGGTATGGAATAAGGTGTGGATAATGTCCTGGTTTTGGCTGGGATAGAGTTAATTTTCTTCCTAGTAGCTCGTACAGTGCTGTGTTTTGGCTTTAGTCTGAGAACAATACTGATAACACACTGATGTTTTGGCTGTTGCTAAGTAGTGCTTACTCTGATCCAGGACTTCTCAGTCTCTCATGCTCTGCCAGTGAGGAGGGGCACCAGAAGCCAGAAGGAAGCAGAGGCAGGACACCTGACCAAGCTTGCTGAAGGGGTATTCTGTACTACAGAGTGTCATGCTCAGTATATAACCTGGCGGGAGTTAGCCAGGAGCCACATATCGCTGTGTTGAAACAGGGTGGGCATTGGTCAGTGGGTGATGAGCAGTTGTATTGTGCAACATTTGTATTTCATGAATTTTTATTTCACCTTATTTTTTTTTGTTCCCTACTATTATCGTCAACATCATTGTTTTTACTATTTCTATTACTATAATATTATACTTCATTTCAATTATTAAACTTTAATCTCAACCCATGGGTTTTGCCTTCCTCTGATTCTCCTCCCTATCCCACCCAGGGAGTAAGCAAGTGTCTGCATGGTATTTAGTTGATGTCTGGGGTTAAACAATGACATCTCTGAAGAGACAGAGAATGCTCACAGTATTATTATATAGAATTACATTTTTTTTGTCATTAAAATGGTTTTAAATACATGAGTGAAATTAAGAATCCTTTTTAACGAGTATTAGAAGAAATGCCAGCCTAAGATGCAAAAGCAAATAGTTTGCAAAGACTAAGTCTTTCAACAGCTATGAGCATTTTCTTTAGAGCACAAAATCCTAGGTAAAGTGTTTTATTAATAATATATTTACCTGATATTTAAAAAGTAGTGCAAAAGATTTCATATAAGCATGTTTAAACACCAAACTGTCAGTACTTCAATAAACTATGCTATAGGTTTGTCTGTCAGCAGTTCATTGTTAGGTCTGGCTGCTAATGAAATCACTGAGAATTTTGCCGTTGTCTTTAGCAGGGATCATTTCTCCAGGTACAGTTTCCTCAAACTTAGGATCTTGCCTCTCCATGAAAAAAATGGCTGAAATACAGCATAACTCTTCTGATGACAGTTTCCAAAGGCTGACATAGCTTGCCACACTGCTATACCCAGTATTGTTAAATGACAGAAAGCCACTGTAAAGGCTATTTTTACAGTATTCTTGCCAATCCTGTTTGCCACAAAGTTTTACTGGGCTTTTGCTGGTAGCGATCCCAGCCACAATTGGCTAATGATTTGCTCTCAAGAGCCTTTGATGTACAATGATTATAAAAAAGGAGGGTAGCTTTCTGCTTTTGAGAAACATACCCACCAAGAAGGAATACCTGTACAGTAGAAATTGGAATAAGCAGTAAAAATGAGCAGAGTAACTCTCAAAAATGTTAAAAAGCCTGCAGCTGTAACTAGAACACTCCATATATCTACCAAGTCAGTACACTCAAAATAAGCTTTTATAATTCAACCTTATTTTACAAAGAAAGAGACTGATGCAAGTAGAGGGACTTTAAGAAGTTATGGATGCTACAGAAAATCTGAATAATATTTCTTTCATGGTAATTCCAGGGATACTATTGAAATACTCTTTCAACTGAAGTCAGGACAGAGACTGTGAAGTAAATGAGTGGATTTCTGAACAGCAAATGATGAGTTTTCTTGGAAAAAAAAGTAAAAGGTAAAAAAATCCCCAACCTAACCCACTGAGAATTCTGGTTACTATACAGCACTTTGCAACTGATTTCTGAAAATGAAAGTAGAATATTGCATTCATTTTTTCAAGGTATTAAAAAAGACATTATCATGAAACTCAGTAATACATTTCCTGGTTCAGAATATATTTTGGCTATAATCCTAATTTGCATCTGTTTAAGCTAGATCATGGGGTTAGCCTTCCAAGTCCTGAAAAATGTAACAACAGAAATAGGAGAGACTCCAAATTGAGTATAATATCAACGTTTATCATCATCATGTGGGGTTTGATGAAAGCAGCTTGATATTATTATATACATTATTTCATTGTTAATTAAAAATATATTACTGTGCTTGTTTATAGAAAAAAAGAGAAATGAATACAAATGCAATGGAAGGCAGTGCAAGCTCCATCTCAATTAATGAAAAATAGAACACAAGGCTATTATTGTACTTGTCTTGGGTGTTGCTACATGACTGCTGATTAAGTTATACTGCTCAAAACAAGGCCAAACACCAAAAACATGTAAATGCTTGAATATATCCAATGACATTTTGTAAGGCTTTCAAGGATGTAGTTAATTTTAGCACAGTATACAAAGCCAAGAAAACTGGAGTAGCCAATCAAGACTTATCTAGAAAGCACTTGAGAGAATCAATAGGATCTGAAATTTTCAGGGGTGTTTTTCTATCATTCCTATCTTAACTTATTCAGATTTTAGTCTGAATTTTAGTCTTTGATAAAAAACATTTCTTTCCCGTCTTTGGGAAGGCAGGACATCCTGAGAAGTCCTCTGAAGTGAGACCCAATGGGGGCATACAAATTTAAAGCCTCTCACTGGTACTGCATTTAGGAAGAAAGGATGTCTGCAGGGTAAAATAAGATGTGGTGGTAACAATAGATGGAAGGATCAAGAACAAAAAGCATCCTCTGCCCTCTGCTTTTATAAAAATTCCTGTTATAACCTAATGCAGTCTTAGTAATCTTAGAGCTGTAGGCCATAAGGGGCACATATAGCCAGTAGTTTGATACCTGGCTTTGTGCTGAAAGGAGATTCCTTAAAGCTGCTGGCTGGTTGAAGTCTGTTGACTGTGGCTACGGCTCAGTACAGCTGCCTCTCCGCTGACAAAGGATGCACACTATCATTGAACTTCAAATGTAACTTCAAATTTACTGAAACATATTAAAATAGGTGGCCCCACTTTTGAGGTATCTGTACCAGATTTCCTTCCAGCAACAATCATTATTCAAAGAATACAACTGTTTACTCCTGTTTACTGTGGACTGAGATGAGTGCTTGTCCTCATGTTCTGTCCTGACCAAAGCATCAGTTATAGCCAGATGTTTTGTGCAAAACCTTAAATGGAGATAAATCTGGAGTACATTATAAAGATTGCTGTATCATCTTCCTGGCAAGCAAGGCAAATTCCCACTGAGAACAAATGTACACATCAAATTGCAAAATAGGAGCATGCAATTTCAAACAAAAATACATAAAAATAAAAGAATAAATAATTGAAAATCCACAGAATTAGAAATATGGTGAAGAAAGAAAAATTGTAGGTTGTGTGGGTGGCTCTGAAAAGCATGGGATAAAATTTAAAGCTGTAGATGCTCTGAGTGCAAGAACAGCAAGTATTAATACATAAAGCAGAACCTCCATAAACTCACAACTATTTCCCAACAGACCTGGGACGAAAAGTGGAGTGTAACCTTAGGAGTCATTCTTGAAACTGAAACAGCCAACATGCAAACATGTAGCTGATACATATAAGATGTAGCTTGTTGTTACTTGCAAAACATGACAATGCTTTTAAGAACACAGATCCAAACTTAATTCACTGAAACATTAGGAAAAATGTTTGGTTTCACTTTGTAAAGAGATCTGCCATATCCTAGTCTTTCATATCTGTCCACCAATGTCTTTGTTAACAGGAAGTGTGCTGAAATCAGAGCTGACACTCAAGATTTGATCCCAGACGATGAAGATAGCATTGCAGCTGAACTGAACAAGTGCAACAGTTTTGAGTTAATCATTGTGTTTAAACTTATTTTTATTAATGACTAAAGTCAATAGCATGGTAGATGGGACAAATCCACTTCATGGTTTAATGACAAAATGCATAAATATACAAAACCTGATGTTGTATACCCTGAAATGCATTCCCATATGCGTTATTGCAGTATCTATACGAGGAACTGGTCAAGTATTTCTAAAGACTGTTCATAAGCATTTGTTCAAATTTTGAACAGCCATTCAAATTAATTAACCTTATTCACCTCATTATTTGCTGTTTACAAGCATTCGCATTCCTATCAGCATTGTGAAAGTATTATTCCTCAGGAAAAAAAGCAACCCAAAAACCAAAGAAAAACTGTGAAATTGTAAGAGATTAAGTTAACTTTAGTTAACTTCTTTAAAGTTTTTCTTTTTAAAATGTACATATCCAAAACTGTGTAGAAACAAGCTGATTTTACAGTATTCTTGTAACCACAACAAAATATAAACATAAAATATGACTTGAACTTTGTTTGAATAAATTGTTGGTCAAGATTTTTGAATGGCAAATAAGTTTCAACACTTCAGCGTCCAGTGTTTAGGACTGGCTAGGCTGCAGTAAAAAAACCAGCAAAAGTGACTATGCCGCCACTGCACTAAAATAGTAGGGTTAATGGAGGTTGATTTGAATTTACGGCACAAATTAGCACTGCCTCAGGTTTCCTTTAATTTAGGTCTCCCTGCAATAGCCTCTGGCAGTCAGGAATTACTGGATGAAAGCAAACCAGTTTGTTTGTGAAGCAGGATTCAGGAGATCTTCATTCAATTCTTGATCACACCACAGGAGTCTTTGGGTGAAATTAGGAAGCACTAAACTTTCAGCATCTCTTGCTGCTGTATGAAGAAACAGCAGTAATATTTCCATATTATATAAATGTGCCATGAATAAATTTAATATTTTTTGGGAAACTTTCTGCGTAAAGCCTTGGAAGTCCACTAACATTTTTGTCAGTCTTTAATTGGTCTTTGACAGAAGAGTCCCTGAGTCACAGTTTACACCTTGGGCTGTATGAAGGATTTTTGGTTTCCGTGTGTCTTTTTAACATGAAAAGAAAAGAAGACATCCACAACCACCTGTAAAAATATGTTCATTAAAAACCCCTTGAGTTTATGTTTCTATGAAATAGTATATATACCTGAAAAATAGTAATTTAAAATATAATGTGAATGAATTTGCAAATATACATCAACAATTTTTGTGGAGTAAGGCATTCTTCAAAGTCCAGCATTTAATACATGGCTCAGGAAAAACTTGGATGACACAGAGCTTTGATGTGATGGGGTGCAAAGTCTGAAAAATATGTTTGTATTTTTAACAGTTTTATTATTTGAATTTTTATTCAATTACAAAAGTGTCAGTTAACATATGCTGAATTTGTATTACCATGTACTGAACATTTGCTTTAATTTTAGTAATACAAAAATTAATTGCAAAGTTTGACATTTCCTTGTTTTTCTTATCAAGTTTTAAAGCAAATCCTCATTGATATTTCAACATAGCTAATACCTACGAATTCCATGAAAACTGAACGAAAATTTAACCAACTGAAAGTTTTACTACGGGTTGACATTATCCCTGTTTATTTAGCACATATTCTATTAAATAGAGTCAGAAATCTCAGAAGATAATTTTCTTACTAAATATATTGTCTGAAAAAAATAGCACATCATATTATTTAGACAGATATAAAGTAATGTTTGAGTTCTACAAAAACCAGAGATGACACATCATGTACCTAACGCAGAGGAAAGAGAAGAGGTGGTGTTCTCAGGTAAATCAAATATTTATGGGCTTACTCTAACATTGGCAGTAGTGACAGTAGCAACTTTACTTGTTTATTTAGCTGACATAAGTCCAAAATTATATGTGCTGCTACCCAGTGTGGAAATTTTCACTTTAATACTCTTATCTTTTTATCCTGGAGAGAAATATATAAAAGACTGGGGCTATCTACACTCAGTGTCTCTCATGGGTAAGAAACAGGAGACTGGAAAACAAAGGAAAATCTTACAGAGTTTAAGTTTTGAAATATTATTCTTGGAGTTTGATTTGCAGATTTTGAGTCTGTTATCACGCTATGCAGATGTATGCAAAAATGTTTGTGACTTTATCTTTATCTTCTTTATCATAAGTCATGCTTGCCAGATTTCCACTAAATGCTGTCTCATTTGCAGTATAAACAGGAAAGGTATATGCCTATCTATCTATCACACACATGAAAGTCACTTTCAGTTTTATGCTTGGAATATGTTCCCTGTAGCAACTGAAATCACAATATACTTTATAGTTTCTTTATTTGTGACTTTATATGAAGCATGAGAATAAGACAAATTTTACCATTTCTTCTTCAGTTATTAAAGCTCAGCAAAATTCTTTATGAACTCCTGCATGTTTTGCATGGGAAGGGCTTACATTTTATGAAAACAACTTAAAACAAAACTCAAACTCTCATATGTACCTAGACAAAGCAACGTAATACATTAAAAAAAATGACAATGCAGCTACATGAATGCTGTTTTATAATCATCAATATATGTTGTATATAAAGAATAAAAACTTCTTTATTATTTATGCATTGCCATAAGCTTACATAGGCTTCAAAGTCAAGGCTTATGGAATAATTAATGAACCAAACCAGAAATATTTTCAACATGCTTGGAAGACCTAAGCTAACTCAAGTCCCAGCTGAGGAGGAAGGCAAGCTCAGAACAGCTGGGGAGCTATAACAAATCAAACATGCTAGGAATGGGGCAGACATAGCCCAAGTACACAGCTGTTCTATGTGTTCACAAAAAGCTAATGCGTTAAATAGTTAATCTTTCATTAACAATGTGTAATCAGTTGGCATGATTTGCTCAACACACAAGAAAACTGGTGACTGCCCTCATGAGAGTGTAATTCCATTCTTCAGCATTATCAGTCTTTGGAGAAACGTTACCCCACTGTTTTAGATACAAAATATGGCAACTGCATTTTTTCTTTTTTTTTTTTTCCCTTAAGTATAAAGTAAAAGAAGAAGAAAAAAAGAGAGGAAAAAGGGAGAAATCAAGACAAACTTTTCACCTTTGCTAGGCTGAGTGAAGGATCAATACTGAGTTATGAAAAGACTTTGCAGGTTAATATGTGGATTAAAAGATTCCTCGAGCAGCATCTGCTGTTTCAAAGGAGCAACAAAAGGCTAAGGGAACAAGATCAAGGCAAGAATATTCTTCAGCTATGATTCCTCTTTTGGAAAGATGCCTTTATTTGCTCCCTAAAGGAGGTGAGTCCAGCTCGTGGTGTTGGTGTTGATGGTGTAAGGAGGAACAAGGAGGAGTGAGATGGGGGATGGGACTCCAGGAAGACTCTTCCACTAGTTACAGCCACTGGGGTTTAATGCGATCTATAAACTCATCTGTCTGTTTACATACCAGCAAATGATATGTCTCTCTGATCCACTTACATTTTGAAGCCTAATGTATACACAGGGCACTGACGTTGTGTATACAAGACACAGAGATAGCTGGGGGCTGTGTGCTATCCCTGCTTTCACAGCACACTGTCACTCTTATAAATAAAGCATTCGCTCGGGAAAAGAGTCTGAGAGCTGGAGAGCCACATTGCGTGCAAATCCAGCTCAGTGCCTGAGCCTCCTCGAGGTTGAGGCTAATCCTAACTGACATGTTACAGTAAAAGTACTTTATAAAATCAATATTAAATTCACAGCCTTTGACATCCTGGGACATCAAAGATAAAGGGGAAATAAGCTGTGGAGTAAACAGTCCTGCAGCTATGCCAGTTGCTCATGGAGAGAGGCAAAGGAAGACACAGGAGACTATGGGGTAAATTAGTACAGTGCTAGTCTTGTTTTTATACCAAGGTCTTGACATCAATGAAAACATTATAAAAACAGCACGCAAACTCTTACAAACAAGAAAAAAGTATTAGGGAGGACCCACTCAGTTACAAATTCATATAACCTTTTAAGGTTAAAGGGAAAATATGCTACCTATGCAAGCTACTGTATTAGCTTCCTTGTTCAGTAAATTATACCTGAGAATGATAAGGTAATAAGAAAACCCCAACCATAGATCACTGAATTAAAGAGCCAGAGGGCTAGAATTTGATTGTACAGTTCTAACCTGATAGTGTCATTCCTGTTTTCTGTGATGTACACCCATGTGTATTCTACAGTCATCCAGACTGACATAAAGTCAGCCATCATACTACTTGTACTATGGGTGTGAAATACAAATTGTATGGGTTATTGAGTCAAGAGGAGAAGGGCTTTAACAATGGTGGAGCTACTTTCCTGCTGAATCCCAGATTCGGCCCTCCATATGTAAAATGACAGTCAGGATTGCTACTTCAATAGGCAACACTGGCTTTGAGCAAGGGTAAAAGGAAGATGAGTTCAGAACTGGAAAATACCCCTTCTTCTTATCCTCTTCTTACACTCCCCAAGCCATTTCCTACTGATGAATATGCATAGCACATACTCTTGCTGCAAGGTTGTTCAAGTCAGCATGGTGAGAAGACAACTCCATACTGGAGAACTGCATTGTGTGAGCTGAAAAAGTTCCTTGCCATTTTGTGGCTTTTGTGGAGTCAAGTTTGTAGCTCTAATGACTCTTGGTGGTCCTTGCACCAACTTTAAGAACAGACATTTTTCAATTAAAACATCTGATACGTGAACAGTCCTACAAAGAATAAGCATTAAAAAGGTAGAAAAAGTAACTTTTTTGCATAAGAAAATCTGCTAAGATTGTCATTTAGAAAATACAGTGTTTTCAGAAGAAGCCTCTAATGTATTTGTACTCATGCGAAAACATACATGCTGACTTCTAAGCTTGCTGTATCACACAATATTGTTACCAACAATTCCCCACTGGTTAGTATTTCTGATGAGACAACTAGTACCATCCAGGAAAGAAAAAGTCGTATGTTTATTAGAATAAAATATGAAAAAGAATGCACAATAACAACTATTTTTATTTAATTAATGTATCTTCAACAGAAGTTTCTCCCCTGATCCTTAGGAAAACACATAATTTCAATATTATTTAACCCTGAGATTAGCAAGAAGTACGCATCTAAAAATTACTCTGAATAACTCTTTTGCAAATATTTGTGGATAACAGAGTAAGCTTAAGGAGAAAGGGCTGAAGGAATGATGCTGTGAAAGTGATAGACCAAGTTAATTGAAGGAAGAAGCCATCTCATCTCTCCTTACAGGAAGGCATGCACATTTGTTTGTAGTCATGAAATTGAATCTAAGTTTCTCTATCTCTTACAGCTGATGTGAAGATTTAGGAGATAATAATTTAGGGGATGGGGTGTTGTGTGGTGTTGAAAAAATATTAGTAACAAAAAAATAATTCATAGCAAAGAAAATGTCAGAAAGGTCAATTCTACCATCTTCTTTTAGCATGTCTGTGATGCAGAACTGATGTTATTAGGATAAATAAGGTATTTGTCAGCAAACAGGATGGAACCTTTCTAATAGTCCTTACAAAGATGCAACCAATATTTAGCCTAAGGCTAGTGGCCTCATCTAGGATAAAAAACCTTTGACTGCCTCTAAATAATCTGCTGGGCTTCAGTGACCAACAACCAGTAATGGTGCCCATTACTGCCTTTTTTGATCTTTCCTGTGCTTGGCAGCATGACAACTATAGAGTTAGGAGAGAGCCAAAAGCTGGGTTAAACCATTACCTTATCTATTATTTTGGCCTTGTAGAATAACATAACCAAAATCTGTGATGGCAACTCCCATACGCCAATGCTTCTCAGCTTGCTTTAGTCAGAGGTTAAGTCCAAGGCAATCTGGTACCTCAGAAAGCACTGAATATATCTGGCCATTTGGAAGACCAATGATTTGAGGATGACAGATGACTTAGAAGGTACTTCTCACACCAAAAGTAAAATCAACAAAATGAAGGAATCTTTTGAGGGCAAAAAGGAAGACTGGTATTTATTCAAACCGATTTGAGATTCAAACAAGTTACATAATTTCAATTTTTGAGAAAGGTTTCCTTTATGGTGCTTACTATAACTAGTCCTGTATCTCCCCCCAAAAGCAAAAACATTTCTACTGTTGTACTGGAGACATATGTTTGTGTATTCTTTGTTTTGTGCATTATTATCGAAATGTCAAAACCAATTGTTTTAATGTACAAAAATAAAATATTGTAACAGATATTTGATTTTATTGAGATGCCAGTATTGTTGAACAGTCTATGTGCATCTTACTGGGTGCTATAGCTCATTTCATAAATGTTTTTATTATTTTCTGTGTATATTTGCATACTGTACTTACCATAATCACATCTGAACAGCTCACAGCAGTGTACTAAGCAACATGAATAACATTCGTTAGAGATTGTTTGCATTATCATTCCCCCAAAAGAAGAGGTATATACAGTTGGTGCCTCATTTTTGTGAGGTTGATTGGGCACTTTTTGGTGTTTTACTAGGATATTTTTGGATGGATCTCTTTTTTGGGTACATTTGCTTTCTTTTACAAATTTCCATGCTGCTGTGCACTTAGGTTAGAAAAGATAGTGCAGAAAGTTCTATTTGGATGGAAGATTTCTACAGCTACTACTTTTTTTTTTTTTTTTTTTTTTTTTCCTCTGCACTCATTATGTGACTGGTCAGTCCTTTAGGATGTTTTGGTAGATTTGGTGAAGTTTCTTCAATATACAGTTAATAGACTGAAGTTTTCCCAAGAGAGTGAGGGTTAAATATTTCTCCATAGTGAAGGATTATTTGTATGTTGTAAATTAAATTGAATATAAATAGTACGATTTTATAATCTCTCTGAGGTAAATGTGACCCAGAAGTCTATTCTTTCGGGTCCAGATTGAGATTTGATCCATACGCAATCTTATTCTTTACCTGCAATTTTAAGGCTACAAAATAGCAACTGTTAATCAGAGAAAATACTTTAAGTATGATGAAAGTTAGTTAGACCATCACTATCTTACTACATTCATGCCTGATATCAGTTTGATTTTAATTGGACATAATCTTTGACTATGTAGCAGCGAGGAGTACTATTACATGTTGAAGATATAGAGAAGAACTACTGCTTGTTCCTTCAGGAAATAATACTTCAAGTGAAATGACTTCTGCAAAATGTTAAACAGTATAAAATAGATAGGCAAAAAATATTCAAACCATTGCACAGCATTACAACTTCATGTAATCACAAATGATTAATTAAATCGTACACAAATAATGTATTACAACTTCTCAAACTATTTTTGTTACAATTAGCTACAACCCTAGGATAGTAAATCCATAAAATAAAGATTTTAGCACAAAAAACTAAAAGTATTTAATATTATATTTCATTATTTCTTCTGCAATATTCAAGTCTGCTGCGTGCTGTCTCTTTCAAGCAAGTTTTAATATCTCAAAATCATCTCTTGACCAGCAATAAATTACCAAATGTAAAATTACTTTAGCATGCATAAAAATTAGTATCTCCCTGTCCTTTGCATGTCCAGTTCTTTTTTTATACTAGTAATGAGAGATGAAAGAAGAGATTCAGATATAGGATTTTGCTTGATGTTGCAAAGTGCTGTTTTTAGCTCACCAAGCCATGGTTATTTATGGTTCATTTCCAGGCAGTCATGTGTAAGAATCTCAGCTATAAGGTCTATGAACTGCAGTGGACTCTTGTACTACTAGCCTTTTACTTTATACTCTGATGAGACCACAGATGGAACCAAAGTGCAGTTTTTCATTACTAGAAATTGGTACGCAGAGGTAGTCCAAATTAGGTGACACATTATCATAGCAGTTATTAAAAAGTCAAAATTTGCATATCATCATTATAAATTCATTATTCAAAAATATGTAAGTTAGCAAGGCTATACATAGGGCATCACAACTGTACCCCACTACCTCTGAGTGTTAATTAAATAATCTGAATCTGAACTGAAATTCTTTGGCTGAGCAGTGTGTAGGAAGCCCATGTTAATAATTATACTCTTGAATAACAATTATCCACTTCTACTGATACAAAAGCTTTCTTCTTCCTGCAAGGGACGAAGAAAATACAAACAAGAAAACATTTTTCTTTTTGACTGAAATGGTCTCTGTCTCTAACGTCTGATGTTATCTTTCAAATAATAATTTCAGATTGTGAAGAAATTATTATCACTTCATCACTGATGACCAGTTAAGTCATGATTCTCGACTGTGCAGACTGTTCATTGATGAAATATTAATGTGACCTCAAATATGCTGGAAAATTAAAACTATTTGTGAATATCTCACAGTGAATCTCATTCTAAATAGCATCTCTATGGTAACTGTACTTCTCTAAACCAAAAATTAGATTAACAGTCAACTGTATCACTCTAATCATAGGCAAATATGTTAAATTAAGCTATGACATAGTGTTGCCTATTTCAGCCTGATATTCAATTAAGAAAATAAATAAACCATATATACATGTAGATGACCTATTCTCTGTTTAAAATGTGTTCACAGCTTAACATGTTTTAATTTCAAACAACTAGAAATGATTGTTTAATATATTTTCTTCTCCATGTTTGCTCTTTCATTTCAGGTTTCTTTCTGCATAACCAAAAAGTATGAAGTGAAGAAGTCTAAAAAGGTCCTTTCACAATGCATATCATTGTGTGCATATTGTAACAGTGCATACTGTTCACCCACATGGGTAGCACCACCAAGAACACTTGCTTCAGCAAGTGATGTTGAATTTGCATGAAGGCTGTAGAATTCCTCCCAAAATATTAATGCTTTAGCAACACTATAAAGTAAAGTGACAAAGTCTTTTTTTAAGTAAAAATGTGAAACATTATAAAAATGTCAAGTATAAACTATAAAGGACAAAACTTCCTCTGTGAATAGTGAGTAATCCAGTAATTTTCTTTCGTGTTCAGAAAAAAAACCCACACCAAAAGCAAAAGTTTCCATGCATTTTGTTAGAAATGATGGTCATACAGAATACTGATTAGGCCTCGTGTTTTCTGAGGCTTATGCTGTTATTTCTTCTGCTTTCTTTGTTATGTGTATAAACTCCCCTCATTTTAGATACTTTTAGAAGTGTCTGTATGACATTCTCATACTCGTCAATCCCTAACTGGACTAAAATCTCATACTTGTGTCAATTCCTGCGGTCAGCTTGGTCTTTTCTGTTAGACCCACTTGGTTAGGAGTGTTGTTTTCTTTCTGTGATATGTTGATTTTGTTTGAAATAGATTGTTACGTTTTTCATGGGTAGCCAAACTTCACTCATTCTACTGATAAACCTTTTAAGGAATAGAATCCCATGTTATCTGTGGGTTACAGAGATACGTCATGTAAAGCTCCTTTACTGAAGTTCAAACCCTACTTCTCCAATCACACTACCATTAAACAGGATGCCAGTTTCATAAAGAAGCTTTTTCTTTTGATTTCATAGCCAGTGTCTTAAGGACAAATAACAAAGCACTTCCTCAAAAGTAATTTTCTACATTAGTATTTCAAGGTCTTCTGTACAGCTTTCCCAGAAATTTGACAGTGATTTTGAGCTTACTGTGCTCAGGATTCAGCTGCTTCTCTTGTTGTTAGAATAGAAAGTTCCTACTGCATCTATATTTTTCTATATAGCATAGTGGACCTCAGAGGCTGCTTTGAGAAAATGCTGGAGCAGTTTAACTGCAGAAAGACTCAAGCCTAAATGCTGTGTTTTTTTGGCTTACAGTCTCTTTAGGCTTGCGTAGTGGACAAAATCAACAGCACAAATTACTCTGTTTAGAGTTTCTTTCACCACCATGGTGAAAACATCCTTGCTCTTGCCTAATTTTTGACTGGGGAAATTAATTACTCTTAACTTCTGGAAACAGGATTTCTCCTTAAAGGCTTGTAGTATTCTATGAATCCAAAATAAATGCTGCTGAATATCTTTATAGCTATGGATTAAAGTAATTGCATTGGCAGAAAAAATATCTTTAAATGTACTATTGTGGAGAACAGGAGCTGAGATACAGAAGGCTCTGTTCTGTTGTATAGTAACAGATTAAATTGACATACTGATTACAGCTGATTTCTAGAACACAATTTGTCTGAAAGCAATACCGAGCACCAGAGTTTGACTTGGAATGAATTATGTCCTGAACTAAAATAAAGTTAGTTCTGAACTAAATCAATAGCAAATACTACTAAATCCTGAGGAATTGTTACCCAGCAGTGTCATTCAAAAGAGAAAATGAGTGTTAGAAAGCCAGGATCTCATTCCTGTCTCTGCCATTGATCTGTTAGGTGTGATCCCAAGTCACTTTGCATCTCTTGGGAATTCTCCCATATGTGGCCTAACTCGCTTGATTAGTCTGAAAGCTGTTTGGGATCAGGGCTTGCTAAACTTTACTAAGCCAACATGGCCTTGTGTTCGACTATGATGTCTAATCTCTCTTGCCATAAAAAAATGTAATGCTTGCCAGAATGAGGAAGTTGAAAGTTAGCCTTAGATTTATTTTTTTAAACAAGAAATTTACTGCAAAGCACAATTAGTTCAATTAAATCTCAGTCTTAATATTTTTATTATATGAAATTAAATCAGCTGTTAACTGGTTAAATCATATTTTGTGAGGAGTCAGTCTCCTCAGTGTCATCATTTATAATATTTCTGTTATTGTCATCTGCAGTTCCTGGGGTATGGTGAACTGTTCTCCCCTCAACATTTAAAATACAGTAAGTATAGAAAATAATTAGAAATAGTAAATATTGATGGTTGCTCCATTTCAGCTAATTAATTGAAAAGTAAAAGCTGTTATATCGGGTTTGAAACCAAATCAATATAATATTAGGTTAGGAAACAGTTCTATATCTAAAAAGGGCAGAGCTACTGTTGTTGGCAATATGTGGTAAGATCTCATATGCAGGTGATGATTATTTGTATGGGTGTAAAGATAATTATTAACAGGTGTTATGAATGGAATGCAAGAGCGAAATTTTAATAATGATACAAACACATGGTGTGTAAGTCACTTGCCAGCGTTAAAAAGTTATAGGAGAGCTCATGTTTATGGATACGTTTGTCTTTGAATGAGTTTCTGGGATACTTTAAGACCAAGTTGATGTCTTGTTTCTCTCACTTTCCTTGATATAAGAGAGTACTTAGTACTATGGAGGATGATAAAGTGCTTTATGTGAAATGGTATTTCTGTCCTGCTTTGCAACCATTACACACGTTTGGCTTACAAAGTCTCTGTGGAAAATTCAAAATATTAATTAGACTTCAATTACCTCAGTGTACTGCAAAATGAACTTATTTTCTCTGGTAACTATATATAAAGAACTTGTACTTTAGCGATATAGGTGATATATTTAAGAATATGTGTGTGGCTCAGGACATAGAATTGTGCTCCTCTAGTCCAAACAAACTCCTCTTACAATATTAAAGACTGGCTCTAGATTCAAAAAGCACCTTCAACAATGCATAGTAATGAGCATTAAACCATCAGTATCTGTAGGAAACAGCCCTTATTTTAACCCTACCAACAGACAGATGCAAATTTGATTAAATGCCAATAATATTTTGATAAAATAGTAACTTGTAGTCTTCGGAAACAGAAAAAATTCTGCCTAGGCACTTTAGCACATGACAAACATTCCTATCTGAGAAGTGCTTGCAGCACTTTCATTTAAAGTATGTCCATAATACGTGTGATGAAATCTTAGCTATGTAAAGAACAACTTCCATGTATTTCAGTTCAGCAGGGCACATGGGGGTGTCACCCCTGGATCTGTTATAGGCCATGTTTCTACAACTGTTTACAGACACTCGTGGTACCTTAGCTGTTACAGAAGAATGGACACTCACCGAACATGCTTTGTATAAGATGTATCTGTAAAAGAGATGATACTTTACTACAGAAGTCTAAGATTGGCCACTAAAACCTTCACTAACTTTGTTACCACAGCAGCCTCCATTCTATGGAGTAATTAATTACTATTGAAATAAAAAGACTCAGTTTCATTACTAAGGAAATCCATCAATTATTGATACTTTATACTTCCGAAACAATATTTCTATTCATGTTTTTTGAATTAGATCTTCTAGCCAGTGGACTACAATGTAGATTACGTCTTCCTCACATACACATATAAGCTTGAAGAACAAGACTTCATGACATGTCAAGGACCACAAACTGTGAAAATTATTTAGCTGAAAATATCAGAATTTTCTGTTGAAGCATTTTATATAAAGTTCAAACAGATTTGTTATGGAAATGTAAAAAATATGATCACCTTTTTGAACCTGACCCAGAGAACTTAATTTCAAGTTAATTCAGTGTAGCTGTACAATTCCTAGGTGTTATAGCTCTGATGACAGGTCTCATGAGGCACACAGGGTGATGTTACTCTTGTGATTCATCAAACAGCTTAGCTTGGCAGGAATCTAGATGGAACTTCAGAATACTTTTCTCTCTGTCAAGTGTGTCAGCAAGAAAGAATGAGGGTGGTGAACTACAGCTCCCAGGTGACATGATGGCTGTGGCAGAAAGTTTGCTGAGCTGCTGACAGTAAATCAAATAAAATTATGTCTATTAAGTAGCTGATGTATGTAATTTTGATATTCTTGGTAGGAATTTCCCGCAGGAATTTTATGTGGTATGCATGTTCTTAAAAAACAAACAAAAATATTGAAATTTTTAGATTTCATGCATCTATGCACACCTTTTACTTTTCTTTTTCTTTAATTTTTAATTGTTTTCTGCTGTAAAAATGTTTCTTATCCTGTTTGATTATTTTTTTTAGACTTTTTTGACGATACTTTCACAAGATATTTTCTCTGTGCTAGTATGTAAGTCCAACCCTTATTCAGTCAGCTCAATGAGATCTTCATGCTGCTTTTCATGTCTTTATTTTTTGACAACAATAAATCTGTTTTATGTATGCCAAATGTTTCACTCTCCTCTCTCATTTTCTGCCTGAGTAAATTTGGACATTTCGTGTTCAATGTGTTTAAAATTTTTAGAGTATGGAAATCACTGATGTTAAATTTTCTGAGAATGTTCTGTACTAGTTTATGGAAATGTTGCTGTTTCTAGATAGCTATTTCTGGGTTTCATGTTCCTCCATTTTATGGCTGAGTCTTTCCTTTTTTGATCATAATTTTTGTTCCTCTTCTTAGTAAAAATATTTTTGTAGCTGTTTTAATATATTCATTGAATATTTACTAAATCTCCACAAAACTAGTAACTTTTCAGCTCATCTTTAAAATGAATTTGTACTGGGAGGAACTTTGGTGCTCAACCTAACGAAGGATTACCTTCCTTCTTGAGTAACAATGTAGGCAAACAACAGCGTATCTCAATATGCTAGTCAGTTAGAAGAATCTAACACAGGAATAAAAAAACAAATTCTCAACTCCGGGAAAAAAGGCTTGCCATCCACATAGAGAGATTGAGAAATTTTATATATCCTGAAAATATCTTCAAAACCTGCATTTGGAACTGCAAAATAGTGAGCAGTAATGGCAGCACAGCTTGACAATTGAGTTAAATATGTTGGAGGAATTAAGTGATTATTTTCAGAATTGTGTAAATGGGAGCATAAAAATCTATTTTAACACTGAGCCTAGAAGCAGCCGCCAGTATATTTTCTGGTAGATAAACTGTTAAGAAAACATTTTTATTTTAACTAAGGTAATGATAGAAAATAAAATGACACTCAACACCCTCACACTGACTGCATGTCACCCACCTGTTACGTTGCAGATTTTGGCAGTCAGAAAATGGCTTTCTTGGAAATATTGCTCAGAATGACTAGCGACATGACCTCAATATCTTCTACCAACGTTCTATAGCTGGGTCAGCGGGTGACAGACTGTAATTACTTTTCAAATGACAAATTTCATTTTCACTCTGTAAAACTAGTACCAAATGTAGAAGTGGAATCAAACCACAGTATCAGAAGAGCATCTTTCATTTTTCATGTTGCAAGATGCGGTTAGAAAGAAAATTTATTTAGCTTGTATAATTTCTTGTTATAATCCATGTTTTAAATAGAGTTTGCAGGTAGTAAGAAAAAGCACACAGCAAAATCTAACATAAATATGAAGATTGTGTTCTTTTATCATGTAAGCATGCAAGAATTCTTTAATGTTTTAAAATTCTTGACAATTATAAGGAATAAGTGTATGTAAATACATGCAAATATAGTACACAGAGAAGAAATTACTACTTCTTTTATGCTGTAACAGCATTTAAAAAACCCTCAACAAAACAGCCTACCTGCTGATTTACAGTACATAAGCATAAAGTTGTAGGGGATTTTTCTATTCCATGTAATACATGATTTGTAGGGTTTTTTTTTTCATAAAATAATTCTATCTTAAAAATATGTTTCTTCAAATAGAAATTGTAGGAGATTTTTACAGTAGAATTCTCTAGTTTATATTTGAAGTCCTGTTTCAGCCTTTAGAGATCAGTAAGCCCACTGGCAGAGTCTGCAGGAGCAAAGCATTGCCCTCAGCAGAGAAGAAAATAGGGACATTTAAGCAAACCAGACAAGTTCATAGTACCAGAAGGAAGTCATTCAAGGATCTGAGGGAATTAGTGCTGTGAGACCTTTCTACCGTCTACCACACAATTCCTGTACTAACCCCTATATTCACTTTCACTAGTAACTTCCCTAGACTCACAATACCAAAAACTTGATTGAAGTCCTATAGAAATGTCAAAATACACTTTCCTTATATAAAATTTCAATTATCTTGTCAAAGAAGAGTTTCATATTACTCTGGTGCAATATCCCAATAGGAAAATATAATAAAGGCTTTAATTCATTATTTACTTTCATGAATTTAATTATTATTTTCTTCAAAATTTATTCTGAAGCTTTACAAGCTATAAAAGTTAGTACTACCCCTTTCATTATTATGCTTTTGCATGGATACCCAGTACGGAACAGTAGCAAGGTGTGCAGAGTTAGATTGACTGATAAGAGGATCTGTTGCACTGTAAATTCCTAACTTCAGTTTAGAACAAGTCTATTCATTCAAAAAACCCCTGTCTCTTCAAGATTGCAGAATGAATCCATATCAGAACAATCACATCAGCTCAGAGTTTTGGGACTCTAGGTTAGCTTTGTGATCCCATAATCACATCTTTTCCAGAAGTGTTCCGAACAGTTCAGTCTAGCCTACATTTACTTACAGAAAAGTACGTGGCCTTTCCATAAGCCTGCAAAGATCAAATTAGCACATAAACTAAAAAGTTGCTGAGAAAATTTTCCCAGAGATAAGTGCAATATTTTGTATAATTTAAAGTGAACTAATGATAGTTATTATTCAACATCTGATTTTTATGACATCCCTATTAATAGATTAAAGAAAAATAAGAAAGGAAAGCAAAATACGGGTTCTACCCAGTGTAGTCAGTAATATTCTTTGCCAACAGGTAGAATGCTTCTTACTATCATAATTCCTCACATATACAACACCTACAATCATTTCAATTTACCTGAACACCAAACTACATGGAAGAACTGGGTTGAAAATTATCATCCCTGCTCTCATGGTAGCTGAATTCTTCTGTATGATAGTAATTGTATCACCTGCTGAGTGCAAGAATAGTAGAATGAGCTAGTTCCAACCAGAGTTATGGCAAATATGACAGATATCATGGGGGCCGTCCATACACTAGGATGTCCAGGACTCCCACTGGCTTATCCAGCCTGAACAAGCAGGAACTGCAATCAAGTGTAGAGATGTTTTGCTCTGTTTTGGATCAAAGCAGCATTCTGTATTACCAGTGCTGTGAACAGTGTAGCAAATTGCTTTATAAACTCTCTGTTCAAATAGTTAATACCAGTATTGTACTGTGCAAGAATGTCCAATGGCATGAGCTACAAGTCCTTAACAAGAGATTAGAAACTAGAGATTCCTCAGTAATTTTGTAATATTCCTTATCAATGGTCCTGGTAAGAAGGTAGAACACAGGCTTGGCAAACTGGGGAGAAGCACTAGATATGCTAGAGAGAAGGCTGCTATTCAGAGAGCCCTTGACAGGCTAGAGAGATGGTCTGACAGGAAACTCTTGAAGTTTAACACAAGCAAAAGCAATGTCTAGTGTCTGAGATGACATAGTGCCATAGAACTATACAGACTGTGGCTGAATGGATGAAAAGCAGCTTTACAGAAAAAGATCTGGAGGTCATGGCAGACCACAAATTGAATGCAATTCATTAGTGTGTCTTGTAGCAAAGAAGGTCAACCGTGGATTGGGCTGCATCAGCAGCAGTGTAACAAGCAAGTAGAGTAACTATTCTTCTGTATTCAGCACTTATGCAACTCCACCTAGAATACTGCATCCATTTTCAGGTTCTGCAGTACAAGAAAAACAGTGGCATACTGAAATGAGTCCAATGGATGGCTAGTAACTTGACAGGGGATATGAAGAACCTGATTGATGAATAGGGGCTGAGAGAAATATATTGTTAAGCTTGTAGAGATGGTCTAACATTAGAACAAGTTACCCAGAGGAGACCATGCCTGGAACATGAGGCTGTCCTAGATGACTGCCAGATGTCCCTTCCAAGCAAAATTACTTAATTATTTCTTTACGCTTTTTTTTTTTCTTTTCAGAGAACAGTGGCATTTCTGGCTTTCTACATACTACTGGATGTCTGTAGAATTTTGTATTCATGATCCTGGTTTATTTTACCTTCAAAGCACAAACCAGTAATTAATTAATTTATTTTATTCCTAGTCTTTATTTATGAAAATATGAGTTAGCTTCTTTTTAGTTTCTGGGTTTTTCAGTTCTTGCCTAGATTTCAGGTATAGTTTCCTATGAATTCCTGTAATATTGAATTCTAAGTGGCAGGATTGCCTATTGATTAAATTTCCTGAAACTTCACATTCTAATTCCATTTCTTATGCCTAATCACTTTAAAAATGTTTACATATTTGAGCTAAAATTTTACATGAATGTTGTTTGTCTTGGGATATTCTTGTTTATTTTTAAGTTTCATCCAGAACAGCAGATCTTCTTGTAAGGAAATGGATAAAGGAAAATCCATATCTGTTATATGTAGCTGTTTTATTTTAGAGCTACTCATTTAGGCAATGGTATTTGTTGAGTAATGCTCCTTCTGCTGCCCTACAAAATTCTGCCCCAAGTGACACTGTTATATAAGACCTAAATAAACATGCATATTTACTGTAATGTTATTAGAACTAAATTTCTGATATTCTGTAATTGATGTTCATTGAACAGGCACCATGTAGGCAACATGCAGTTGAACTTTTCCTGCAATTGTTATTACTAATCGCTTAATGGAGGAATGGGGTTAAGCTCTGGTACAATATAGACATTATTTTATTTGTGATTCAGTGAATTACCTAAACTACAAGGATGAGAAAGATGTAGAGATACAGGTCAGACAAAATGCTTGTTGAAAAACATGGCGAGCTGCTCATAAAAAGCATCAAAGCAGCTAAGGGAAGTGAAAATGACTAAATCAGAAACTGAAAATAGAAACTATAAATATGGCTAAGAATTATACTATTCAGAGAGTGAACAAAAACTTAGCAGAAAGAATAACATAATACAATACAGAAGACAATGTACCAGCATAGTATAACGACTTAGGAACTGGAGAACAAGCAAAGAGTAATGTTTGGGGTATACAGACAGAAATATAAAACAAATATAATTTTCAGAGTATGCAACGAAATCCAGTATTACTTTGCTTCGAAATACTGATTAAATTCACAAATTAACTGTCTTGCATTAACTCTCTTACAGATTATGATAGTATTTCAGTTACTTCAATGGTGTAAGTAGCCAAGAACTTTGCAGGGGATCTCAAATTAGAGATTCAGCTTGATTCCTGGAAGTTTGGTTTGCTTGAATGGCAAGTATTCACATTTGCAATAGAAGTAGTTGTGTTATAGACATATAGTTTATTCTATATATCAGGATTGAAGATGGATTTCTCAGATTTGGGATGCTTAGATTAAAAGATACATTACCCTTTACTGTCTGCCCATTTCAACATCCCACTTCTAAAAGGAGTTCATCCTCATTACCATAAAGACCAAGTGAATATAAATTAACTGTTGGATGAAATAGGCAAACAACAGAACGATAGATGTCACAGAAATGACGTTAAATAATTCAGTCTTCTAAGTAAAGTCTGAATAATGCACAATAAAAAAAAAAAACATAGGACCACACATTGAACAGTGAGCAGAAAAACATCTTTGAATAACTGCATATTAAGACAGTATTGTCCATCCTCTGCGGGGAATATGACAGGGGTCCTGTGAAAACCAGTGCTTGTGATGCAGTTGTTAATAACAATTAAGCAAATATTAGGATATCATGCACAGGGAATGATGGTAAAAATTAAGTTTCCACAGGCACCTTTTAATCAGCCATATTGAAAGTTTTGACTGCCTGAGTTTGAATTTTCAGATATTTTAAAATATTTTTTATAGTTCACCATAAAGGGGTATTCAATTACAAGACAATATACGATTGAAAGTTGCCTTAAATAACAGAACCACATTTTGTATAATTGTAAATATGTTCTGTTGATTGTACCCTGTTAGATTAAGTAAAATTGGTAAGCATCAGTACGAAAAGGTCTTTT
The DNA here is from genome assembly GCF_037157495.1 of Lathamus discolor. Lineage (NCBI taxonomy): Eukaryota > Metazoa > Chordata > Aves > Psittaciformes > Psittacidae > Lathamus > Lathamus discolor. Next base: position 42,740,234 of record NC_088889.1, read on the forward strand.
ATTCTAAAGTGTTTGTGTTTAAGAGAGTTTTTGAGTGCCAAGAAAACTACGCATTACATGACTGCTTCCAACTTAATTTCCTGAACATCTATTGGAACTCATCTTTGTGCCCTCTTTTAAGCTGTCAACACACTTGAAATCTGACCTACTTTCGGGAAGCTTCCATGACATGAAACCCCTCAAGTTCCACAAAATAATTAAAAGCTCTAATTCTAATATAATCACGAAAAAAATCCAAAAAAATGCTAATAAAAGAGACTAGTCTCAGCTCTTCTTGCTTTGAAACAGAGCTGCAGACAGGGGCAAGAAATAGCAATGGTCTGCAGAAAACCATCTGCTCAGCATTCACATTACTTGGCATTTACAATGTGTGTACTACTGCAGATGCTCTGACCTGGAGGTCTGTGTATAGCAGAGGGATATGAAAAGAAAGAAAACTCTCTACTGGGAAGCAATTATAAGGCAATTGAAATATTATACGCAGTGCTAACTGCTTATTTGTATTGTTAATACAATAACAAGAATGTGATAATTTAGCAGTAGTTAGAAACTATAATGGAGAAAATGACTCATCTACATATTTCAGAGGTATTAGTGCTATTATTAGTTGTATGTAGAGGAGAGATATTTAAAATAATTTCTGAATAACAGATCTTTGATTTCAATATATTCCAGGTGCTCCAGATGTTAGATATTGTTTAATTTGCACTAATATGCTTGTTTAATCTTGAACGTACTCTGACAGTTTGTGCAGTCATTCTTTCTAAAAATGATGCCATAAAGAGGTATTTGATCCACCAATGACCTGGATAAATAATTGGAAATCCAGAAGACGGAACACTTTTAATTTTAACTGGACAAACCAGTTATGTTTTGTGAGCTGTGATGACTGTGATCGCTTAAGTAAGATTCATAAAAGGACTGATCACATGTTTGAAAGGATTATTTGACTAAAGAACAATGGCTGTTACGTGGTAAGATACCTTCTAAAAAATCAAATCATATTAACTCTATAAAGTTGACCTTTAACTCAGAAAATAACACACTAAAGAATAAATGTATCAAAATTGGGCTCTATGGGATTTCTTGCAATCTCTTGTCAAACATCTGTTACTAGCCATTACAGGAAACAGGATACTGAACCAGATGGACCATCAGTCTGTTGTGAGGGAATTGGTATCTGATACAATACCAACACTAAGAGTAGGTACACTAGCACAGATTTGCTCAGAAGGCCCAAACGCCTAAGGAAAAAAAATTAATTAAATCAAAATACATAAGTATATACCCACCAAGAAGAGAAAAAAGGCAAAAGGACAATTCCAAAGACAAATAGAAAATGAGAAACAAAAACTTGTAAAAAGAAATTTTTAAATTAACAGAAAATTCAGAGAGTAGCTTTTTTTCTCACTCTGCTAGTTGGCAGGTTAATTATACCTCTATTACAAAAGGGAGATCAAAAAAACTAATTCCTTAAAATGCTTTTTCTAAAGAACCAACAACCCAGATTAAAATATGACTTTTGTTTTCGAAGTCTTACAATATTTCTGTGAAAATTTCTGCAGAAGTGAGCTGTACTCATGTTAGCTATCGTCTCCATGTAGGTATTAAAGTGCTCATTTGAGGTCCAAGTTATTGAGCTTATTGCAAGTGCATATTCCTTTGAATGAATTGCAGTGTCTCATGCAAACTGTACTGTTAGGGTCCTAAGTGCATGCCTCTGCTTTGACGAGTTCATCTCTCTGCACTCCAGGCCAGCATGCTGATAAAAGTTTTGATGAGGAAATAGCCAGAAAGAGCCTCTGCTAAGCGTCTCCCAAAAAGACTTCCAAAAAGCCTTAGCAGGGCTTTCTGCTTTTAAGCTGAGGCTCTCACTGTTGGTTCCTGCTTAAGCTGCCATGGGGCTGCAGACGTGCCTGTGCCTATGCCTATGCCTAGACACGTACCCCATTAATCCAAACCCTAAACCTGGCCTGTGGTCTGACTTTCTGGCTTGACCTCTGAGTTCTGCAGACTTGGGTGGAGATACTGACTCTGTCTGACCCAGGTCATGGTCTTTGGACCTGATCAGATCCCTGGACTTGCTGATTCAGCTTCCCAGCTTTGTAGCTGCCTCATCGCCAAGAACTTGACTAGCGATTTGGACTCTTGGCTGCACCTAATTATTCTCACTGGACCTGCTGTGCTCATGCTGTTTGGGTGTTATGGGACCCTTTTCAGTGAGACCTCTGCCTCTTTTGTTATTTTGCTCAGATTCTGAATCCCCTGAGTTAGCTGCTCCCTGATACAGACTTTCCCAGCTACTGGCAACTTCATGCAACAAGTATGTTAGCAGAATCTGAAGAAAGTAGATCAATGCTAAATATAACTAAAGCCTAATCAACATTTGCCTGGAATGGACAGAATCTCCTTGATAACCAGACACCAAAGAAAGTCTAATCTATAAACAATATTTCTTTAGTTACATATGGAGGCATCTTTTGCAGGCACACTAGAGATTACCCCATCCACAATGCCCTAGCCAAATGTAAGCTTGTTGCTATCAAAAGTCTTTCACACACATTGGTTGCTTCAGCTTATTTTTTATCTCAATAAGCTCAGATTGAAAGCAAAGTGTATTTTCTTCAGGATTGTGTTATGTTAAGCAATCCAGGCTCATAGTAGAGTAGAGCAAACCTTGACCTGTCTGCAAAGCATATGTAAACATATTAATAAAAGAGGTCTTAAACTGCAGGCTTAAATCTCTGCCCATAGCATTAGCCTTGATTTGCCTGTATTCAGCTTCAGAAGTGTGTTCTGTTTTGTCTGAACATTGGATCACAGTGGGGTCAAGAAATATGCATGATGTGGTAGTGGTCAAGTAGAGCTGTATACCATTTTCATGTCAATCTTATACCTACTGCCTACATCACTGTGTTGGCATGATTGGTGAGACTTGATCTCAGTGAGACTTGACAGGAAAATGCCTCATCATAGAGCTAGACTTCATACCCTCCATATTTGGGTCACTGACATCCTTGTTTCACCAAAATTTCTGCAGCAACCTAAATTCTATGTCCAGTACTTCTGAAAAGTAAAAGTAGTGTTTTTATACCTGTAAATTTTAGTAAAGGGAATCTTAAAGTTAATAGGAAAACCACCATGAAACTTGCCATTAGCAAGTTAGCCATTAGCCATCAGCAAGTTTCTGCTGATGAGCACTGCTAACATCTGCTTGAATGTCAGGTTTTCCATACCTTCTAACTAAACTGAATTTAAAAATCAAACTACAAAAAATGGTAATTTAAAGAAGTCTCACAGACACTGGTCTATAAATACGTATTTGTGCAAACATCCTATTTTTTTGCGGCATTTTTAATAGATTCAGCTAAGGTATTATAAACCTGATGATGTATCTTTTGCCCATCTTCTGTGGTTATAACTGTGTATTTCAGTGTGTCTGATACACTTAACTTATTATTGGAATTAAGTTAATATTTACAGAAAGAAATCTTAAATTGATATGCTTCCCTAGAAATGCAAGTTATGATTAAGTTCAACTGCCTGAGATTTGTCATTTTCCCAGTACAAACGTAGCCCATGGCATTCACTGAAAGATATTCTTGTAGCATCATTCAACACTAATGCAATGTGCTCAGCTTTCAAGTTTTAATAATCAGTCCTAAGCATCCAGCAACAGTTGACAAAAATCCTATGTGTTTTTATGATATTACTCAACACAATAAAACCTGGAAAAAATATTTTCATAATTCTAATTAAAACACTGAAAGTATAAAATGAGAAGTGATAATATAATATTAACTATTTGAACTGATGGGCTTCCTTGTCTTAGAAAAGGGATTGAAGAAACAGTTCTCTCTGAATATTGCATTAATACTACTGGCTAATCAAAACCAAGCCTGAAGTTCCATCAGTATTCATACTACACAGTGTTTGGCTCTTGATTGCCAGGTTGATGTTTGAGCTGAGAGTTTTATGGTATTTCCCACTATGCTTGCCTGGCCAGTGGTGGTATTTGATGTGCCTGGTATTATAATGCCTCTTTCTCCATCATGTAAACAAGAAAAAGAATCTAGTTTTTAATGATTCTGCCTTTGTGTTCCCAAGCAAAGAAATAAATTCCAATTTTCTCTTCACTGATCTTTAAGATAATGGCGTAAAGATTTCCTATGCTTGTTTTCTGCTACCTATAGTTTCAGGATGAAGGAAATAAAAATAAAAATGCAAAGTTTTTTATAAGAAAGTGAAGATTTTTGCATACAAAGATGCTCTCTATGTGTGACAGAATGAATATTGTTACCTCATCTTACAGGAGCTTATTCCTATATTCTAGATGGTAAAGGATTTAAGAGTCTTACAACCCATTTCTAACATGGTTTTGGTTTTTGCTGACAGCAAGGCAGGTACAGGGCTGTGACTTCACTCTCAAGGCCTTCAGTTCCCCCAGTATCTGAGCAAAAAGAGCAGAGCAGGTCTGGTGATGTTTACCAGGGTCAGCCAACAGTTGAGTGAATGTCAGACAAGCCCATAATGATGAGGTGAGTTTGACTTTGACGTCAAGCAAAAAAAAACAAGCCAGTCATGGGCAGGCTTACCTTCAACATAGCTCTGCAAGGTCCAACTGTGAAGGCCTCTGTTGAAATGTAGCTCTCATGCAAAGTGGGAAAATGAGGCTTCTCAACTCTTTCTCATACTGCTCTTTTCTGTGTGGCCTGATCCAAGACTATACAGCTGCACTCTATGAAAGATGACCCTGAACACAGTCAATTAAACCTCTGAGCTGGTGAGGTACAGGGGTAAGGACTGCAGAGCCTTTTGGTGCAGACAGAGCCATGACATTTATAGATGGCTGCCTTACTCTTTTGTCTCACCAGTTCTCTGAACACTAGTCAGCTATTTTGGTACCTTTCTCTCCCAGTAACCTCCCAATACTCTCTTAGTCCTAGTCAATTGTGTAATTTTGTGATAATCTGGAAAGAAAAGCCACTGTCATACTGGCGCCCAATCTTGTTTCTCTGTCCCAATCTTCATTAGGCATGAAGAATGAAAAATTTCTGGATATTAAAGTTCAAAGGCAGAGAAACAAACTGTTTGAACTTCCAATTAAGGTTGGGTTCAGATTTCAAACCATAGTATTTCAGAATTTCTGAACCAGCTTATTACTACGAATTATATTTCAAGCGGAACTAGCTAAATGGGTGTTATTTTTTTTTAAATAACTCCTACCACAGAAGCCAATCTCCAAATATAATTCAGGCTAATAAGAGTAAATCAATCAATCATTACAGAATTATGATATCAATAAAACATTGCTAAACAGAATTACCTTACTATCTCTTAAAAAAGCAGATGCTCTTTTTACAAGTTCAGTCAAATTTTAGAAGCACTCAAGAAGAGATTTTGTTTGTTTCTGATCATGGATTACAGTGATGCAAAAGTGAACTTGTATATATCCCGAACATGCAACTTTTTAGTACATTGCACTTCCTATCCAGTGAAGTCAAATTTCTCTTGGTAAATAGTATACTTGTTGTGTTGTATGAGACTGTATAGTCACAATGTAAGTGGGCCTACTTGTCTTATTTTCAGTAAAATATGGATCTAGTTCATGCACAGACTTCCTCTGGTGTCCTTTAATTGACATTTGAGTTTAAATTTAACTGCCTGAAATCATCCCACTCATTGAATAAAGCTGGCAATGATGCAAAGAACTGTGACCTCAGATCCTAAGTTATATGTAAATTGCTTTGGACTGTGGTTACTTGTGTAAAAACACAATACAGCAGAAATGCCTGAACTGTTCACTGGCATGCACTGAGCCTCAAGAGATACTTTGGCTTGCAAATGTTTACTGAGCTATGTATTGCTTTCAGCAGTGAGGGAATTTCTTTCTTGTGATTATTTTTTGCCATGCTATACTCTTATCTCCAGTCCTCAAAGCTCAATAATGTTATGGTCTGGTAGCAACACTTAGATTTTAAGTTAATGAATTGTAATTGGTATGAAAATAAGCCTTTCAGGTCTCTCTCATATTAACTACTAGAAATCAGCACAACATAGGAGAAATGAGGAGCCAGTTTAAAGGGAAAAGAAAAAAAGTGACAACTGAAAAACTCAGGGAAAAAATAACATATTTCTGAGGTAAAAAAATAGATAATATTTTACTGGAGCAAGAATCACATACTTGCATAGTACCTGTACTTTAGGAAAAATAATAGCTAAATACTGAGGTATACATAATATTGCCACTAATAAAAGCTAGAAGTCGTGCTTTGAATTCAAAATTTAGGATAAATAACAATGAAAGTAAAGCCTTAAAAGACAGAGGAGATGCAATTTAAGGAACACATTGATAACTTCCACACAGTAAACTCCTTGTACTTGGAATTTGTTGTATACAGATTGCTGTGTACAGCATTACATTAATCTAGTATTAATACATGCCTAGGATCTCCTATAGAGGGTTCAGCACTATCATCAGTATAACAAGAGCTAAAAATAAAAAGGCAATATTCTCTCAGAAAACATCAAATCATAAACATTTTCTAGACTATACATTCATAAATTGGCATAGTAATACATAGTGTGGATTATTTTTATTGAATTTGAAATGTATTTATGTGCTCTTTAAGGCTACTCAGATCTATGTAGTGCCTTAATTTGTTTAATTTACTTTGCAATCTCCTGTATTCATAGTTTTACTTTGAGGTCAGCGGCTGTGTAATTCCAACATCTCTGATAGCCCTTCTATCTTGAAAATACTCCTGAGGGCTTTGAGATACAGAAGTCTCAAATTAGGCATGTAATTACCATGGCTATGGGCACATTTAGCTTTTTTTGAGCAACTTACACTTTTTTTCCCATATTTGCAATTCTAATTCTAAAGCTACTGTATTATTTTTATGAAATTAGAGGGTTGTCATTGCCCTTGACCAATACTGCGTTCTTTTCCTCATACAATGCTATTCTTCTTCAGTGAGACATACATAGCCTTGTGAACTGGAGTTTACTGCATAGGAAGTAGAAGATCTTAAGTATACTAATCACATTTAATATTTAAAGAACCTTCTTCTTAGTCTTTTCAGGAAAAGGAAAATTTTTTATGCTTATCATTGGTTACCATACCCTGGAAAGTCTAAGAACTCTGTTATACTTAACTACAATGTAGTTTTTTTCTGACAAAGATTTAGGGCTGCTCTACCTGCTCTCATCCAAGATATCTTGATGGGTTGAAACACCCCATGCTGCATGAACCCAAGGAAATGTCAGCAGGTGTGGTGGGTTGACTGCAGCCAACAGCCAAGCACCCACACAGGCTCTCGCTCACTCCAACCCCCCGCAGGACGGGGGAGAGAATAAGTGAAAAAGTGATAAAACTCGTGGGTTGAGATAAAGACAGTTTAATAAGTGGAAGAAAGAGAAAAATCAATTGATGCAAAGGCAATTACTCAGCACCTCCCACAATCAGACTAATGCCCAGCTGGTGTCCAAGCAGTGGCCTCCTTAGAAGAGAAAATGTGTCTCCTTCTCCCTCTATCTCCACTTTTTATTAAGCATGAATTTATATGGTATGGAATATATTTCTTTGGCCAGTTTGGGTCAGCTGACCCAGTTGTACTTCCTTCCAACTTCTTGCCCATTCTCATTGTACTCAATGTGGGAAGCAGAATGCTGCACTGTTCAGCAATAGCCAAAACATTGTTGTGTCATGAACACTGTTTTAGCCGCAAATCAAAAACACAGCACCAAAAAGGCTGCTGTGAAGAACATTAACTCTATCCCAACCCGACTTAGTACAGCTGGGAGTTAAAATTCAGCTTTTCTGTTTTGTTTTGTTATTTTTTTTTTAAATATCTCTCACATGAAAAGGCCTACGTCAGTATAAAGCTTCAGGCTATATTTCAACCTTAAATATTTCTCAGCTGCCATAATGCATTGTAGAGTGGGGCAAGACATTGTCAGTGTTGAGCAATGCAGTGAAAGAAAAACAAATATTTTTGTGGAATGAGAGCACCAGAAAAGATTCGTTGGAATTGTTTAGTTTGTAGCAGTAGCTGTAACAATGTAGGAGGTAATAATTTTCCAAGTTAAATGACATTTTGTACTTAATGAGACATTCATTCATGGAATTTAATGAACTTTAAGAGCTTCTTTTCTTAGGACAAGCCTTTATTTAAAAAACTAAACAAGTTGTTTATTTTAAAATATTTATGTTGTCACCATTACCACAAACTACTGTGTAAGAATTCACACATAAAAAGTGATATTTGAATGTGTCAGTTTAATATCAAAACAACTACCATGAGAATTATCTCAGTTTGACAGGTTAAACAGGGACGTAAAAGAAATGGTCTCATGGTCTGAATATAGGCCTTGGAACAAGGAATTGCATCTCAATTTTAATCCCAGGCTCCTTCAATTACCTCAGGGAGATCACAACTTCCACCTTTGTTTCCCTGCAACTAACAGAGGATGATACTGCCTACTACTCTATATGGATGTGCACACATTTTTTGATCCTGAGGATAGTGCTTTCTGGGCCTACAGCTTGCAGAGCAACAAACATAGCAGCAGCGGATTATCTAGGAGCAAAGAAAAACTATTTTAACAGAACTTTTTGAACAGTAGTAAGGGGAACTCATTAGCGTGCCAGCTTCCTTAGAAGATGTAGACTTCTAAGTCAAAGTCATTGAATCATAAAATCAGCTGGGTTGGAAAAGACCTTTAAGATCATCAAGTCCAACCTTTATCCCAGGACTGTCAAGTCCACCACTAAACCATGTCACTAAGGGCTTCATCTACATGGCTTTTGAACACCTCCAGGAATGGTTGTTCCACTACTCCCCTGGAAAGCCTATTCCAATACCTGATCACCCTTTTGGTGAAGAAAGTTTTTCTAATAACCAATCTAAACCTCCACTGGTGCCGCTTGAGACTGTTACCTCTTGTCCTGTCAATGGTTACTTGGAAAAAGAGACCAGCCATGCCCTTTATCCAGCCGCCTTTCAGGCAGCCATAGAGAGCGTTAAAATCCCCCTGAGCTTTCTCTTCTCCAGACTAAACAACCCTAGTTCCCTCAGCTGTTCCTCATAAGACTTGTGATCTAGACCATTCACCTAGTCAAAAGTATTAAAGCAAATATTCTGAACCTGAAGTTGCTAGAATAGTTGAACTGGTTTTAAAATTCGAGGGTAATAAAGCGTGAGTATTCCTACAGAATTAAGTTGCTCCTGTAAACTTCTGTTTTCCCTCCCATGCCATATAATAGCCAATCCTACCTCATTCTTCAAAGCCTGAATGTAATTATTATTTATGTGCATAGGAGTCCCCAAATCAGTTTGAAGACAGATAATCTTATTCCAAGCCTCTCTTACTCCATCTCTTACTGCTCTACTACAGCTTCTCCTTGAATCTTGAATCCCCTCCAGGCAGACACTGTGAACTAAAGAAAAGACATGCACTACTTCTGGAGAGTGTAACTGGCTTGAAAACAGTTGGGGTGGGTCTGTTCCTGTTGTATAAGACAGGGAAGGTTATGCCGTTAGCATATTGTCCAATGAGGAAAACAACGTTCAAGTTTCTCAGGTCACATGTCAAAAGCATTTCCATGAATAATATGAGATTGATGGGAAAAACCGTTGAGATGTTATCTGCCATAATGGCAGCCAATTAAATAGTCCTGTTCCTCTTATCTAGCCTTTCCTTTCTTATTAGCATTTATAGTGAGCCTATCACCCAACTACCTCTGCTCTAAATATAGATTTGATACCTGCACAGAATGTACTGTATAATCTGCCTTGTGTCATTACTGAATTTAGCTCCTTAATTAGTGTCATTGCCTTCTAGGTTTTGCATGCACCAGATAAAATAGTATTGACTGAAAATTCACCCTAGACCTTCTGCTAAAACCATATGATCTTTACATTCAATATTTTTTGAAATGATCTCTCCAGATGCATAAATTGCTGTATACATACTAGATGGTGGCAGCATTGGTTTTGTTTTGTTTTTTATTTTTTGTTGTAACAGCTTTATTTCCATGGTCTTGTGAGTCTAAATGTCACCTATGCATAGAATGACACATTGTAAATCCTTCTTCAAGAGCATCACCTAAGAACCAAACCTAATTTCTTTTCAATTGATTTGCTTGCAAAATTCTGTCTGACAAGGATCATTATTTACAAATTATTTACAAATATGCAGAATTCTGTGAGGGTCTAATAAATGGTTCAATGACAGTTGAAGCATATAGAGTCAACTGCAATGTTTTCATCTATTTGTTTTGTTACTTGGCTTAAAAAAGCAGTCAAGGTAGAAATAATTTTCTGTGAAAAAGAGAATTCATTTTATTGCTCATAATTTAATTAGTAGTTGAATGATTTTTTCTTAATATTTGTTTTTTCTTAGAAATTAGCATGATATTAGAGTTCTTGGCAATAAGTGCCAGTATTACTGTGTTTCCAACAAAACCACTCTGAAGTAGGGATTAGCGAAAGGGGTGAACAGAGGCCAAAAGCTATATATTTTTTCACGCATTCTGAAGACATACTTTTTTTTTTTTTTTTTTTTTTTTAAACAGCTCTGGTTCTACATACTGTGAGTACTCTAGTCACTTATCTGAAAGAGTATACATCATGAAGCAGTCAGGACTTTAAAAAATAACTGAGAAACTAAATTGACTTAGCTACTCAGTAGCTCCACAATTGTCTACACAGCCCAGTGTTCCTACCTCTTGCATTTCATTAGCATCTTAATGCTGTGGTGACTGTTCTTGATGACACTGATCTTGCCATCAAATCTAGTAGAGTACTTAAAAGCATAAAAAATTTCAAGCCCATCATAATTTAGTGACAGATTTACATCCCTAACGCATCTTTCTCTGTGATATATTTGCAAAACCTCTTTGTGTCCTTTAAACTCACTATTAATAAATTCTACCTTGAGCTATGAAAAGAGACAGTTCAGCAGATATGCACAGAAATAAAGCATAATTCAGATTCTGCTTTGGATAGTACCACTAAGGGAAAAACTGAATTAGGAAGGGAAAGGGAAGGGGAAGAGGGAAAAAAAAGCATAAAGGAGAAGGGAGAAGGGAAAGAAGAGGAAAAGGAAATGAGAGGGAATGGAAGAGAAGAGAAATGCAGAGTCCAGAATTCCGGCAAATATTTCTATACTCTCAGTTAAACTGGCATCAGTGAATATTGTTGCAGTACACACTGTGATTAGCCACATTAGGAAAGCACCAAGCCTTGCTTTGAACAGAATAGTTACAGAATAAAATGTAACTGTAAAGTAGCATGGATGGGCCCAATTCTACTACATTCACTTTACCCGAGCTAGGATGGATAACAAGAGTAGTGAAAATCAGGTACACCATGGAAGATATCAGCACAATCTAAATACCAGAAAACAACTCTCTGAAAATCTGCAGTGGAAATCTACAACACCTTTTTTACTCTCTTCCTTATGCTCATTAGATGAAACTAGGATAAATTATGGTTACATATAGCAGGACTATGTTATATGTGGAAAGTCTATGGTTCTCTTGTAACACAGTACTTGCTTCTACTACTAGATCAAGGGCAACTGTGTTTTGCTGTTGAGTCAGTTTAGCTCATCTTAGAGTAATCTGCAGAAAAAATGAACTGTGACAGCCATTCATACCACATAGTTCCGAAACATGCAAAAGAGAAAATTCAAACAAACACTGCAAAGACAAGTCACAGAATTTTGGATTAAGTACCTACATAGATTTTCTTGCAAGAGCAGATTAGTCTGTTACATCTGTTCTGTTGCTCAGCATAGATACAAGAACATTCTTAGAACTAGAACTGAACAGGTGCTAGAAATAGAATGGTCTAATACTACTTTTCATTTTAGAACATTTCTAAAAGAGCAAAGTACTGATATGCTGAGTATAGGAAACTTTAAAAAATGCTTCCACCAAGTCATCAGAGTCTCTGTACTGCTTTCCATATGAGCTCCTGTTGTCTGTTAAGCCCACTTGCTGGATAGCTTTAGATCTGTATTAGATAGTTCACTTCACTTGCAGTACTGCAAGGCTTGATCCTGACCCCTGTTTTAGTTTCCTGACTTTTCTTCATTGTCTGTGTACATTCTTTAGCTGCTCCTACTTTCTTAAATTTTTCAGTCTCCGTAAAATTGTAAGTTACTAAAAAGCCCACACCGAACAGTCCAATGGACAGGGCATCTGTCAGCCTCTGAGACACGAGGATTCAATTTTCTACAGTACTAAAGACTGCCTGTGTGTCAGACTTAAATTCAATAAGGGCCTTCGGTCCAGTCTTAGGCACCATGCCACTTTGCAGAATTTAGTATTGTCAGTTCCAATTAATTCCAAGTGAGAGAGGAAATCTTCATTAGGCGAGAAAGCTAGGACCACAATAATGTAAGAAACTTTATCCTTCTCCTGAATTTTAGCCAGACCTGAGAGAAAATCCTCTCAGAGTACCTTGCCATGCTTGCTTGTCTAAGCGACTTTAATGATGAAGACTTTGAGGATGATCTGAGAATCCTAGGAATCTAAATCTTAGTTTTAGATGTCAAAGAACTCCTTGTGACTAATATTTAGCCTGCCTGTTCAACATGTTCTCTGTCTGAAATGTAACGCAGATATTTTTTTCCAAATAACTAACTTTGTTTTCTTTTTATGAAGTTCTCTTTACGAACTTTCTTGAATCATAATTAAAGCAAAAATAAATCATAAAAGGTAGACTGATCATATGGTATGATTATTTAAATCCAGAGACTCCTAGATCCTCTTTCATGTAACTGGATCCCAACATCTTGGTTATAGAAAGTATCTGCAGAAAAAAATAGATGTGTGTGTAAAAGTTAGACCAAAGCCTGTGTCACTATTTAATAAACTGTTATTATTGTAACATATGGCAGCTAGAACAACATATTTGAAATGAAAATACTAAGGGGGACTTTTTGATTTGAAAATAGTAGTGCCATTATGTTGTAGTTCTAAACCTGAACAAATGTTATATTTAGATCTAAGACACAACAGGGTATGAATTATTGCACACTAATTCACAACTAATATGTTGCTGTGAATGAAGCTAAAGGCTGAGTGCAATCAACTCTGCTCCATCACTACAACATTAATTCACACACTAGAAGATCTTATTGCACTTATAAAAATATTATTCCAAAAGGTCACATACTAAAAATAAATGGTAGTGTAAGCAGGGTCAAGTTCCAAGAATTATTATGAACCACCAATGTGCTCTATAATTTTTTAAAAATAATCACACATCACAGAGAACTTGCATGTGGATTACCCAAACCTAAGCAAATTCCTGATTTCAGCAATAAAATTGCATTTAAGACCGCTGAATATGGAGTTCATGGTCATACTTGGAAAAAAAAAAAAGAAGGATAGGTCTGAGGCATATATTCAGACAAACAGGTATAAATCAAACTGATACACCACAACATTTTAAACAGAAGTGATACTTGTGAAGGATACATATGGATGTACTTCCAGGCAGCAAAAATAAACCTGTACCCACTGAGAACTGTTTTGAAATTTTTTTTTGAGTGTGCTGGAATTTCTTTAAGAATAATGGTGAGATTCCTGATTTAAAATTAATAAGATTTGATTCTGTGAGAGGAAAGTTGTAAATTTTAAACATTTCTTCAATGGAATTTTGATTCATCATAATTGAATTTATACATTGTGTCATCTCAACTACAGTTCATGCCTTTTAGAATAGAAAATATTTTATTACAGACAGTGAATTTACTCTGAAATCAATCCACACAAAATCAGATTTATTTCACTACATTTTTTTAATAAAATCAAAGTAATATTAGACATGAATAATTTAAGAAATTAATATATTCTTTTAAGAGTGAGATATAGTAGTAGAAGATAATGCTAAACAGAATGTTCTTGTAACAGTTTAGGTACAGTATTTGTATTTGTGAAACTAAGGTTTCTTGTGTCTTTTAGTGTGATAAAGAAACCAAATATCCTACCCAGTTTAGCCACATCCCTCAGGTTCAGACTAACTCACTCTATCCTCCATTAAAAACATTGTGTGCATTATTAAATAGGTAAGAAATTCCTAAAGAGAAAGTATAAACAAAATAGTGTTGATATTACACTAAGAAAAATGAAGTGAGAATAATATGTCAGAAGATGGCAGAACTGTGCCACGTGAGCCAAAGGGCTGAGATGCTGTCTAGGGTCCTTGGTGAGTTAATATCAGGTCTCTTCAGAGATGAAAAATAATAATTAAACACTGCTTGTCAATTAATGCCAACTTAAAGAAAGGTCCTACACTTAGATTAAGTGAGGAGATTGGGTTGCTTGAAAACAGCAAGAAAGGAGGAAGAAAAGGACTACACAATAATGAAAGATGCAAGGTAAAAAGGGAAAATAATTAAACACACATGCACTTACACAGAGTTGGAGCACTCATATTTCTAATTAGAACTTCAGTGCAGGAGCCCAATTTAACCTTAGGGAGTCTTTATAGTCATGTCACTGTTGTGCACAGCTCTCAACCTAATGCTGATATACCAGGTTGAATTTTCATATTACTTATAGCAGAATGCTATTATTTATACACATTACATATATTGCACTTGAAGGGTGATGTAGTGGCTGTCTGTAATATCTGCTTGTGAGAAGTGTTGTTTACTGAAAGCTTGAAAACTGACATTTAATTACTTCTCATTCTTACTCCATTAATGAATGCATGTCATGGTTTTTCATACTGCTTTAATTGACAGAGACCTCATACTTTTGAGTTATTATACTGTATTGACATTACTTCAGATGTATGTGTCAATATATAATGTACCCAGAGAAAGAAGTCCTTAGTCATTTAATAGGTGAAGAATGTGCTGAAGAGGAATAGCTATAATGATACCAAAATAACTACACTCAACAGAATGTTCCAACCTCTGATAAAGCCTTTGAACCCAAGGAGAGCTGTTCAAGTTTTATCCCACACCTAAGCAGATGTGCCACAGTCAGTAGAGCAGGAAGCTAATTAGGCAACCTAAAAGGTTCTAGAAAACACTCTATTCCATTGAATATTTCCTTAGAAGCCGTAGATAAAACTTTAATTAACAGCTTTTATCTCTGTCAGAGAGCTATTTCTCATTCCTTAAATACAAGTTTTCTTCAAAATGAAGGTCTTTACCCCTTAAAAGTAGCCAAAATATTTCAAATATAACTGAAAATGTAAATTTCATGAATATTTGGGTTTTATCTCCCAATTTTTTTTTTTTACATTTAGATTAACAGCATCTTTACTCCCTCCTGCATAGTCTCATTTACCATGGACATATAATTTCTTTTGAGCAAAATGCCTCTTAGTTACTTCATTACTCAGCCAAATTGTAGCCAGGTTTCATGGATAGCAAGTAAGGATGTGCCGGAAGGGTTAATTTTCCATCTCTCCACCAGCAGTGCTCAATGGTGCATATGTGCTCCTGGTCATGTGATGCAATTACAGCTGACAGTCTGCACTGTCCCCTGAACAGCTGGGTATGATCCTCAGATTAATGTACTTAAAACAGTAAAATCTTTGTAAATTGTAATGATCAAGAATGACAAAACTTTCTAGAGTATATTCCATATTCCTGCTGCCCAGTACCTTTCATGGGAAATTACTGACATGTACTCAAACAAAACAGAGACAAATAACTAGTGAAATACTTATTACTTGAGTTTTATAAAAATATTTGGTTTGCATTTGCATGTGTCTTTATTCCTATTGATGAATTTTTAAAATTACCCTTCTTTAAGCCCCCAGAATGTTTACACGGTCCTTGCACACTAACATCTGCTAAGCATTTTTTTCACTCAAGAGAAATAATTTATGCCTCTTGAGTTTGCACACGTTTCCCATATGTCTAGAAAATCATATGCTCTCACTCTTTTCTTGTCAAAGGTTTTCATTCTCCATACATTTATTGAGGAAGAAAAACTGCAAACACACTTTATTTTCACAAGTTTTTTCACCAATTGCTTTACATTTTGAATCCCTATACATTCACAGGAGTGTTCCCATGGAAACCAGAAAGAAGTTTTCCCTACAATACTCTCAGCGAATGAAATGCAAGTAAAAATGTATTTAACAATTTTAGCAGAAACTGTCAGTGGTTTAGTTCTAGCTCAGATTTTTAAGATCATACTTTGAGTGCTGTGTCAGGGGATTCATGAAAGAAGTATAGAGCTCTTCTGGCATTCATAAAAAGGTTCTGGTGCTAGCATGCATACCCCTGTGGACTCAATATAGCCATGCAGAGTTTTCTAACAGTGATATGGTGGTAACATTAAAAGCTCTAAAGTCCTAATTTTGTGAAGGAGGCTCTCTATGAACACACCAAAACACTGCTTTTTGACTGTGAGGGTGACTAAGCACTGGCGCAGGTTGCCCATAGACATCATGGAGCATCCATGGAGATACTAAAAAGCTGGAGACATTCAAAAGCTGTTTGGACATGGTCCTGGGCAACTGGCTCTAGATGACCCTGCTTGAGCAGGGTAGTTAGACCAGATGACTTCTAGAGGTCTCTTTCAACCTCAACCATTCTGTGATTCTGTATAACTCTGCGATCTGTCAGAAGTTGTTACAATCTGCCTATTAGGTTTTCTGATTGTACATACAGTTTTCTCCATAAACATCTACAACAAAAATTTGCTAGCAAGAATTCAAGTATACCTAACCTCATCTGGTCTTAAGAATCTAAGATCACATTCTGTAAAAATAGGTCAACCTAGATACATAGCAGAAAGGTACTGGGATAACATGCTATTGTGGCCAGAGATTCAAAAGATAATGTTAATTTCATATGTATTTTACATTTATAAAGTATAACTACATATGACCTTTTTCTAGATTTTTGAAAGGCACAAACCACAAATAACTTCTGACAATAAATAGCCAAGAGTAGGAGACCAGGATGAAGTGCAATTTGGAGCTCATAAATTAATAAAAGATTATTCATTTATGAGAGAAAAAAGCGGTGTCACTAACATACATCCTACCAAGAAGGCTTCTGAAAACCCTCTTCCTCTATAGTAACATTTTTCCCAATCAGTCTATAATTTCTCGGGTTGCAGTGAGTCTTGTCATGTAACTGAATGTGTCACATGCAACTGTGATATGATAAGAAACAATGTAACAAAAAGTGACAAGATTTAACATGACAAGTAAGAACGAAATTCTACAGCGGTAAACACCAGTTTTCAGCAGTTTGGTATGTCATGTTTTTTAAAAAGGACACCCTAACAGTATGGTTCTCGTGTAATAATCACAGCTCCTGAAACAGAGAATGACTTAGTTTTCAATGTTTCATGTTTTCGGACACCCCAATGATGATTATCTTTTGATATCCAGTTGAAAGATGCATTTTTGGCTCAATTAACAGTGATACACTCATGAAAATTAACCGTCAAAGTGAGTTTAAGCCAAAGATGTTTAGTGTGATCAGCTGAAATGGGGAAAGTTCATTTAATGCATAATTATAATTTATATTATTGATAGGAGAACTGCTTAGAAGAGTAGTTCCACTTGCTCATTTTACATGCTGATAATGGCATATAATTTCTTACTGACATTAGGTAAAAGATATTATTTGGGAAATGTAATAAAATTCCATCTGCTGGCCAAATTCCCAGACAAAAAAAAAAAAAAAAAAAAAAAAAGGAGGAAAAATTTTCAAGTTCATCAGGAGATAGAGACTGAAAATAGATTTTGTTAAATTCAGACAGGAACTGAAAAGGGTCTGGGAGATAGTAAGAGTAAACACTGATGTCCTGGGTTCAGCAGTAGAAGTAATTTTTTCTCCTTAGTAGCTGGTGCAGTGCTGTGCTTTTGACTTTCGACAAAGGAGCAGCACTGATAACACCGATGTTTTTAGTTACTGCTCAAATGTTTAGTCTGACCAAGGACTTTCCCAGCCTCATGCCCTGCCAGGGAGGAGGGGAAGCTGGGAGGAAGCAGAGTCAGGACACCTGACCCAAGCTAGCCAAAGAGGTGTTCCATACCACAGCACGTCATGCCCACTATATAAACCAGGGGCAGTCACCTGGAAGGGTTAGATCACTGCTCAGGTCAGGCTGGGTATCGGTAGGCGGGTGGTGAGCGACTGTATTCTTTTCTCTTGTTATTTGCCTTATCATTATTATTATTTGTGTTATACCTTAGTTACTAAACTGTTCTTATCTCGACCCGTGGGAGTTACATTCTTTCAATTCTCCTTCCCAACCCTCCAGGAGCAGGGGGGAGGAAGGAGGGGGAGGGAGCAAGCAACTACGTGGTTCTGAGTTACTGACTGGACTTAAACCATGACAACTGACAAACTGGGTAGGACCAGCAACTGGTTAGGAAGGAAGTAGCTAATTCTCACCTTAGAAATTTTTATTTAGAAAGTTTCAAAATATTGCTTTAAAACTATACTTTTTTATTTTTACAGCATAAAATGTGTTTACTATTTAGATTACATAGTACATAACACTCACTGAGGATATCTCCTATTGTGAAAGAGTGCATTTGAAATAGGTTCACATTTTGTTTTAAAATGAATGAGGAAGGCTTTTAGTGCTCTGATAAAACCTTTACTGAATCACAGTCCTCCTGTAGATGTTTTACAGAGACAGTTTATTATTGGAAACACAGTTCCTTCAAATACAGTTCCTTCAAAAATGGAATGAAATATTCAGTTATCTAATTAATGACAGAGAAATCTATGAAAACACTGTCTATCCTATACTTGTACAAATTTTTGTTCACTCTTAAGAGCTGTATGTTTCATGAACATGACATTCTAAAAAATAAACCGTGATTTTCACTACAGGGGACTTTTTAGATTGTAAGAAGCAAAAAGGTGGGATTCCGTAAGTTTGGTTAGATCTTAAAATGTGGATAGATCTAATTCTCCATTGTTCCATGATCAAATTTTCAAGCTTCCCAATGTTTAGTAAGGTTTATCATACATAAAAGAAGGAAGTCCATGGATCTCAATGAGATCCAGAATAAAGAAGTCCTTGTTTTGCAAAATAGGTTATCAGCACTTCCTACCAGGGAGGAATATCAGCAAGAAACAAGCAGATGCCATCTCTTCTGAAGCTAATTCTAAAGAGTTTGTGACATTGCTTTCTAAAACACTGCTGGCTGTATAAGTCTTCAGTTGACCTCTGATAATATTACTCTGATATGTGGAAGCTTCACATCACAGACTTCCTGAAATTAAACCAAACCTCTAACCTTGGGGCCGTTACTGTCTAGGTAGGTAGGATGTCTGCAGCTGTTTTCTGGAAAAGGAATACCATCTCCAGAAGAGACAGAATCAGTTATCATTTGTGGAGAAGGGAAAGCTGTGAGTCAGTGAATGTATACAGCATATGTCCTCTGCTTACCTTTTCTGGTTATCTTTAGCAGAAACCATCTTTAGCAGAAACTAGAGGCTAGGCAGAAGCCACTGCCATTGCCATCAGTCTAGAAATGTCATGAGCAGAATTGTGTGAAGATGCAGAAGAGAAACATGTATGAGCCAAACAGCCCCAGCGGCACACACTACAATATCTCTGAGGAACCTTTTTTGCAGAAGTACCAGCTATGCAGATATGTGATTGTTCTGAGCTAGTGAATGAAACAGAGAAATCATCCTCACTAAATGGTTAGAAAGATAACCTACATAACCAACACTGATATATCTTAGGGAGTGTAGACATGCTTGAGTCAGGGATGCTTGTGGCCGCCATGTTCTTTGAAGGGACAGGTCAGATCCTGTCACTCTTGTAAGCTGCTTTAGAGAGTTCTTATGCTGTAGCCCCATGTAAGTACTGAGTTTGCAAATTCCGGCTCAAAGAATAGTGCTATTGACTGAGATATTTCAGGCTGTGTTTACGTCATTTTATACGTGCTGGCTTATACGTGTAATTTTGTAATTTTGGAGAAGTGTTTTAATTAAGTATTAATAATTTCTTCTCACAAATGGACTGCAAAATATTCTTATACAGTGTAGCTGAAGCTGAGTGGAATCTCGAGTTCTGGAGATTTCCTTTCAAAGCAAATCTTTTTTCTGTGAAAAGTCTGTATGGAAAGCAAAAATGATTTTTCTCATTTCAGTAGTTAATATCCAAACTTCAGTATATTACTAGAGAACAAGGAGGTGATTATGGAACATATATTGAAAATTATTTCAAAGTTGAGGTTAAGTAATCACCCTAATACCTAAAACCCTATTTCTGCAATTGGTGTTATATTTCCAGATAAATCTATGAATCATCCATCATTGATGGGTGTCTTAAATGCAGACAATAATTTCTGGTTTTCAAAATTGAAATTGAGTTACTTAAGTCTACTAAGGCAAAACTCCTGTATTCTGTAAACCTTTATGTTTCCATTTCACTTCTAAAGAGGAAGACTGGGAAAATACCTGAGAATCACATCTGCAATTTTCATTGCATTCCTTAGTGCCTCTGAGGATGGTGATTGCATCAACGTCTGTCCTGGGTTCAGCAGTAGCAGTAATTTTTCTCCTTCTTGGTAGCTGGTGCAGTGCTGTGTTTTGACTTTTGGCCTGGGCACAGAGCTGATACACAAATATTTTAGTCTGACCAAGGACTTCCTGAGCCTCATGCTCTGCCAGGGAGGAGGGAGAGTTGGGAGGAAGCAGAGACAGGTCACCTGACCCAAACTGACCAAAGAGGTATTCCATACCACAGCACGTCATGCCCAGGATGTAATGGACTGTCACCTGGAAGGGTTAGGGCACTGCGGAGTTGGAGTAGGTGTTGGTTGGTGCTCGGTTGGATGGGGTTGGACGAGTTATCAGTCGGCTGGTGGTGAGGTGTTCCTTGTTATTTCCCTTATTATTATTATTATTGGTGGTAGCAGCAGTGATTTGTGTTATACCTTAGTTACTAAACTGTTCTTATATCAACCCATGGGAGTTGCATTCTTTTCAATTCTCCTCTCCATCCCTTTGGGAGTAGAGGGAGGGAAAGAAGGGGGGGTAGTGAGAGAGCGATTGCATGATTTATGGCTGACTTTGTTTAAACCATGACAACATCAGTGAACATTCACTTGTCTGTTTTTAATGTCTATTTTGCATTGACAATCAACAATATGGAAGCCCCCAAAAGGGATTCATTGCAGCTGAGAAGCTTACTCATATATGATCACTGCTAAAATGTATAAAAGCAAAGTGACAAAAAAAGGAATTAATTCAGACTTCAGAAGATAATAATGAAGCTTATGTTCATTATCAGAAAGGAGACAACATAGCCTTTGAACAACAAGAATTATCAGGACACAAGCAATTGTTACTTAGATCCTAACATTTTTTCTCTGAGCTGATCACAAAATGCTTCAGCAGTGTACTTAGTTTACAGTAGACCAATATCATACAAGCCACAGAGCTAGCAACTCAACTGAAATGCGTAGCTGACAATCAAAGCAGAGAAATATTGTAATCAGTAGTCCCTTGGGAACCTCAGCTTTAGTAAACTGAGAAAATTATTCCTTTAAAGTTCTGTCATTATACCCTTTGCCTGTAAAGCAAATAAGTGCAGACAAGTCTGCCAGACTTGGACAGAAAGAAGGACCTTTAAACACTACTCCTTCCTGCTATTTACACATTCAGAAATGCGGAAGCTCCCTTAGGCTTCTTGGAGATGAAGTATGTCAGAATTATCAACAGTAGCTCCCACATTTTCTGAAATACCTATCTTCTACAGCTAGGCCATCACACTTGCAGGCAACAGTATTTCTACTGTGATTACAACACACTGAAGTGTTACAGGTCACTAAGCCAAAAGGTATATTCAAGCTTTTTTTCCCTTCAATTTGAACGTATGTATCTAGGATAGACACATGCTGGAATGAAAATCTGACTCTGATCCACCAATCTGTGAGAGATGTTTAGGTCTAAAAAAGATATTCCATTTAGGCGACATCATTGTCAAGTACTGCATAGCGCCTACCACAGATGGGGAACTGCTATGGCAATACCTCTATCAGCTACAGCTTTCATCTCTGCTTCCTCATACTCATTGCCAGGAATGCCTCTGCTGACATACTGCAGTTGTGTTGTTACTGCTGCTTTTCAGACTCTGAGTTTGGAACAAGAGCCCACATCAGAGCATTTATCTAGTTTCCTTCTTGCGAAAAGGTCTAGCATGTGTTGTCAGTATCTGTTCACTTCTTAGAAGTTTTCCAAAGGATTATGGTAAGTTCCTCTATCTATCCATAATTTCCTTGAGTTGCCAGAAAGTCATTGGCACTCCTCCAGAAATATGCTTCCACAAGTTCTGCTAAGATGCTCAGAGCAGATTTGTCTACCTACAGCAGAATATCAGAACATGAGTTGAAGTTGTGCAGCTAATGTGGAAACAGTGTGCCACTGACTCCTAAATATGAAAGTACATCAATGTTAAAAATTCTGCAACGGAAGTTCAAGACAGCTTAGCTTTTAATCAACCTAATTGGGAATTATTTTCCAACTTTCCTGAAGTTGTGCTGCCATACAAGAAAGAACACAATATTGAATGGATCTAGAAGAGCATGGCAATAGGAATGTGGTTCTCTGTCCCAGTGATTTGCTTGTGTGGGAAGGACTTTAGGATTCTAGAACAGTTGGCTCTCTGTATTTTCTATGGACCTGTTCTTAATTAAAATGTATGGAGGAAAGAGGAGTTAGCAGACTGTTTAAATTAATTTTTAGATGTGAAGTTTCAACATTAATGTGCTTGCCATTAAAAAAACTTAATTCAATATTTAGCATCAAATGATTAACAGAGTTAAAAAATTTATATTTATTTTAACTTTCACCAAAAGCATATCCAGGCATTTTCTACTGTCTCGGAATTTAAAATTCAGTCTAAACTGCAGAAATGTAAAGAGGTTAAATGTTCAGTTCTGTGATGGACTTTTTGCTTGCAGTTTTAGAAACTGTTAATAGTTAAAAAAAAAAGAAGAAGAAAGAAGCACTTTCAAGACGTTTAGAAGGACACTTCATAGAAGGCATGATTTATCATTGCCTTTTTCTGTCTTGCCCTTATTATGCAGACAGGAAGAGAATGCAAAAGGAGGATGAGATCATTCTGTTAATACTATAGTATTGCATCAAAACTCTTTGTTGCCTGTATGAACTTAATCTAGACAGTAAAAGTAAACCAGTGATCAATAGAAATTCTGAGTTTAACACAGCCATTTGAGATTCAGAAAGATTTTCTGAGCCAAATCTGCTCTAAAGGAAAATTCTGTTCAGTGCAGTGAAGGGTAGCATAATTAGTGTGCTGCATATGTGCCCATAAGATCGTGTAAATACTTTAGATTGATAAATTAGAATTCTTAATCATAAATTTCTCAGCAATAAATGTACAACGTATAAATATAGATTTATGTAGAAGGAATACTGTTTTTTCCTGATGTAGGTATTTACCTTGGAACTGAAATGTTGTTAAACATTAAAATTATGATCTCAGAATGAGTGCCAGAAGGGTTTTGATTCAAAACACTTCTAGATGACTGAAAGAAATGAAATTGAGCCTTCTTGTTGACTGTGCAAGGACTTTCAATCCCTTTACTTGTCCCTCAGTAACAAATTTGTGAAATGAGGGTATAAGGTGGTGTTCTTAGAATATTCCCATTTATATATAGGCTGATTTTGGGAAAGATGTTTATAAGCACACTGTCACACTAAGAGGGAAACCAGTATTAATGACTGGAGTTCAACACTGATTATTTAAGGACTATGTATAATGCATAAGATATTGACATTATTCCCTGTTCTCTAAGTTCTTCTAAATCTCTGCTCCTACTATGTCTTATATTATTGGAAAAAAAATTATTTTCATTTTATAACCTATGAGAGAAGAATATTAAAAAAAAATATAAAGTTATTCATTGGTTTTCTTCTGATGTCTCCTTAAGCTATTTAAACAATTGGGCTATTTTCTAACAAACTGAAATGGCTAAAGCTCTATGACATGTCATATGTTTGCTTTTCTTTTCCCCCCAAGGTGTTTTGCATTCATTTCTATTTCATGAGGGGGTTTTGTAGCCTTACAGTGGCAATCTGAACACATTCAGACAGTTCTTTGGTAACTTGTGTCTGATTCATGGGTGGGAAGTAAACCAGAAAATTCCAAGTGATAATTCGGTCTTAAAACAGTTACAGAAATGTATCCTTATTTTTTTTCTCTTTTATAGATGATACTAACTATAAACCAATAATATATATTTTATAGTGTATAGGAATTTTTTTCTATATAAAATAGTCGTGTCAAGTTAAAAACGTAGGACCTGTTTTCATATAGTTAATCAGAACAAATATATCTAATTTTGTTCATTTCTTTTATAATATCAATCGTTTCGTGTCTTCTATTTCAACTGGACTATCTAAGCATTTTTTTATGATTATATAAAACCTGAACTTTTCTTTTTGAGTCATGCACATAATTTTTAATCACTCACTGTAGCTCATGCAAAAAAAGTAACAGCTTGCTACTTGTATGAGTCAGAATCTAAACAGAGTTATTTAAAAATCATTTGGAAGATGTGTTATTAGCTAATTAGCATAATGTAGTTGCAGAGAAGATATACAATCTAACGTGTTTCACTGAATCAGTTCATAAACAAAAACTGTAATTAGCTACTATTTCCTATGCATTATTATTTTCCTTGAGATTCTCTAAAATGGTCAAACCAATCCAAGAATGCTGTCAAACAAATTTGAGATCCGAAATGCTACGCTTCCTTTAAGGAACATCTTTAATTTTTCATGTATGACATTCCAACACTGTTTACTTAAACATTTAAACAAAATTTAAGTTTCATATCCTAATAACTTTATAATTACTTGGATGTATAAGAAAAGATACCTTAATCTAGTTTATTCTTTCTACTTCCATTTAAAAAGGGTGCCTGAGTTTAAAATCTATAACAGTAACACTGACAAGATAGAACCATTTGATTTTCCCAGGCTCAGTATTTGTATTAAAAAAACCCAACCCAACCCAACCCAAACAAAAAACAGCAACCACCCAATCAAACAAAAACTTAAACAGGAAAATCAACTTGCTTTTTATGGATACTCTAATTAGTCATTAGAATCTTGCTCCAAAACAGACTAACTGCAACCATTTGATCAGCACTGGATTCCATGTGAATTAATAGCAGATAAAGGTCCATAGCTCAGACCTGACTGATTTCAGAAATTACATTCATATATTAGTTTTAATGCTTGCAATGCTTGCTACATCCTCCTCGAAGTCAGTGGAGACTGTAAGATATTTTCTTTCCTTTAGAATCCCTAAGTTCAACAGTAAAGCAGTAAGGCCTGAGAGATTTTAGGGACCATTTAATAACATTCATCTCTACATCAGTTACATTAAATTTCCTAGGCTTTTGGAGAAAAGGATGAAAGGCTTTTAGCTATCATCTAAAATTTCCTGATCTAAGAAGAGTTCTGAAATAGTGACAGAAGAACCAGGACAGAAACCAACATAGGGATGAAAGAAAGAAAAATAGTTACATTATATATGTAAAATACTTTTGGATTTTGAAACTAAAGTTCACAACAGGGTGCAAAAGTGATACCATCTGCAATCAGGCTGAATATCCCATTTATTTCCAAAAAAAAGGACAAATTTTTATTTTAATAATTTCAAAGGGACACTGATTGATGTGTCAGTGACATTTAATACACTGTTGGTGAGGCCAAAGTGTAACTGACTTTAGACTACAGAAGCATCAGGAACATCAAACAACATTTAAACTTCTGTAAAGCAAAACCCAATATTTGTCAAAAAATGCTGTATAATTGGAAAGCTATTTTAGATCAGAGTACTACCTGTCACTGGGCATCTGTGGGTATTAAACTGTTCCCAACATGTCATCTTTTGCAACTATGGCTTATGAAGACAGAAGATAATTAATTTTTTATCAGAGTTCCTAAGTATTTCATCTTCTAAGTATCTGGATTTCCTGGTCTTGTGCCTTGTGTTCAGTGACAGGGCTGCAGATGGTCTTGGTAACCTCACAGACAAAATTCTGAGATCATTCTCTGATTCTTCAGATTCCTTCCCAAGATGCATGCTAATTGTTTTTTTGAGTGCCTTTCAGTAATTCCCAGATGAAAGACAACATCACGCCTCACACTGATTGCAATAAAAATAAAAATGGAAACTCTACTCATTTTTTTAGAGGAAGTTTTAAGATGACATTTTGCAAGCGAAAATATTAGTAGAAATGGACATTATAAACAAGAAGAAAATGCTGAATCTACATCCAATTAAAATAAAAAATATACTTAATTAAAAAAAATCTTGTGAAATTACTTAGAACCAACAGATAAATAGGCAAAGGAAAATACCAACAGCTGCTGAAGAGGACTCATAAATGTAAACTGAATTCAGAGGAAAGGACTGAGGGAATATTAAAGTAAACTTCAGAGATTAATGTTCAGTGCTCGTCATCGTTAAGAATTTACTTCCTTGTGCAATAACGAAATAAATTAGGTCCATTTTGAAGAAGGAAGATTTTGTTTGTCAGCACACAGAAATGGATATTCTATGCATGGCAGTAGCTGGCCTTCAGATTTGGTTTGCCTGGTCATGCATTAGCTGAGAGACTTGAGTAGGATTTTTTGTTTCTTGATGTGAAAGACCAAGTAGAAAGTTCCTTAATAAAGCCACTTTTTCTTTAATCTAAAGTACAGAAGAGTTGAAGCAGATGCACAAATGTAAGAAGATAATTGACCAGAAGTAAGATTAATCAACCAGGAATATATTCTAAACTGATGGCAATTAATTCCTAGTTACGTATTTAAATAACATGGCTTTTAGCTGTCCTGGCCAAAGTTCATTCAGCATATTCATGTCAGAGGAAGTAGTTCATCAGTTCCAGGAAGAACTTCAATAGTTTATCCTGCTTTTATCCACTCCCTGGATATACTTTACGTGCTCCAAAAAGCGTGCTCTCTTAAGGAGTCCTGTAGAACAGCACTCTAACTGACAATGCACTAGGACTGTCAAAACCGTCCTCAAACTTATTGTCATCCAGAAAGCCATCTTCCTCCAAAACCAAAAAGACTGCATCTGAGGACACCACTATGTAAATCATGTAATCAGTAACATACCAGTTACCAAACTATCTACAGGTAGTCCATACTAAATGGTAGCCATAGTTTTTCTTGGATAGTTCAGCGTTCCAGCTTGGACATACTGTCAGTCTTACACCTGTCATCACACAGAGACTTTTATCTCCAACAATGAGCACCTTCTTGGGTTTTTTTCTGCCAACTTAGCCCCTTATATTTTCAAAGTCACTTTCTGAGGAACAGATTTTTAGTCACTTTATCAGTGAGCCCATCTTGTACAGATGACTGGAAACATAGATTCACTCAGCAATTTCCATCAAAACTCAAAGAATCACTGCTTTTCCCCCATGTTCCTGCTCTGATATTGCTTCCGTTGGCATCACTACAATTATTATTGTAGTAATTTAAAAATTATAATTTGCATGAAGACCACAGAAGAATGCACTTACTGCCATAAAAATATCAATAATCCAAATAAATACATCAGAGGAGCTAGTGTCTCAGGTAAAAGCACATGAGGTAAAAGATTCTTATGATACTACAGCAATCTAAAGTACATTCCCCAAGGGAGACAGACACCACTTTTCTAAAGAGCCTTTTGAATACAATGTAAGAACTTCTATGAAGGAATCTCCAAACTCTGCTGTCATATAACCTGAAAAATAATTCAAATCGTTAATTCTACCCTGGAAGATGGATAGATAGGCCACATTTTGTACCTGAAGTCATCTAAATCAGAAAGCCATTCTCCATCAATTTCCTTGCATAGTCATTTGTGTGAGCTTGGCCCCTTTGAGAATTCCTCATTCTGAGTTATGCTCTGAAAGAATCTCTCCTACATTAGCTGTGCACAGAACATATGGAGACTGTCCTCCTAAAGCAAGAACTATAAGTAGCGATTTTGTCATCAGATAATATAGCCCACTTGCCATCTTCCAAATCAGTAAATCCCTTAGCAGTATGTTGAGGAGAAATCTTGGGCAGTGATGATTTCTAATGATCAATTTATTTCACTATTGTCTGCAACTATGTCTTGGAAGAGGGTGTTTGTCTCATAGTTACATTTCACTGAGAGGGCATAGATGGGATGCTACTGCTACTAGAACTGCTTCTGAGGGGCTCATTAACTCCAGGTGCAAGGAAGAGCAATTTTAAGCCTAATTTGTTACCTACGCTACACCTGTATTCCCTTGGCCTAGGGCTGTAAGTCTGTTTCATGAAAAAGTTAATTTTAGTGTGATCCCTCTAACTCTTCAGATCCTGACTTCACTGCATTGGAGAATTAGGACTTTTATATTAAAGTAAATCTTTACTTGAAGAAGGAAAACTTTTTCAAGATCTAGGAAATCAAAATAAGAACTCTTCATTCTTTGTTAATTTTTAAAAAAAACTATTCAGTATGACCTAAATTATTGCCTGGGTCAAGTTATTTTGCTCAGAAGCTCTCTAGCTGTACGTGGATAATGCTTTTCAAACACAGCTGCTTTTGAAGCTATTGAATCTCAATTGACTACAACTCTTCCTACAACTGTTCCTTTTCCAAGTTACACCTTTCTAATGCTTTATTTTTATTTAGAAAAGGAAATTGGAAACAAGTATAGCAACAAAAGGAATTAATGAAAATTTTGACTAAAAATGTCTATAACCTGGAAATGCAGCCATTTTGAAATTAAGGCAAGCACAAGACCTGACAAGACAATGGGGGTAGATGATTCTCACCACCTACACAATAGGAGACAAGTATGATGAGGTTGATAATAGTGATACTGAAGTATGTTTTGTAGCATGTTTCCTTTCCTTTCTAAGTTTGCAAAATCATCACAGGTTATGCTGCAAAACAATAACCAAGTTCAGACTGCCCTTTATGTGTCTGAAGGAGCATTAGGCAACTAACTGTTTATGAGTTTGTTTCTTTAGCCTGTATTTATCCATTGTAGTAGGTGATTATTGTATTAACTTCTCAGATTATTTTGAAGGGTTGTAAAGGAGAAGCAAAAAGGAAAAAAAAATTGGGATTTCCTTAGAAAATATTTCTTTTTGGGGATGCTCTGTAGAGATTCACAGTCTTAGAAATAAGAAGAAAGTTACACTCTGGAAGAAGCGGTTTAATTGGCTAGTAGTTTCATAGAATCATTGAATAGTTTGGGTTGGAAGGGATCTTCAGACATCATCTAGTCCAACTCCCCTGCAATCTTCAACTAGACCAGGGACATCTGCAACTAGATTAGATTTCCACAACCACATCCAGCCTGGCCTTGAATGTCTCCAGAAATGGCACGTCTACCACCCCTCTGGGCACCCTCTTCCAGTATTTTACCACACTCATTGCAAAATATTTCTTCCTCACATCCAGCCTGAATCTCCCCTTTTTTAGTTTATAACTATTACCCCTTGCCCTGCTAAAAAGTCCCCTTTTAAGAACTGAAAGGCTGCAGTAAGATATCTCCGGAGCATTCTCTTCTCCAGGCTGAACAATCCCAACTCTCTCAGCCTTTTCTTGTAGGAGAGATGCTCCATCCCTCTGATCATTTTCATGGCCCTCTGGAACCTTTCCATCAGGTTCATGTTTTTCCTGTGCTGGGGATTCCTGAGCTGGATGCAGTTCTCTGAGTGGGGTCTCACCAGAGCAGAGTAGAGGGGCAGAATCACCTCCCTTCGCCGGCTGGCCACGCTCTTTGGATGCAGCCCAAGATACGATTGGCATTTTGGGTGCACATTTCTGTGTCATATCCAATATTTCATACACCAGTAACCCCAAGTCTTCTCCTCTGGGGTACTTTCAATCCTTTCATCCCCCAGCCTGTATTGATGCAGGGGGTTGGCCCAACCCAGGTGAAGGACCCTGCACTAACCTTTGTTGAACCTCATGAGGTTCGCATGGGCCCACCTGTTGAGCCTATCCAAGTCTCTCTGCAAAGCTTCTCATCCCTCAGGCTTGTCAACTGCACTACTCAGCTTGGTATCATCTGCAAACTTGCTGACAGCATACTCAACCCCGCTGTCTATGTTGTTGATGAATATATTAAACAGTACTGGCCCTTGAGAGATGCCACTTGTCACTGCTGTCCATCCAGACATTGAACCGTTGACTGCTACCCTCTTTATGAGACCATGCAGCCAATTCCTCATCCTCCAAATGGTCCACCTATCAAATCCATATCTCTCCAGTTTAGAGAGAAAGATATTGTGGGGGGCTGTGTCAAGGCTTTACAGGAGTCCAGGTAGACAACATCTGTAGCCCTTCCTTTTCCCACTGGTGTAGTAACTCCATCATAGAAGGCTACTAGGTTGGTCAGGCAGGATTTGCCCTTGGCGAAGCCATGCTGGCTGTCTCAAATCACCTCCGTTACCTCTGTGTGCCTTAGCATAGCTCCTAGAAGGATCTGTTCCATGATTTTCCCAGTCACAGAGGTAAGGCCAACAGGTTGGTTGTTCCCAGGTTTCTCCTTTCTACCCTTTTAAAAAAATGAGTGATATTACCCTTTTTCCAGTCACCAGGCACCTTGCCTGACTGCCATGACTTCTCAGATATCATGGAAAATGGCTTGGCAATTGCATCAGCCAATTCTCTCAGGACTCTGGGTTGGATCTCATCAGGATCTGCAGACTTACGTATATTCAGGTTCCTCAAATGGTCACAAACCTGATCTTCGCTTACAGTTGGAGAGACTTTGCTCCCCCAGTTCCCACCTTGCAGTTCATCCGCTTGAGAGGTGTGCGGAGAGAGCCTGCCAGTGAAGGCAAAAAAGTTGTTGGGTATCTTGGCCTTCCCCTTGTCCATTGTTACCAGTTTACCAGTCTTGCTCATTGGGGGGAACACACTTTCTTTGACCTTCCTCTTCTGGTTGATATACCTACAGAGGCCTTTCTTGTTACTCTTTACACCTTTCGCCAATTTTGGCTCCAGCTTCACCTTTGCCTTTCTGACCCCACCTCTGCACAATCAGGCAGTGTCCCTATACTCTTCCCCGTATACATGTCCTTGCTTCCACTTCCTGTACATTTCCTTCTTGCCCTTTAGTTTGACCATCAGGTCTTGACTCAGCTGTGATGGCCTTTTGCCTTCCTTACTCGATTTCTTACACCTGGGGATTGCGAGATCTTGTGCCCTGTGGAAAGCATCCTTAAAGATCTGCCAGCTCTGTTCTGCTCCCTCATCCCTGAAGGCAGCTTCCCAGGGAGTCTTATTGAGTAACACCTTAAAAAGCTGGAAGTTGGCTTTCCTAAAATTCAGGATCCTGACTGTACTCTCTGCCTGTTTTACCACCCTCAGGACTGAGAATTCTGCAAGCACTTGATTACTGCTACCCAGGATGCCTCCAATCTTGATCTCACCAATTACCTCACTTGCATTGATGACCATCAGGTCTAGTATCTCACCCCTCTTGTAGAGCTGTCTATTACCTGGCTTAGGAAGTGACCCTCAATGCACTCCAGGAATCTCTTGGATTGCCTACAGCTTGCTGTGATACTTTTCCAGCAGATGTCGGCATAGTTGAAGCTCCCTAGCAGGATAAGAACCTCCAACCACGATGCCTTCTGTAGCTGGAATAAGAAGGCTTCATCGGTAAGTTTTGCCCTGATTAGGTGTCCTGTGGTAGACACCGATCACAGTTTCCTTTGTTGCCTTTGTCCCTGATTCTTACCAAAAGCTTTTGACCTGCTCGTGGCTATTCTTCGGAAACAACTCTTCGCACTCTGTCTCCCTGTTGATGTAGAGGGCAACCCTTCTACCTTCCTTGCCTATCTCTTCTGAACAGCCTGTAGCCATCAATAGCCAGACTCCAGTGGCATCCATTCCATGAAGTTTCAGTAATGGTCACCAGGTCATTGCTTTCTAGCTTCATGGCGGCTTGAGTTTAACTCACCTGAGAACCTTCTACCTAACTTAGGAAATGCATATTGTCTTGCATACCTATCTAAAACCCCTTCTTCCTGTATCTAGTACATTAATATTTCTGTTAAGGATTGGGAACATTTTGTTTCTTCATTTAACTAACATGAGGGGTCCCAAGTCTGCTATCCAGGTCTTTCAGGTGGAAAACCCTCCCTACATTCCTCTGCCAGCACTGCCAATGAGCCAGCTCATACAAACTAACCCAGGCCGGAGTCAATCTCTCAGAGAAGTCTGTGTATTCTTTTCTCAATTATTCAAGAGCCAACAGCATATCTTATTTTCAGTTCTGGCAGCTTCTTAGAGGGTGACTCCTTTTCACTCCCAGGCTGCAGTGTTAGAAAATGCAAAGGAAAAGAGAAGCTTAAAGGAAGGTTTTTTGTTTTTTTTTTTTTTATTTTGGTGGAAAAGCACCAAACCCTGACAGTTCTGAGAAGATGCCATTAGCTTTTTCCTGTGCTTGCATATCTGTAGTGTCTGGGATTGTACCCAATGCTCTGGTAAGAACATCTTGACCCCAGTCCTTCTAATCTCTTAGGGTGATCCATGTGCATCAGAAGAGGCAATGAAAGACTCATCTGCAGGATATTTATATCAAAATAAGGTAAAATAAGGAATTCCCTAATAAGTAATGTCACCGTCTAACAGTAAAGTCTCAGAAATACTATTCCATACATCTGAAACTACAAATATTATTGCAGAAAATTCTCCAAACATGGAAAATTGTGGAAATTACTAAGTTTAGATAAGACTTTGATGGCAAGGGTTATGCATACACAGTAAAGCCTCTACTGAATACACATTTCTATCTGGAAAATCAACCTTAGGTTCATTTTTGCTATAACGCACATTCATTTATTTTCTCTTTGGTCTTTCATATCTAGAATTTGTTCTTGGGTTTTATTATATTTTTTCCAAATGAAAATAACATTTTACAAAATAATTTCCAGTTTCCTAAGGATTCCTGTTTCTAGATGAAGTCAGTTACACTGGACATGTTACATTATAAATGGCAGTGCTTTGACAAGAAGATGAAATTAAGGCCAAATAGGTAAGTTTAAATTCACACATGCACATATATGTATGTATTAATAGTATTTATATGGATGTATAAACAAATGTACTTATACACATCAAATCTGAGCCTGCAAGTGCAATGCAAACAATAGATCAAAATTCCCCATGAAAATATACAATGGAGAGTAAAAAAATAAGCACAACTTAAAAAAAAAACCCTGCTACTTTAATTATTATATAAGACATACACTGGGATTTAGATTATGCTCTACGCATTGATGCAAGATACTCTGAACCTAAAGTTTGCGAGATTTAATTTTCTGTTGCTATTAATGAATTTTACAACAGCAGCTGCCCCCTGTGGCTTGGTATAAAAAGCAGTGTGTATACCTAGCACAACATTTGCAGACCTCCTCAGTTTTGTGTTTTTAATGTGATGAAAAATTGTACTAGTAACAAAGGAAAATGTCATGGTAACTAAAACATTTCCTATACATGTATTTTAGAGTGAAGTTAAATCAAAGGTCTTCAAAGAATTACTAGGGTTCTTTCTAGGAGGTTATTGACAAATATGTAGTTTGTCTTCTGAGTTTGTGCCTCTTTCACAGATTGGTGTATTTGTGATCCCACAGGCAGGAATAAGTGTCTGTAATTCATTTCTCCTTGTTAACTAGTGTGCTTTTGTGTGTAGAATGATTGACAGCAAACTCGGCTTAGTCCCAACGGATGAGCTTGTTAGCAAAACCCTAGCATCCTATCTCTAATAAAGCATATCAGCAGTACATTTTGTCCTATCTATTAGCCTCTCTGTTTCTTTTTTGTGAAAAGCTGAGTGTCCCTTTGAAGCAATGACAAATAAACCCCTGAACTGAAGTGCTAGGCTGCCTTATGGACAGCTGGATAGTAAATGTCACACCGTGTATAGAATGCCTATTATCAGAGTGAGCCATTTGTTCCATTCCTTTCAGTATCTTAATGTAATACAAAATTGCTAAATCAAGCCCCATGTCTGTGACAGAACATAATTAATGAGAAAGCAGGAGCCAATTCAACACTCTTTATTGGGACCTAATTGGCTCAGGCAACAGAGTTGTCACTCAACAAGAGACTTCCTTTAAAGCAATTTTGTTCTTGGTTGTATTACAGAGCCTATTAAATTGTCCCCTCCTTGATCACACAAAGAAGTATCTGCATGCAATAATTAGCTTTTCCAAGGGGATTTTTTTTTAACTCTTTCAATAATAGCACATTTTCAAGCACTGCTGGAGGAAACAGACAGCACAGGGAGATGTGCAGCCTGTGGACTGAATAATTGTAATAAATGCATTTTGGGAAAGCCTATGTGCAGCATATCAAAGCTACCGCTAGTACATGATGTGGTGGCCTGACTTCAGAGAAGGTTGCAGGTCAAGCTGGGCATCTAATATTTGCACTCTGTGCAAACTGCTCAGCTAAAAGCAAGTGAAAGTGTAGAGGTATGGATTGTTTAAAAGAGTGCACTGCTTCTGACATAACATTAAGCCACATAAGGAATGAGAGGTCCTGTTTCCCAGGGTCAGTATTTGGATCTTAACAATACTAGAATGAGCAGCTGCTCATTTTGAGTAGGAATCAAAACCTAGGAATCTTTTTTCCTGTAAATGCCCATTGGAGTTTCACGGACTGTGTGTTTTTTTTAATCAGTAGGTTGTTATGTCAGAATAAACTGGTGAGGGAACTCTGTAAGCATTAATGAAGAATATTTTTTTCCCACCCAAAGACTGAACACCACGCTTTGGAATTAAACAGTACTTAAATTGACTAGAAACTGCTTCTGTAACCTTCAAAACTCTCTACCACTAAGTAAAAGACAACTTATCAAAACCAAAATACATCACGTCTTGAAGTCCAGTGATTTAACCACTATCAAAAAGGTTCAGATATGTTCACGTCTGTAGCTTGCAATAAATAACTTATTTTCCAGCAGATTTCACCTGTAGATACTAAGCCTCATAAGAACTCATTTGAAAGCTGAATAACAAAATGAGAAGGTCCTGAACCAGTTGAATATCTCTGCATTTAGAAAGACTTATCGTAAGTTGAACATTTCCTGTTCAGTCTAGAATTAAAGCTAGTATTGCAGTGAAAGACTTGGCCCATGTTTTTTACAAAATTGTGAACATATAATCCTCTCTGTAACCATTTTCTGATATGTGTATATGACTCACAACTCATTGCACCTGTTGAAAATAATTTGGGAAATACAATGATACAAAACATCATGGTATCTATTTGTCTGTCTATTATTAATTGATATTAAATATTGGTATATTAGTTGTTACTTTCTGAGAATCCTAAGTGAAAGAAATCAATATATTTGGTGTTTAACAATCAGAAGATCTTAGTACTTCTTCCTAAGTATCCCAAAGGCTAGAATGATGTCACTAATCATATGGATAATTGGGTGCTATCACTTATATTATTATTTTCTTCAGGGTAAAATATTCCAGGTATTTCAAAGGGAATGATGAAAACAGAATTGAAAGAATGCAGAACATTTTCTCACTCCCTACCCCCCTCCAAAGAAATACATGTTTAATGGGTCTTTGCATATGCTATCTCTGCAGTTTTATTAAGTTATTGTCATGAACACATTTTGATTTGTACATTTTACATAGCTTTTTTAGTGGTACAATTTCATTGACATCTGCTCTAATATGCATGCAAAGTAAAGCAGTTCTAATATCCACCCCTTTGAAGAGTAAGCTAGAAGAGAATACATAAATATCTTACAAAAAACATTTTCTGTTTTTTCATATTTAAGAAAGTGCAAGACAAAATCCTAAATGCAAATGGCAATCACCACTGTCCTTTCCCAGGTGAGTTATGAAGAGGAGGAAAGCATATATTCTGAACACAGTTTTATAAGCTTATTCTAGTAACAATTGAAAATGATTAAAAAACCTACATAAGTTAATTTTCTTTTATTAATAATTTGCAATCAATATTATAAACTAAAATTGTATATTATGATTAACTCTATATAATCTAGAATACTAAAGGACACTGAAGGATTTTAAAGAGTATACTATATTCATCTGCTGAGATTTCTGATGAGTCAAATTAGAATGTTAAAATAATAGACATTTAAACTGAAATATTGCACAGACTTTTAACAAACAAATATTATGTGGAAAAATAACCATGGAAAAGATATTTTAGGAATACATTCAAAACAGAACTTATTTAAATGTTTCATCAAATAAAAAGGTTCTCTGATATTCAGTTTTCATCCAAAAAATACTTGAGTTCCTAAGTGAATTGCCAAGCTTCTGTAGTTTTGGCCATCGTAACTGTATAACATGAGTTAGATACCATGCTGCTTGAATCTAACACAAGACCAAAAGGCTGTTTCTCTTGTTTCAGAAAACCTTGGGCCAGATATTAGTAACAGCCTCCTGACAACACATAGCCAGAAGTTATGTATCCCCACATGTCTGTACTTGGAAAGTCACTGTCACTGATGACATAAAAGTGAGGCCTAATCAAAAGAGAAATATGACATCACTTGGTTGTCATTGCAAACAGAATTAGAAGTGTGATTCCAGGACTAGTGATTATTAATAATACAGTAACTATAAAAAGGACGATTCATATTAGTTATGCATTGTGTCTCTATTTAATGTATAAGGACAAGACCTTGCATCTCCATTAGCTGACAGTGGTTAGCAATAAGATGGGAATAAGACACCAGGTTTTGTGTATTATA
This sequence comes from Lathamus discolor, assembly GCF_037157495.1. Lineage (NCBI taxonomy): Eukaryota > Metazoa > Chordata > Aves > Psittaciformes > Psittacidae > Lathamus > Lathamus discolor. The sequence goes on from NC_088889.1 coordinate 42,776,992, forward strand.
CAAACAAAGTTATTATGATGCATAAGGAACGTTGTTTAGATCTGTAAGTTTCCCTTCTTACATATGCAAGGACCTCGAACAGATGTCTCAGTAAGGGCTGGTTTACATAATGGCTTTGAACTGTTTTCTTGTTTTGATAAACAAAACATTGTTATTATTAGTAAATCTGGCAAAAAAGTCTGAGTCAGGACAGAAAACCTTCCATCATCTTTTCTGTCTAGTATTATCTGTAACACCCCACAATTTTATCCTATGAAAATGATGACAAATTCTTCAGCATACTATTTTCCAGAATATTATGAAAATGACACCTTTTTCATGTAAATGCTGTCTGCTTTCTTCATCTCGTATAAAAATGCAGTACTATGTACTCTAATAGCTTGGTCCCCAGTGGCCTAATTTTACACAGGTCATTGTATTTCAGAAATGAAAATATTGAATGCTCTAAGCAGTCTTGGATTTCTAGGCACTGGCTCTGAGGGAGTCTGCAACCTCTGAATCTGTCATGTAACCAGACTTTTCTTCAGCACAAAGTATGATTAAAAGTAATAACACATGTCATACCACTGTGGCAATGCCAACACAGAGGATGCGTTTCTACAGAACAGATGGTACTTGCAATGCTAAGAAGTCTATTCTCTTCATTTTACCTCATTGTTGCTTGGCTTCTGTGCTTCTGTGCCTTCTCACACACGTCACACATTTGAAAGTGTGCACAATGTCCTCTTTCTAAAGGGCATGAGCATATGAACTCATATAAACAAGATCGGAATGCAGATTAATTTATCTAGAGCATAATTCAAGAGACTTAAAAACAAATAATAGTATATTAGCAGAGAACCACGTAATTATTATTTTAGAAACTAAGGCATTGGTAATTTGAAAAGCTAGGAAAGGTGATATTCATGTAAGACATAACAGGGATCAGTTCACCTCCTATGTTACAGATACTAGTGTGAAATACAACAGTTTCAGGAAGTGCTGAGTAAACTACATGATAATTTAAGACTGAACATTATGAAGAATAATTTAAAATACAAAAGAAGGTGAGGCAGGCAAAATTCCAGCTGACCTTGATCCAAAATTGATGCTTTTGTAAAAAAAAAATCATGGAGACTTGATGACTGTAAAAGTTTTCTAAATATCATTCAAATAACATGTTGGCACGTCTAGTATTTCAGTAACTAACAGTAAGATACTAAAGCAAGAAGTTACATTTATAAAGAACCAGAAGAACAAGTACCTTATATGATCAATATATATTGAAGGTCTTTAGTTTTCTTTACAGGTCTGTAAAACCTCTAAATTCACATTTATGTAGATTTTGCTGATAACAAATTGAGGAAGAAAGGCTTCAAAGTGTATAGAAGGAAGAAAGTTCTGACTGTTACTGTTCTGGCCTACAGCTCAGAAGGTTTATGTCCTGCTTCAACAGATATTATTCTGCCTGTTTGTTTCTCAGCTGAGTGAGAAGTGAGGTTCAGGACATGGACATAGTACCAAGAAACACGGACAATTAGAACTACTTCATTGAGCAAGCAGGAGTGATCTGCTGTGAACACACCAAAACTAGTCTACTAAGGAATGAGTCCATATGTAGTGTCATAATGAAATGTGATTTCATTTTTGATTAACAAGGGGATGAGTAATGGCACTGTGTGCCATTTTACACATGCTTTTGGCAGCCTGAAAATGACAAAAATGCTCTGAAAATTAGGCAAAATTAACTGCCATGGTCTATCCACATATTACCTGAAAAATTCTGACAGCCTGATCAATCCTCTTCCATGGCTGCTATGGGGTCCTCTGTACTGAGAGATATTTAATATTCAGCATGAATAAAGACTTGGAAAAATGCTAGCATATGTAGCATTTATATTTTAATATCATCTGCAGCATTCTACTTATTTTTTTTTCCACAATCATTCTTTTCTGCAATCAGTCTAGTATAAAAGGACCTGTTATAATAAATTGGTCAGCCTGTTACATGTCTGCCTATCTTGGTGGCAAGATTGAGTAGCTTGCTAATTGCATGGTATGTCATGGATTTCACAATGGCTGCTACAGCATAGTGACTCACAAATTATAATTTCGTTCATCTTTATTTCTGCTAATTAACTTTGTTTTCTTTCTCTCTGATTCATATTCTCAGGAAAAAAGCAAGCAAACTTTTTGTAAATCACTGGTCTTCACTGGGTTATGTCTGAAATTTAGGTAGGACACAAATAGTGAAGAAAAAATAAATTATTCTGCCCTTCGTTATCTACTCAGTTAAGGGATCTTCAGAGTTGTGAACTTGCCCTAGACAAGACATACTGACACAATATGTAGCAATTTGCATGAATATTTCACGGACAAAGAATAGCTTTTCTGTGTTAATCAATGATTAATTGTTCAAAGCTAGAGATCTGTAGTCCTTGGAATCTGTAAGTTTTTGTTAAAGCATCAGGAATCCTTCAGGCTTACTGCAGTCTATCTTAATGTTGAAACTTATATTACAGGTTATGATCCCTGTAAATAGAAGCACGTTGTTATGTTCACTCTGCATTGTCTTTCTCACTATGACATTCTAACCTGACTATGCTGGGATCTGTTGGCAAACGCAATGCATTACTGATGATCCTTTTCTGTCAGACCCTTCCTGGCAGTCCAAGAAGTAAAAGATGATTAGGAGGAACACAAATAAAACTCCTTCAAAAGCTGACATAGGCGTTGACTATGGGTGAAAATTCTTCACAGCTCATTCGCGGAGGAACAAAATGACTTTAGCACTGTACTTCTTTAAGACCTTTGGGTACACATTTCATTTTGGCTGGGAAGTCTATGTGAAATATATTTTAGCATCTCAACAGTTTTTAAAATAACTATGTAAACAATTCACCCCCAGACAACACATGAGGCTTTATTTGGGGGAAAGAAATTGTATGATAAAGCTGACAGCCACTCTTTATTCAGGATAGATGTAGCAAGCTGTTACTACTTCTTTTTTGAACAAGAAACATTAAAAAATGATACCTCACTTAAATATAAAGCTGTTTAGACACTAAAGTGTAAGGAGTTTCATTTCTCTGGTAAGAATGGTAAGTGGATGTGGGTCTATCTGTGTACAGATCACTTAGGAAAAGACAAAGTCAGAGAAACAGTCAAAATGCCATAGAGGCATAAAAGTAAAATGTCCCTGCAGCAAAAGAAAGACCGAAAATGTCTATGAAGACAGGAATCATGGGAAAGAGCTGAGAAATGTGAGAAGACAAATTGTCTCCAGCTACTTGATTCCTGCTGTGTTCATAGAAAAAAGATTTTGAAATTTATTTGTAAATGAACAAACTCTATCACATGATTCCTCTACTGGAAATAATTCAAAGCATTCTGACTGCTTATGACTTAAAATCAAAAGGAGGTAATTGCCATTACGTTCTGTATTGCTATTTCAGAAAAGCCATATATGAAACTGTTTAGTGAAAACAGCTTGCAGACAGAGCCTCAGCTAATCTGACTTATTTAGATATTTAAAAAGGCATTTACATGATAAGTCTCTGAAAATTTCAAGGCCCACTATATACTATTTGTGCGTGCAGATTTGATAAAGTGCATGTAAAATCCCAGGCTAACCCCCCGAATAGTTACTAGGCTTTGTGGATTTAGGAGCCATTGTAAGAATGATACACATACTGCAAAGGAAAGTGATAGAAAATAGTATTTAGTATAATTTCTGACTAATTATTGGGAAAAACCTCTGATGGTATATTTTTAAAAGGTTTCAGCCGCCACTTCTCAAATAAAGAGGAAATCTAAGAAAGAAATTCAGTTGTAGAAACCAAATAAAAAATCTTCAGTCACAACAATAATTTGAGTTGTATGGAAATGTGGTGCCTACACAGCTACCATCCCATATGCAGATAAGCATTTCATTATTCTGAGTACATGACCACTGAAATTTATGGAAGTGACATTTTTTATAGTATATTATATTTGTTTTTAATAAATTATGCCTTTTGATTACAATTAATTGGTATATTGTACTATTAAATATGAAACATAGATAATACCACATAGCTGGACTATTTCAGATTTATCTGATGCAGATAGCAACAAACATAGCTCATGGCACTTGAGAAATAGCAATGCTGAGCTGTATGATTGTAACAGGGTTCTGTCTACTAAACTTTAGTCCCACTGTCTCTGCTGACTGTTGTAGTAGGAAAAATGTTTTCAACATTTTGTGAAATTCAGGCTTTTTAGTAAGTCCCATTACACTTCTGGTTGAATTCACTTGCTTTTGAATACTGTAAACCCTTAAAATCAAGGAACTTCAGCTGCAGAGGGAAACTGCAGAACCCTAGTCTAGGACTTGACAATGCTGTAATAATCCCAAAGACTGTTCTGTTCATTAGAGAGGGATTGAGAGATGTTTATGGCTTAGATAAAACAAGATTGTATAATTAGTAGACTAATGAATCTAATGTAGATGTGACACCCATATTATCAATGTCAAATACATAGTCTTACAAATAATTAAGTAATTTTAGTAATACACTTCACTGATGCAAGGTTAAAACATTTACAAGTTTATTCAAGTAGTAGCCAAACAATAAAATATTTTTTTAAATATTGAGTCCTCCCCATGTTTCTATCCTGGCATTCATGATAACTGGAATGGAAACCTGCAGATTTCTTGGTATTTCAAAGTATCAGTGGCAAAGAGAACATAACTTTCAAATGAGCTTTAGGAAGACTCATTTGTCAATAGCAACTCCTGAGACACTAGTTTAGTCTTCCTTATACCAGTATTTTACACAGCCAATATGACCTGACACATGCAAATTAGCAGACAAGAAAGAATAGAGATTAATGGCAGAGACCATAAATAATCTCCTCCTACAATGAATTAATATATTGTTTTAACTTTATTTTTAGGATCCAAAAAGACAAGATACAATTTTTTAACTTTTCTTTTTTTGTTTTCCAAATGAAGGTTGATACTTCTCATAATAAGCCAAAACTTCAGAAAATCCTGATTTCTTCTGAAAATCAGGTCCCTCTGTTTTACTGCACTTTTATTAAGTGCAGATTTAATGAGATGGACAGGTAGAAGAATTAACACAGCTTTAACCCATCCCCTGCTCAGTCAGAGTGCATTGTGATTGGGGCACTTCTTTCACAAGCCATGAGTTCTTTTTCCTCTTCCTTTCTCTATTTGTGTTTCAGCTGCTTCTTCCACTACTGGGAATCAGCATCTATTGTCCTATTACCACTGGTATCTACTGTCCTACTTACTACTAACTTATGTATTTTCTACTACAGAACATTGTGGCATTTTTCTAAAATAAGAAACAAATAGTAAGTATCACCTCCCACTTTTTACATTATCAGCTAAATAGGCAAAATATAATGTGGAAAGGCTTCAAACTTAAATACCTGAAAAGTCAAATTTTAGGTCCTCATTTCTAAAAATCTTTCAAGTGTTATCAATTAAAAATATACACTTTATGACCATCAATACACAAATACTGAACAATTTTCTCAAGCAAAAATACAAAAAATGTTTTGAAGTGAATATATGAATCTTCAGGCTGCAATAAGGCTCATCAGTTATCTGTTATAATAACACAATAAGGGAAGTAGTTTTATTACTATTTTCACAGGGCAAGACAAGAGTATCCTTGAAACACTATCCTTTCTTCAAGACAGCTCTTCATGGGAAAACAGACTCAAAAGTGCAATATCTATGCTACCTGAACTTTGAGAAAAGTATTTAATGTATTTCTGGCAGTACATAATAGCAATATCACTTTCTAGGAAGCCTGCTGGGCTGAGCTGCAGTGCTGAAAATGTTCTGTTTCTTATCTGGTTCTAGTCACCACTATAGTCGCACATATGTAATCCCCTTTACCTGATGATCTTTACTTCCAAGGATCTTTTCTGTAGTTAAACTCATTTCTGAAGTCCCAAGTATTCCCTGAACCTATTCTATCTTTCAGTCAAGTTTCTTATTCATACCTATTTCAGACTTTGCATAACTGTCAATTGAGGACTAAAATATTTGTTTACTTTTGAAAGGTAATTATAATACAGGGTTTTAAATAAATAGCCTTCTTTATATTTTGGTGAGGAAGATGAAAGCAAATATAATACACAGTTTTATCTCAACCTTTTTTTTTTAACTTAATGCAAAAAGAAAAAGCATCGATGTTGCACTGAACTAGTTATATCAGGATTTTGACCCTACAGTATCAGCATCATGTTTTGTGACCTGATCTTACCACTGGATCTGCAGGAGTTACTGCAGTTCAAGTCAGGAAACGGTAACATAACTTCCTTAGCAGCTGTAACGCTTGGATCCTTATGTAATTTTCATTTCTCTGAGAACAAATGACTTCTGTGAAGTACTTTGTGTTTAAAGAAGGAACAGAAAAATATCTAAGGACAGTGGAAAATGAAATCTGTGAAGAATCATAGTATTCAGAAAAAACCTACTAGTGTTACAGTAACTCTTTCATTTATAGATTTAGGTATTATGACGTATCTTTACTTGAATCACTGTGAGGTATAACAGGTTAGGGTGACCTTTGAATAAGAAACATCCTTATAGTAGGGAGCAAGTGGGGGTAATAGTTTACCTTGTTTTTACTGACTGGCCTGGAATGGGTGACTTTAACCATCCTATCACATATTGCTGAAAAAGCATGACATTGATTTTGTGGCATCACTGTGGAGAACAGAAAAAAATATCATACGGATGAGTTAACAAATAAAGAGCACATTTAAAAATACTTTAATCAGCCATCAGTACTTTAATAAAGCATTCTTCTGTGTGTTATATGGAAATTAAAGAAGAAAAAATCCTATGATTTAAATTGGCCACCAATTGGCAAAAGCATTTTCACTTTCTGATGGTGGAGGTTAATAAAAATTGCAAGAATAAATTAACATGCGTAAGCATATGTTAAACAATTCTTTATGCATGTGTCCTGTTTTCAGCTGGGATAGAGTTAATTTTCTTCCTAGGAGCTGGTACAGTGCTGTATTTTGCCTTTAGTATGAAAATAACATTTACAGCACATGGATGTTTTAGTTGTTGCTAAGTAGTGCTTACCCAGATCAAGGACTTTTCAGTCTCTCATGCTCTGCCAATGACAAGGGAGCACAGCCAGGACAGCTGACCCAAACTAGGCAAAGGGTTATTCCATACCACAGTATGTCATGCCCGGAATATAAACTGGAGGAGTTACCCAAAAGGGACTGATCACTGCTGGAGGACAGGCTGTGGCAGCAGATGGTGAGCAGTTTTACTGTGCACCTCTTGAGTTGTACACCTCTGTCCCTTTTCCTATTATTAACTTTATTTTAACTAATAAACTGTACTCATTTCAATCCACAGGTTTTACCTTTTTATAATTCTCCTATTCCACTGTGGTGGGGAGAATGAGCAAGTGGCTGTGTGTTACTTCGTTGCCACTGGGATTAAAGCATGACAATATGATAAACAATGATTCTGTAATATGAAAAATGGTAATTCATTCTGATTTTCTAAGCACAAATCTCTGCAGTTTTAATGGAATTACAGAGCACTCCCAAAACTTGGTACCAGCTTTCACGGAAATAATTTCAAATTGGTTGATTTTTATTCCTTTTTTTCCTTAATGCAGTGCTTATACATACCGTGAAATTATTTATTAAAGAGTTTCTTTAAATTAATGATTAATTGCTCTTTTCTCTCTTTAGAGAAAGCAACATTATCAGCATTATCAATGAATTCTGGAATAGTCCTGTAACAACAAATTTCCTGACTCTACATGTTGAAGAATAAAAATATACTACATGAAATGTCAGACTTCCTACAGACTTCCAATAAGTGGACAAAACCATGAAAATTACAACAGCTTCATATATAAGCAACTATTTCAGCAAACAGGATTAAAAAATAAAAGTCCAGCAGCTTCCTAATGACATTCCCACCACAACCCCACATGAAAGATACCGCATCAAAATACACAACTGAAAATTAAATTAAATTAAAAGATGATTTACTACAATACGTGGTGGAAAGGTTTTTGCCAGAGTTCCCATTCTTGGAACTATTAGGTTCTGAGACCTATCATGGTTTATGCTTTGGCAATTTGGTTTAAAAAGAAAACAAACAGAAAGCAAATTTTGTTCTTACTCAAAGTTGATTGGTAGAAAACACTGACACTATCCTCACTGAAACAATCTTTTGGTAACATAGACATGATTGCTCAATTAAATGAGCTATATTTTAAGAGCACAAGCTTTTGTTGAAAAAGCTAATACTATGAAGATAGAGAAGAAGGTTAAAATCAAAATTTTGTAAATTACAAAGATTCTGTTAAGAAATAAAGATATCTTTCTCTGCCGAGAAAAATGTGCAGTAATCTGTGCTTCAGCTTTCACAAGCAGAATGATGGAGCTTTCATCCCCGTAAGAAAAGTTTTACAGTTCAAACTCTGACCTAAATTTTGAGGGAACTGTACTGAACTCCAGCATGGAATAATTGTATATTTCTGACTGGTTTGGAGAATACATTGCTACTGTGTACAATACACAAATATACTCCCATCTCAGTAAATATGGATTTGTAATCTGAGCCTGTTGAAAAATGAGTCATACTCTTAAAAAAAAAAAAAAAAAATCATGCCTGCAGTTTGAGAAGATGACAGTGATGGCTTCCTTTGATTTGAATACTGTTAGGACAAAACCATAAGCACTTTGTAAAAAACCTAAAAAAGTAATTTTTACAGTTTATAAAATTTTCTTTTAAATTCAAACTGTCACTCAGTTACCTTAATATAGAAATCAGCAATGTCAGTATCTATAGGGAAGTGTTAACTGAAAACCAAACAAATGGTCCACTATAATAGGGCTAGTTTTACTCCTACATTCTGACAAAATGTGGTCCTTATGATAACCAGTCATCTTCGTTATATCTAGTATGAAGAGTGATGAAGAACTGACATCTTGCTGGGAATATTATGGGAACTCTTCATTTTAACAAATGGAATAAGCAGAGGATATGTACCTGAGAATGTTTAGCCACATTTAAAGGTGAATCTGGTTTATCTATATTAATTTTCCTATTGGATGTGTTTTCTGTGAGTACATAGATATTCAAGATATAGTGGATAAAACCTTCTTGGCAAAGCTTATATCTGAAAGGAACATGACTATAAAGTCACCAGTTACACAAGACAGAAATCGGCAAGGATTTAGATCTTCCCCTTGTAGGGTTATGTCATGGTTTAAGCCCAGGCCGTAAATCAGAGCCACGCAGCCTACTCCCCCCCACCTTCCTTCCCGCCTGCTCCCAGAGGGATAGGAAGGAAAATCGAAAGAATGTAACTCCCAGAAGTTGAGATAAGAACAGTTTAGTAACTAAGGTATAACACAAATCACTACTGCTACCACCAATAATAATAATGATAGAGGAAATAACAAGGGAAGAAAATACATTACCACCTGCCGACCAATACCAATACCTAGCCCGACCCAGCAGAGAGCTAACTCTTCCGGGTAACTCTCAGTTACATCCTGGGCATGATGTGCTGTGGTATGGGTTTGGGTCAGGTGTCCTGTCTGCTTCCTCCCGGCTTCTCCTCCTCCCTGGCAGAGCATGAGACTCTGAAAGTCCTTGGTCAGACTAAACATTTGAGCAGTAACTGAAAACATCGGTGTTATCAGTGCTGTTCCCAGGCTGAAAGTCAAAAACACAGCATTGCACCAGCTACTAAGAAAGAGAAAAAAAAAATGACTGCTACTGCTGAACCCAGGACAGTCTACGAGATTAGAAAACCTCACACTTGTTCAGAAGATAGGAAAAAGTGTTTTATTATTGAGTATAGTGTATTATACAATTAAAAAGTATAACCCAAATTCTGAGTGCAGAACTAGAATTTTTAGAATTAGAAAATTTGAACAAGAAATTTGAAACTTTTTTGAGATTAGTAATCATGCATTTCTCAGAATCATAAAATAATCCAGGTTGATAAGGATCTCTGGAGGTCATCTATTCCAATACTTTGCTCAACTTTGAGGGCAGATCCAGATTCTAAGTTACATATCAAGCTGAATTTTTTAACATATGCAAGCATGGACATTCCACAACTTCTTTGGCAACACTGCATTCATATTCCCATAATTCTGATGTGGCGGTTAGCAGCTACTTGCATGTAAAGTAGTATCTAGTGATCTTAAGTATGTTCACCTTCTCAGCTCAGTGAGCAGAAAGAAAAAGAAAGACTGCTCTGATGGTCACCTCCTGGTAGACTTAAAACTATTCCTCTTACAAGTTATTATTTTATAAATCTACCATGATACATAAAATATATTCCTAAAATGATTTCTGAAAACCCAAAATAAAATAACATTAAAAACGAGCAACTGCTGCTCAGCTTTTAAGCTACATGATGACAAGAATATCTGTCCTTTGGTAAAATACCTGCATTGGAGATAAAGCTAGAGGCTTTGAAATGTACAGAACTTTTAGTTAATTTTTTTAAATTCTATATTCTATATTATAAAGAAGACTTCTGAAAATCAACATCATACCAACATCAAACAGGCTGTTTGTCCCTTCATTGTCCCCTCTGTAAAATGAACTATATCTCCCTGGATAAAACTAATCTAAAATAAGTGCTACCAAAGTGAACATATTTTCTCATGACCTGTCAAAAACCTGGAAATTATTCCGTACAAACTCTTTGAAAAAGGCTACAGAAATGAAAGTCAGTATTTCTTGTTTTCTTCACATTTGCTGCAAATGTCCCCGTAGAAGGCCTCCTTCCTGAAAATTACAACTGCAAATTCACCCATGTACTAAATAGATGCAGCGATTTTCCTCTTCAGCCCCAAAACTACGCATCTTCAATTTCTTGTACTGCAGGAGAAATACCAAACTAGCCTTTCAGATCACAACTATATTCCAGTAATGCTATATATTGTATATGTCATTTAAATTGAAAACTGTAATAAAATACAGGTAAAATGTCTGCCTTACGACTTGATATTCTACAGCACCTTTTCACAAGTACTGTACAGAAAATATAGAATAATTTAAAATCACATCCTGGTAGCATTGTCAATTATGTAAATTATCTTTGGCTTTCAGTTTAAAAGATGTTGGTGACAGACTCTGAGTCATTTCTGTATCATCAGTAGAAGTAAAATTGAGGGGAATGAAGCAGAGTCATGAACATAAAAGTTAGCAAGAGCTATAAAGAAATAGGACTTGCTCTTAGGTATCTTGCAGTGTTAGAATGCAAAATATCCTATTATAGCACAAGTAATTGAGCCAGATGAAACTGCAAATTTATAACTGCGGTCAAAACTTAGAATCAGATGGAAATAATTCAAAAACTGAATGTGTGGTTACCAGTAGAGTCCAAAGGAATAACATAGTCCAATATATTTCAGACTCTAATTTTTAAAATAATAAAATTATTAAAAATCAACTTGAAATTAATATGTTAGAGGAAAAGGAGAGAAGCTTCTTGCTAAAAACACTTCCAATATAAATCTATGAACAAAATATTCCTCTAAACAGAGTTTTTGGAAATAAGCAAACAAGATTAATTGAAAACAGGCCTGACACAAGAAGAAAAGTATAAATGCATCTCTGTAAACTTGCTCTAGAATGGTCACAATCTTTAAAGATGAAGAAAAATTAGGATGATCCTCAAACAGCAGCTGGAAACCCAACAGTTCTGAATTTTGTTTTCAATATGTGCTTGTAAAGCGTCAGTAAGTTATAGAGAAAAAGACAAAATGTGATTCTTAGTTCTTTATACTGTATAAAAGCTAAATTAATTAATTTTTTAAATATCCTATTCACATCAGCATGATCACATTCATTGCTTCAAGGACAGGATTTAAAAATTACAAAAACATATTCTCACCGTTTCACAAGAATAAAGGTGAAAAATGCTATCCTAAATTTTTGTGGTAATGTGAACAATCCCATCCTTATTTTTCACTGCATATGAAGTCTACAAACCCAAGCATTTCGCATTTACTTAAAGGTTCTCTAGCACTTGAAAATTAGCAGACTACAACTCATCCTCAGCGCAGTGATTCAGAATCAAGGCAATATACTGTTGCATTGGTTAATATGAATACATGAAGGGACAGAATTACAGAAATTTAGCTTCTTCAGATTCTATTAACCACTGCTAGACAGTAGCTGAGTGCAGTGCCTGCATGGCACTATAGTAAAAACTAAGACTGACTATATCTTACATAAGCCAAGAAATTGAAAGAAAGTATTAAAGGGAATCTTGATACCAAAATGATCCCGTCTAGTATGTATGAGGAAGGCATGACCCAGAAAAGGGTGTGCTATGAGAGAAATGATCTTCTGAGGGAAAAGACTAAGCAAGATTAAGAATACAAATAGTGGAGAAACTGAAACCAAAATTTAATTCGTGAACAGAAGAGTCTCAGTGCTCATGTTTGTCATGATTGGTAGAAGGACACTACTACATTAGAAGAAGTAGGATGTTAAATGGGTTGGACTGAGAAGCCAAGTTCCAAATGCTTGGCTTTCTGGAGCAACGCTAAAAAAATGCATTTTCTGAAACAATTACCAAGCTTGTCCTACAACAGTGAGTTTATTACAGGGTCACACCTGAGTGTGTGATCATAACTGAGATTTTGCAAGGATGCATGGGCAGTAATTAAAAAAATGAGCAATATCACCAAAGAAATAATAATACCCCTTCTTTCTTCTGAAAAGTATCAGGATTCAGGAATGCAATTGGGCTTCAATAATGATGCTAGTTCAGTAATGAATCCAATTCATTGGAACAAGGAACGCAACTGGGCTTTAAGTCATGTTCTTGCCTCTAATTTCAGACCATAGGATTTCTACTAAGATATTTTCAACTTCTCTCATCTCCATCACTATTAAAACATTTCTGGCAAAGTCAAGAATTTAATTTAGCTTTCATGACTCTGAGATTAACATGATTATAATGATCTTATTCTTGTACTAACAAAAATAGAGTGGCACATGACACTTGGAGTAATGAAGGTTATGGTAGAAGACCCTGACATTGTTTCACAAAAGGGAAACAAGAGACAATGATGTAAATAAGTACCAGCTTTTCACATTCGAAACTGGTTTCAAACTCTTTCTAAGGTGAAAATTATCTCATACTAACTTCCAACTGTTCTTATCACAAAACCACTACTCAGCTGGCATGAATTCTTGTTGATAAACCCAGGGCTGACTAAAAGGGGTAGCACAACTAGGACTGAGAAGTATTAGCAGGATTGAGGGAGCCTGCTTGCAACTGGCTTGAGACAGTGTTTTTCTTCATTTTAATGTCACAAAATCTAGTGTGATTATCTAACCTAAAGGAAATCCCCATGTAACTTTATATTAGCATAACCCAAATGAATAAAACTGAAAATATGCAAATCTACTATTAATAACTGCCAGACTTAGATAATAACCATTGTTAATAGTTTCTCAGATTGTTTTAGGAAGTAAACAGCATGTCACCAAACTTCTAGGTACGGTTAGTTTACAAGCTAAGCTAAATGGGAGGCTTGTTCTGTGGAAGCAATACACAATACTGTCATTACAAAAGCTTCATGTTTGGCAGAACAATCATTTTCCCCCTTGATCCTTCATTCTGGGATCTATAAGAACCTGCAATTTTCAGATAGCAATGGCACAAGATCAAGGTTATTACTATTTTTTTAAGACAGCACTTTTTAACAAAAGGAGAGAAGCACAGAAACAGCCAGGCAGCAGTTGCACATGTGGCATTCATGTTTTGTAATAATTTCAGTCTGAATCCTGCCAATATCACTTCATCTCAAGCCACTTGCTGGGACGCTGAGCACATCCATCCTCTCCTGTAGGCTTTATTTCTACCCAACAAAGAGACTATGCTTGGCTCCAGAGACTGCTAGTCTTCAGTTTCATGGGCACAAAAAACAACTCAAAATCTACTATGAATAGTGAATAGGAAAAAAAACCCCTTAGCAGTCAGTAGCAGGCACAGCATCATGGAGGGTTTCTCCATTAGTAGAGAGCTGCCTTGTAAAAATAATCATTGGCAGAAACGGGACTTGCAGCATGTTTGTGAAAGGCAACTTTCTAAAAAGAATTCATTATTTCCCTTAGTCTCCCAAGATTTTTTTTACCAATCTACAATTGTTTTAAGCACTGATCATACTTTCAGGTATCACTTGCATCTTACAAAATTCCATAGGCTGTCTACCCGCAGCTTTGGTAACACAATAGTTATTGTCATGAAACATTTATAAAATGCTGAATAGGAAAGGACACTGCTTCAGATAAAAAAAGCTACAGTTCTTAAAAAAAGCCAGCATATATAAAGAAATACAGACTTGTAAAAATTACTTTACAACCAAAGTGCAATTACTGTGAATAAAAGTATGAAAATAAAATATTTAGGAAGACATCTTAAATAAACTTTTTCCTTTACATTTTATGAAGCTCAGAGTTCACAATACTGCTGTGACTGGTATTGCTGTAATGTGGTTGCTGGGGTTGCAAGACATTTTGTGACAGGGAAGATGTGGGGTTGCGTGTACATAATACCATTAAATGTTCAGATATGTTCAAATGCACAGATAAGGAGAAGCCTCTGTCGGGGCCCTGAGTGCACTAAAACAGGCCTTAACAGCCCTGAGCAGACTCACCTGGCACCTCCTCCTGCACTCTCTGCCCGTGGGCTCAGAGGCTCCATTTAAAGTCAGGCCTGTGCCTTTGTTCCTTGCTTGAGCTACATCGCAAGGCTGCTGGAGGGAGGTCTGGGCCTACTCAAGTAACACTGGACTACATCTGACTGAAGTTACCCTCACCAGCCCTGATCCTGACCGGCACGTTGACTTCCTGCCTTGTCAGCACAGGTGCACCTGGTGAGCCTGCTTTGCTTCTGCCCTGCTCTGGCATGACGGGGCTGGGCTGTGGCTGGTGGGGCACCAGCCCTGCCGGCTCTGTGGCTGGGCTGGGCTTGGCTTGGCTGCCTGCCCCACAGGGAGCGACCACCCCCCGATGGCCTCTGTTGTGGTAGTACCTTACATAAACATCTGAAGACACAGAATATGGACAACAAAAAAAAAAACCCTCTTTTTTGAATCATAGTGCTTAAAAAGGGCAGCTTCAGCAGTTTGGGGGTACTTTGATGTTTAGGAGCCACCACGTAACCACCTGCTCCTCTAATAAGTACAAGGAGCTGGAGCAGGTGGCTAGTCTTCCCAGGGACAAATCATTTGTCTGATGTGAAGCTTTAACATAAATTCCCAGGAAAGATTTCTCTCTCTTGAAAAGGCAGTCTGGACAAGGAGGAGGCAATGTTCTTCAGTTTTAACAGGAGCTTGCGTTCAGTTTAGTTACACTCAAACTTCCACTGTATTTCCAGGAAGAACAGCTGGAATTAAAGCAGTTGAAAGAGGGAGTCATGCTGTGGCATGTGGTAGGCTATATCTATAGAACATATGATATGCATCAGCTTAGGGTCAGGTTGTGCTTTGAAACGTTAAAGAAAAAAAGTCCCTTCAAGACGTAACATTGCATGTTTGCCTAGACTCATATTTTCTAAGCTGAGAGTGTCAATTTGGATACCCTATGAACTAGTGCAACAACACATATCCTAAGTATGGCTTTTTCAGTACAGTCTGGATGCAAAGGAGTAAAATAACTTCAAGCACTGTAGAGAATAGATTACAAGCTTCTTAAATTTATTCTCAGGTTCACAGGTCCTGAGCATATTGTCAGCATACACTTCATCAGTATGCATATCCATCTACAGAAGAAATCCCTGCAGGGACATTTTTACAACATACCTCTTCAGGAAGGATTGCTCAGTCAAAACCCTGATATTACTTTTGTGCTCAGTGATACAATGGAGTATGCTCAAAACAATAATAGGCCATTATCTTTTGTTTTTTTTGAGATGCTTAGAACTGTAGATAGAAACTAACATCTCCGCACTGCACTTGCTATGTTAATATAAAAGAACAGAAGAGTGTTGCCTCTGCTGGAAGGTGGATTTTTATTTCAGTTTTGTACACTTAAAGCACTCTTAAAAGCCAACCCTTTTTCTTTTAAAGTAACTTTAGTGATATGGTTGACAGATTATGGTTAAGCTTCTACTAATGAAAGCACGCATATTTTACATGCAAGTAAAATGCACTTATATCCCAGTTACATTACATTTATTCCCAGATTTTAAGTTTCCTCCCATGCTTTTCATTATCCAAGTTATTAAGTAGTTAAAAGTGAATGAAAATATTTTAGAAATAATGAAGCATTATACTTCTAGTCCAAGATAAAACTTGTGAAGAGAGCTTATTATAAAAAAGAATATCTTTGAATGAAGAGGTTAATGAGAAATGTATGTCACAGCCAGTAATCCTGTGAAGTACAATTTGTTTTGGATATCCCTTCTATGGTTTTAGTCAGTTTCTTTGGTAGGCAAAACAGGAAATCAAAATGATCGGCATGCATACAGTATTAGAGTGTAAGATCTGGGTTTTTACAGCATGAAGAAAGTGACCTTTCTTCTCTTGCAGATATAATTATTAAGGGACATTCCACCTCCATTTTAATAAGAAATTAGAAGATGTAGTTATCAGATTAGGATTACATAAAAGAACTGCAATACGTAAGCCCCGTTTTTAAATTGGCATAAACTACTGCTTTGCTTTAAGATGGCATACTGATGCATAAATTATAAGGAAGAAGACTTATATATAGTCAATCCTATCAGTAAATGCTGAATCTGATTCTTCTGTTTAGAATTTCTGAGTCACTCAAGTAGACATATTTGATAGGAATGTGACCTAATTGTTTTACTGCTAATCCTGAAACAGTTGCTATTAGGAACAAATTAGCAAGAGACCTTTGGATAATTCTACCACTCAAATCAAAGTCTCAGTCAATTAGCTGTCTTAATAAATAACAGCTCCCTAAAAAGAGACAGGAAAAAGAGACTAAACAAATATTCAAAAAAACCCCACAAGATGAAAATTTAACAATTTTCCAAAGGTCAGGAGGAAGCCAGGATCTAAATTATGTTAAATGTCTTTATTCAGACATATTAAAACCCAAATGAAATAATGTTAACATAATGATTTTTTTTCATTGTGGTCAGAGACTATATCTGTGTAAAGATGAATGTAATGAGGGTCTGAGAGGTAGGTCAGAGCAAACAGTTTGGTCAGAAGCACTTGCTGAGTAACCAGAGGCTTTTGGCTTTTTGTGGCCCTTTAGCTGTCTTGACTATGTAATGGAAATGAGAATGGATGCCCAATACAGGGATGGTTGACTTCTTAATGGAATTAGTGCTTCCCTATGCAGAGAATGCACATTACTCTATCACTTGCATGCATATATAGTAGATCTGTCTGTCCCCTGCTTTTATTTTGCCTGTTTCAGCTATTTGCTTCATGTATTTTGCTGTAGGTCTTGAATTCAGGCCAGCTGACAGTTTGGTAACAGAGGAAACTGACTATACATTTCATTGCTCCAGAGCATGTCTGTATTCTAAGCACGTCTTTTGGGAGATATCATGCTGTATGTACATGTACTATTTTGTAGGGAAAGATGTGTAGAATGAAATAATACACCAACCTGTAAGAAAATTTAAAAATAATAAATTAGTGGTAAGGAAAAATATGCTTTGTAATAATGCAACAGAGATAGTGTTGATGGTACAGTGTGGTACAGGTTCTTATGATTTGGAATTGAATCCATAGGAAGCTCCCTTATATGTAGAGGAGAAACTGCCCTTAGCCCAGTGTTCTTTTCCTGTGTTGCTGCTGACTAAGGTATTTTATACTCACATTTTAAAAATCTATGTTTAAAATTCTGACTTGGTTAACAAAAACTGCCCAGCATAGAGTGTCTACCTTTCAGCAAAAAAGAGCTTTGTAAGTACAAACTCAAGGGGGAAATCATGTCATAAATGACTGCACATATGGTTACTGACAGTGGCAATATATAGGGTATTAACTCGCATGATAACCTAATTCTGTTTCTGTTAAAGACAACAGCAAACTCCTGCTGCCTAACATAGAAACAGAACCAAACTCTCAACATCCTGAGGAATCGGTAGCACCATACTTTACAAATTATAATGCTACGCCCATTTCTTCTTAGCTGATCATAATTCACACTTTAACACTGTGATTAAATGAATTCAAATAAATCAAAATATTTTTAACAAAATAGTCTCTGACTTAGAGTGGTCTTTGCATCTGAATGTATAATTGTTTACCCTCATTTATCACACATAAGTGCCCAGTCTTGGTCATAACAGTTTTTCTGCACATGTAGGATATTATTCATAATGTATGTTTCATTCATAATCTGTTATAAAGAAGATATATCAAAATATTTTAAATTCATTTAAAGTTTCAGTTTTATATACCTTTATTAAAGATGGTTTAAATCTATAAAGAACTACTTATTAAAAAGTCTTGAATAGATTCTATGAAAAGAAGTTGAATTTATGATGTTTAGTATTGCACATTATACAGTTTCTTTATTTTTTGCTCACTTGCTCATGCTGTGAAAAAATCATGAATATTTAGCTATTAAATGAAATGCAAAATTTTCATTACCATTTTATTGAAAACTTGACATCTTAAAACACCATACATACCATTAGTATTCTAGTGCATTGTCACCTTATTGAAAAATGCTTCTAAAAAACAATACCACCATTCAGAGAAAAAAAAATTGTCCGCCCAAGGCTATTAACTATAGTTCTACACATACATTAGTAACAAATAAGTGAAGCAGCCAATGCTCACAAAAGATGTCACTAAAATGCTAGGAAACAACTGTAACCATAGAAACCATCTCACACTGCAATCTGAACATCTTTTGTCAGTGTTTGACTAGAAATGAGATGCTTAAAATCATTAGGCTATCAAAAAATCTGAAGTCTCTTCATTGAAATTTACATATTTAAATATTTTGAAACCTGCAAAAACTTCAACATGATACTTTCATAAAATATTGTTTCAGCTCCTAGCCCTCAACTATCACTTTAGATATAATAACAAGGATTATACAGATGATTACTCCCTTCCCCAAAGTCTCCCCCACCAGACCCTATCTTTAGTATACATACACTAGAAGAACCTAGGCATTAAATAAAAAAATAATAAAAAAGCACCACAAAAACCTGGGGTAAGAAGTGAGGAGAATTTACACAAAACATTCACAGACATGGCATTCTCTATCTCTACTTATTGCTTTGGGTTTTTTAAAAATATCTTCATAAACATCGCTCACCCTACTGACAGGATGACTGATATTGTATAACCTTCGTGGCATTAGGTGCAAAATTGTCTACAGCCAAGAAAATACCTGAACAAGAAATTTTCTCAACTGCCTTAAAGTTTGAGAACTTTAGAAGATTAAGTATCTCTTCTTTAGGATAATAGCTTAGTATGAATAGTACCTAATAAAAAGGGCCTGTACAACTCCTGGCCTATAGAATAATAGTACATCTCAGCCTTTCTGTACAGTGACTGATCCTGTGCTTTAGGTCTGGAGGAATATATAGGAAGGCAGCCGTAGTTCTTTTTGTGGTGGGACTCACTATTACAGTATATCTGTGTTAGCCTGAAAATCAACTGCAGAAAGCGAACCAAGGGCATAAATGGTGATTAATCCTTTAATATAACAAATTTCAGTGGTACAAAGGACAGCTGATAATAGATATGATGTTGTTTGCAGGGAAGGCTTGCTGATATTTAGTAGAAAAAACGTTTCCGATTTTATATGTGCTCTAATTTACGAATAATAAGCTATGAAATTTTGGAGATACATATCGAAGACATTTTTAATAGAAAAGCCAAGGACTAAAATAATCTGTACACTTTCCTTCCATTATCTTTTCCACAGGTCCTGAGCCTTCAGTTGGATATGGGCATATTTAGTCTTAACTAAAGATATTAGTCTTAACTAAGACTTTGTTGTGCAATACATAACCTAATTTGTCTAATTTTCCATGGCTTTAAACAAAATTCAGTGGCCTTATAAACAACAGATTCACAAAAATCAAGGACTCTGAGCTTGTCCTTTAAGGCATTGTTTGCCAACACATTATGATTTAACACTTCTAAGAAAATGCAGATAGTTCCAAATTCCCCCTTCTTCCCACCACCCATCCTTTAGTGGTGGAAAGGTCAAATTCTGAGGTCATCAGTCTGATACTTTCACAAATAGTATAAAACACATTGGAACTGGTGTGAATGTCTTTGCTATGATTGACAAAAAAGCAAGTACAAGTTGAAAACTTGAAACATTATATTTATCAACAAACTAAAATGCAAGTGAAAAGAAACAAAAGAGGAAGAAATGA